>NC_056507.1:625312-629863 GCF_014905685.2 Nematolebias whitei | reverse complement strand
CTGGACCTGGACCTATACCTGGACCTGGATCTATACCTGGACCTACCATTCTGTGTTCGTCTGTCTCTCCTTCCTGTCCTCTCAACCAGCCGGTCAAAGCAGATGGTCTCTTGTCCTGAGCTGGTTCTGCTGGAGGTTTCTTCCTGTTAAAGGGAGTTTTTCTTTCCACTGTCTCCACTGTGCTTGCTCAGGATGGGAGACTGCAACGAAGCCAAGATTCATCTTGTCTGCTGGATTCTTAGATAGAGAACTTTACTAACTGGCTTTTATGTGAATGTTCCTGTAAAGTTCCTGAGACAACTTTGTTGTGATTTGGTGCTTTATAAATAAACTGAATTGAATTGAATTGAATTGAATTGAATTGAATTGAATTGAGACACAGAGGATGGAGAAAACAGTAAAACCTTCATCCAGGCTAAGCTAATGGCTAACCAAGTGAGTGCCATTTTAATGAAATCATTTTTAGCCTTATAAACAACTCTCTTAAAAACTAAAAACAGCTGTGAAAAACAGCATATTAGCTAAAGGTGAACCTCCACTTTTGCATGACCTTGTGACTGTTTGCTCAATACAACGTCTCTGCTTCTACACAAACGTACACGTGCTCAGTCTATGTAGGTAGACCGTGTTTATCATTCTGAACGATCATTTTGACATTTAACTTTTCTGTCTTTTGGTATTTAACAATATGTTGAGTATAGACAAATGTTGGTTACATACTGTAACTCCAGATTCTATGAGTATGGTTGCAGCTCTTTAAGAACTGCCACTGGTGGGTTTACCCCTCGCGCAGCGTGCCAACACTGAAAAAACTCTAGTCCACTCCCACCCACTGTGTGGGCCCCACCTCTACACCGTATAAATTGTGTCAGGTCCTTACAGATCTTCCAAAATAGCACACTTTTCTTCAGCCACTTAGGAGCCAGTGAGACCCAGATCTTAAAGGGCTGCGCCCGCACTCAAAGAATCTGGGGCTACAGTATGCAACCAATGTTCCATTTCGTATGGGCTCTGCCCTTTAAGAGCTGCCACTGGTGGGATAAAGGGTAAATCAGGATGTAGTCTGTGCCTCACTGCGTCCATCTGAAACCATGAACACACAAACAAAAAACTGCCTAATACACACACTCTGACTCTCCATTCAAGCGTAATTACACACCGCTGAGCCATGCGCTCGGTGCGCCCTGGTAGCAGGTGCACACCCTCTGTGCCAGTCTGAGGCTGAGGTTTCAGTTTACTCACACAGTTGACAACAAGAGGGAGAAGGGAGGGAGCTTCCGCACAGACGAAGTTCTCCTGCTTGAACATCGGACAGAGGAAAACCTGCTCATAAGAGGAGCAAGCAGGGATTAAAAAACTGAGTAGAGACAGCTGTGATATCACTCAGACAAGACTTTGAGAACTGAGGTGTCAGAAACAGGCTGAAGACATCACGCAGGTAAAAGTGGATGAAGTGGGTCGGTGACGACCAGGAAGCTACAGAACAAATGTCCTGTACAGACACACCTCCGTGCAGCACCGTGGAGGTTGAAATCCCTAGTAGAATGAGCCCTGATTCCATCAGGAAGGGGAAAAACAACAAAATGATAACTAGAGGGAGAACCCATCCAGTGTTATAAGTCTGGATCTGAAATAACTCGTGATGCTTTTAGGTGTAAAAGCAAGGTTTGGTCAAAGCACAGCTGAGCTCTCGTCACCTTAGATTCTGAGACAGGAGGGGGTGACGGATAAGGTGGAGAGGTCACTCACTCTCTTTGATGACGTCAGAGCTAACAGCAAAGCTGTCTTAAAATACAGAAATTCCAGCAATACCTAATCCAAATGGTTCCTTAGACAATGGAGTATGAGCATCAAGTCCCATTGTGGAAGTAAAATGCGTGACACCGGCCTGAGTCTGTGTACACCCTTCAGAAAAACGTTTAATCAGAGGGCAATTAAAAACTGTTCTGTCATTAAAACCCTCATGACAGGAAAAGAAGGTTGCAGTGTGTTTTAATCATGCTGAAGGCCAGGTTTCTGTCCATCAGCAGCTGTAGAAAGGACAGAATTCAGTTTAAGGGGCATGAGATCAGGTCCACATCCCTCTCCAGGAACCATCTCTGAAAAAAACTGCCCACTTGGATGCATAGCAAGCCGTGGTGGAACCAGGAACTGCAAAGCGCTCATGCTTCGTGGGGCGATGAGGATTACCCTCAACCGTTCCTCTCGAAACCACTTCAACAGCTGCACTATTAGCCGAGTCAGAGGAAAAACATAAGCAGCTTCTGAGGCCATGGTTTGTGTGCAAACACGGTCACCCCCAGCGATGGTGTGTCCCGCGGGTTTAAAGAGAAAAAATAGTTTGCATTGAGCGTTTTCTCAAGTGGCCATTAGATCCACATTCGCTCTCCCGAATCTGCTTCAATCTGGAGGATCAGGTCTGGATAGAGGCTCCAATCGTTGTCCTGGAACCCCCTCTGAACATAATATTCATAACACAAGTAAGATAATAAGTCTCGCTTGAAGACCCACTTCTATTCTCTTGCCTTTAACATGGTGTGATTTGTTTTGGTCCGGTCTGTTCTCTACACTGTTGGCCATTTTAGTTAGCTTCTGCTGCTATTTGTATCTGTATTTTTATTTTATGTTTTCCTGTTCGCTGTGCATGTTTGTTTTCTATTGTACAGCACTTTGGTTGGCCTTGTTGCTGTTTTAAGTGCTCTATTAATAAATTGGTATGGTATGGTATGGTATAATATCTGCTCCTCTGTTTATCACTCCTGGGATGTAAACTGCTCTGATAGAGCGTATATGTAGGTCCATCCCTACTGATGAGGGAAATGGAAACCATACAGTGCTTGTGATGTGTGGTAAAGAGATGAAGAAGAGAGTCCAGGCAGGATGGAATGGATGGAGAAAAGTTTCAGGAGTGATTTGTGACAAAATGATGGCAGAAAAGTCAAAAGAAAAGTTTACAAGACAGTGATGAGACCAGTTATATTGTATGGTCTGGAGACAGAGACATGGACAAAAAGACAGGAGACAGAACTGGAAGTGTCAGAAATGAAGATGTTGAGGTTCTCCTTAGGAGAGACAAGGATGGAGAAGATCAGGAATGAGATCATCAGAGGTACAGCACAGGTTGAACAACTGGGAGATGAAGTTAGAGAGGACACGCTGAGATGGTTTGGACAAGTCCAGAGGAGAGAAATTGGTTTGGACATGTCCAGAGGAAGGACAGTGGTTTGGGCATGTCCAGAGGAGGGACAGTGGTTTAGACATGTCCAGAGGAGGGACAGTGGTTTGGACAAGTCCAGAGGAGGGACAGTAGTTTGGACATGTCCAGAGGAGGGACAGTGGTTTGGACATGTCCAGAGGAAGGACAGTGGTTTGGGCATGTCCAGAAGAGGGACAGTGGTTTAGACATGTCCAGAGGAGGGACAGTGGTTTGGACAAGTCCAGAGGAGGGACAGTGGGTATATTGGTAGAAGGATGTTAGAAATGCAGCTGCCAGGAAAAAGACAAAGAGGAGATACATGGATGCAGTTAGAGAGGACATGGAGGTAGTTGGAGTGAGGACAGAGGACAGAGCGAGATGGAGGATGATGATGTGCTAAGGTGACCCCTGAAGAGAGAAAAGCCAAAAGAAGAAGGAGAAGAGGACTTAACTTAAGCCACTTATTTTTTCCTGTTTTGAAGTTAAGCAGCGATGGTAAAAGTTCAGTGAAAATTATCAGTTTTAATTCATAGTATTCAGTAAAGGGGGTTCTACCCATTCCAGTCCTAGTTTTTACAGCCTTTAGTTTGTATGCCTGTGTTCCCTGTGTTAAGGGTTGTTGGGATGTGGCTGCAGTGACCCTCACCTCTTCTTGACTCCCTGCATACGGCGCAGAAAGGCGCAGACGGAGCTGTGCTTGGCTTTAGAGCGCAGGAATTCAGCGTACCTATTGGAGAACTCAATGTCCCCCAGCTGTCTCCTTCGGTCCAGACCTGCAGACAACAGGTGCCTGAAACATTCAGAGTGGAAAATGTTGATCATTTGGGTGCTATGTTCTTTGGGGAGATCTGATGCTTGAATCATTGGTGGGATAGTATTTTGGAATAATTTGTCTCCTGAACCATCAAACCCTGACCACCAAAACTACAGCACTCATAAAAAGGCCTGAAGTCCCCATCTGATAAGTTATGTTTAGATTCTGTGACAGGCGGCATGGTAGCACAGTTGGTAGAGCTGGCACCTCTCAGCAAGCAGGTTGCCCCGGATCAAATCCTGGCCAGGAACTTTCTGGGTGGAGTTTGCATGCTCTGTCCATGCTGCATGGGTTTTCACTGGGTACTCCAGTTTCCTCTAGTTCACCTGTAATTCCCCTATAGTAAACCTGTACTTCACATATAGTACATCTGTAATTGACCTGTAATACACCTGTATTTCACATGTAGTACACCTTTAGTTCACATGTAGTTCACCTATAGTTCACCTATAGTACATCTGTAGTTCACCTGAAGTTCACCTGTAATTCACCTTTAGTACACCTGTAGTTCACCTGTAACTCACCTATAGTACACCTGTAG
>NC_056507.1:618401-624912 GCF_014905685.2 Nematolebias whitei | reverse complement strand
CCTATAGTACACCTGTAATTCACCTATAGTACACCTGTAGTTCACCTCTAGTTCACCTGTAGTTCACCTATATTTCACCTATAGTACATCTGTAGTTCTGCTGTAGTACACCTGTAATTCACCTAAAGTACCCCTGTAGTTCACCTATAGTTCACCTGTAATACACCTGTAATTCACCTGTAATTAACCTGTAGTACCGAAATATACTTAAACACACAGACACACAAAAACACTTCAAATGTTCTGAAGTCCTGTGACTGTCTTTTGTGGTTTGGATGCACCTCAGACTCCAGAAGTATCCCGTCGTGTATCTGAACTTCACCCGTGTTTCTCCACAGGTGAAGTTCAGGTGTTCAGCTGATTTCTCTGTCAGGTTGGGGAATATCAGGTTCACTTCAGAATACGCTGTGTGTTTCTGAACACCTGCCAGGTAATGTGAGGCTCCAAAAGTGCGCGTGTGTGTGCGTGTGTGTGCGTGCCTGTGTGTGTGTGTGTGTGTGTGTGTGTGAGACGTCACCTGAGCCGGGCCTCCAGCAGAGCGTCTGCAGAAGCTCCTGAAATTGACCATGGTGCGTTCAGGGGCAGGACCCCAGTCAGGAAATCCTCCACCTCGTCCCTGTGAGAAGCAGACACTCGTTTAAAAACTCCAAATGAAAATGACATAAAAATCATTTCCTGTTAAATCGATGCAAATTTTAACTTCAAAGGGGCGTGGAGTCGTGTTTACAGTTTCTCAGTGAGGTTACCTGACAGGAAGTGATGCGGTGAGGTGGAGGAGAGCCAGCAGCAGGAACACCGGAGTGACACTGATGGACGGCATCATGGTGTGGAGAAAAACAATGTTTTCCTGAGGAGACACATGGATTCATCAGACCTTCCACAGGAGATTCTCTGCTGTCCACGTTGAATCGTTTCTCCCTGCATGAGTTCAGCTGTTTTCCCACTGGGTCCAAACTGTCTTCAGATGAGTCACAGTTTTTGATTTCTTCAAGCTTCCAGTCCATAAAATCCTCTGATGGAGCAGTTCAGTGTGGACGGCTCACAGAGCTAATGAGACATGAAGAGTTTGGGTTTCTGAGCTCATCTTCAGCTCAGAGACGTGAGTCAGAGCCTGACAATTCACAGCCAACACGCCTCCTGATCATCATCATCATCATCATTGTTTGTTAACCGAAAGCTGCATTACAGTTGTAGTTTCATCAAGATGGGCTCTCACAGTTCAACCCACCTCTCCTGTTGGAAAGCACGACATGTCATTTTTGGTGCGAAGCTGAAATATGAGTACACTTCCCCACCGTCTTCTGAGCGCAAATTCAAGAGGGAACGATATTTTTCTGACAAAAATCCAGCTTTGTCTTTATTTGTCTTTTTTGGGGGGAGTGGTGGCGCAGAGGTTAGAGAAGGTGGGACTGTGATCAGAAGATCGCCGGTTCAAGCCCCGGTGCCGACAACATCAAAAATGTGGGTGGGGTAGGTGAAGCATCCACACCTGTTCCCACACTCATTCGCCCCACCCTGGGCCCATGAACAAGGCCCTTAACCCCCATCTGCTCCTAAACAGGTCTCTCTTGAAAATGAGCTCTTGTGACTCAATGAGACTACCTGGATAAATAAAGGGTAAATGGAAAAAAAATCATGGGGGGGACACAGGAGGAGATTCTGGTTGGTTCATTGAGTTTTGTGCTGTGTGCCCAAGTTCAAGGCCAAGAATCTTTCTTATCTCTGAGGGTCAATTTGTTACATGACAAGACGATGACTGAAACCTCCACTGCTTGTCTGTTCGTACAGCATCTGGGCAGCAGATACCTGCGTCCAGATGGAAGACACCTGAACTCACCGTGGAGTGGTGATCAGGATCTGCCAGAATCAGCATGGCCTTGTTCACTGACCTCGCATCGTGTAGGTCAGTGAGGTTCTGTTGGGCTACGCCAGCAGTTTTGTTGCACATCCTGACAATCCCCGAGAGTTTGTTCCTGTTCTTACATGTTAAAGATGAAGGTCAAAGTTAAGACTCAATAAAACATTCTCATAAAGTAGGATCAACACAGCTTCTGATAAAAATACATTCTCTGAGGCTCCTTTATCTGCTGCTCTGTCACAATCAAACACAAACTTCCACATTTTAATGTTTCACACACACTGATCAATGGGTTAGTACACACCGATGTGGTGGTCCAAAAGGCTCCAGTTGGGTCTGATCAGTCCCAGAAACTGCAGCAAAAACAGACCACGGTCTTCCCGAAAGCTAACGAGACCATAACAATTACTGATGATAGAGGAAATGTACTGAAGCAGGTCGAAACGTTCAAGTATCTGAGGTCGGTGATAAATGCCAAAGGAAGCTGTGAAGAAGACGTTAAATGCAGAATTGGTGCGGTGTGGCAAAAACGGACTGAGCTGACAGGAGTGCTTTGTGACAAAAGGATGCCGATTCATATCAAATGGAAAGTGTACAAGATGATGGTGCACCCAGTCTTGCTTTGTGGAGTTGAGGTATGGACATGAAAGAGAAAGGAAGAGGAACTCCTGGAAAGAACAGGAATGCAGATGCCACGTGTGATTCTTGGAGTATCCCTCAAGGATAGACGGTGAAATGACGATATCAGAAAAAACACTTGGCACAGCATGCCTCACGGATAAGATACAGTATCAAGAATGAGATGGTACGGGCATGTGCAGAAAATGGAAGATGGCAACGAGGTAAAAAGGCTATTAAACACAGAAGTTTCTGGTCAACAAAGCAGGGGACGACAGAAGAAGAGGTGGATGGATATGATCCAGCAGGGTATGAAGACACTCCTTCTCACAACAGACGATACATGAAACAGAACAAAATGGAGGAGGAGAATCCATGTGGCTGACCCTGCTCCGAAAGGAGCGGGACCTACAGCCTGAAGGAGAAAAGGAGAGAGTCCCAGACACTGGTTCTTGACAAACATGCATTCAGTCATTTCCCGTCTGTTTTGTGTGTTTTTCTTGTAATAACGGAGCCTCCTGGGTCTTGTTTCTTGGAGCTCATAATAAATGTAAATGGTGTGATCAGAGAGAGATGTATCTTTGAGATCAGCATGGCTGGCTTGAATAGTTTCCTTGCTTTTTTCCCTACCCTCCACACTAACTGTCTGATCAATGTAGGGTTGCATGTTTTCTTGCATCCGCGTCCCAGGAGGTTAGCAACAGTCCCGTGAATGTTCTACTTTGACCTAACTTTGTCAGCTGAGCTCAGAGGAACACAAAGCAGCTTGGAGATGGTTTGATAGCCTTCAACTTTAACGTAAATGTCCATAACTGTCAGTGGCTGGTCCCTCTGAACACGATGAATGTCTGAAGGAAAAGCTCATTAGAAATTAATTAAATTAAATTTCATGTTAATTTTGGTCAAATCTTTGAAGAGCCACAGATGAGGGACCAAATATGGGTCCTTGACCTGCGGCGGCCCCAGAGCTGCAGGGGCCCCTGATTTAGACACTGGTGGAAAGTAGCAGCTTCAACAAAAGGAACGCGTTAATAATGACACTCACCTGGACCGACCCCGCTCTGGACCCAGATCAGACCTGCAGACTGGCTGCGAGGGCTCACTGTCCCTCTTTTTGTACCCCATCAGGTATCGACCTCCTGCCAGACCTCACCCACACTTTACCTTCGTGGTTATCGACTGAGTCAACACGTCGAGGTTCGGGGTCGAACCTTCCAGCTGTGCTGCCGTGTTGACTTCCTGAAATCTTGATGAAATTACTGCCCCTGACTTCCCTAATGAGACCTAATCACCTCTGAGGGATGGGGCTGTTTGCTCTCATGAAGGCCCCCACACGTCAGGAGCCTCTATTGATCCACCAGCACACATTCAGCTCCTTATGGTTGTTTCTGTTCAGGACGCTTCAACAGGGACGGATTATTAGAAGGTTTGCTTCAGTGTGGATTCAGAAGCAGATGCAAGATGAACAACAGAGCACCTGATAGAGACGTGATACCATGTTTCCACTGGAGACAGTTTCCACGTCACCGTCTGTGGCTCAAGAATGTCCATCACTCCCACGAGATGTCTCACCTCACGTGACCTCCTGGTTGTAGTCTCTGATGACCGGGTCAACCAGTACCAGAACCTCAGTCAGGAGCTTCTGGGCCATGTTGAATGACTGCAACCTGTTCAACTGATTTCTGTCTTTTTCCAGCTGTTTGGAATATTCATTCATCCAACCATACATCCATCCATCCATCCACCCATACATCAGAGTCAGAGTCCGAGTTTCTTTATTGTCATTCGCACCTCATGTGGTACATGTGGTGGAGCGAAATTATGTTCACAGGGTCCCAGTTACATCCAACAATAAAATGTATAAGAAAAACAGTAATAACATCTAAGATATGAACTAAGAAAAACATCAACTAAATATACACTAAGCACTCATAACATAAAACATTGAACATCAGCACAAACATGAACATGAGTCTGTGAGCAGATGTGCACGCATGAACACATCAACATTGAAACAGATCAGCAGCAACATGAAACAGATCAGCAGCAACATGAAACAGATCAGCAGCAACATGAAACAGATCAGCAGCAATATGAAACAGATCAGCAGCAACATGATATGGTTTTTCACAGTGATTATTCTAGTTAGAGATTCATGAGTCTAACAGCCTCAGGGTAGAAGCTGTTCCTCAGTCTAGTGGTTCTACACTTAATGCTCCTCAACCTCCTTCCTGAGGGGAGTGGGGCAAAAAGTGTGTGTGCTGGGTGAGTGGGGTCCTTCATGATGCAGGTGGCCCTCTTCCTGCATCTGGAGGTGTAGATGTCTGTGATGGTGGGGAGACTGACTCCAACATCTTCTGTGCAGCCTTCACAAAGGCAAAGTGCAGCTTTGTATGCATCTTTTACGTTCGTGTAAACACGGTCCAGCGTCTTGTCTCCACGTGTCGGAATCGCCACATGTTGATAAAAGCTTGGGAGACAGTCCTTTAGATTCACGTGGTTAAAGTCTCCGGCTACCACGTAAAGAGCCTCGGGGTGTTTGTTCTGCAGCGAGCTGATGATATCATGAAGCTCCTGCAGTGCATACATCCATCCATCTATCCACCCATACATCCATCCATCTATCCACCCATACATCCATCCATCTATCCACCCATACAGCCATCCATCTATCCACCCATACAGCCATCCATCTATCCACCCATACATCCACCCATTCATCCATCCACCCATCCATCCATAGCCGTGGAGCCTCGCGGGGCTGTCGGCTGTTAAAGCCATTGGTTGTAAGAGCCCATCTGAGCTGCGGGATGCTGGAGCCCCGTGTGCCACTGGGTCCCAGCAGATGCTGGTCGCCGGAGTCGCTGGTCATCACTGAAGTTCACAGGCTGACAACAACCTGAGCCCGCTGGCTGCTGAAACCCACAGGCTGGAAGAGCTCCCAGTCACCGGCCATCAGACCCCATCAAGTGATTTCTGCAGAAACGCTCCTGTCAGCTGAGAGACACAAACTGTTCGTTACAGCACAGAATAAAAATAAGGTCACAACATTCATTCATTCATCCTTTATTCAGACACTGAGCCATAATGTTCAAGAATCACAGAAGCCGAAACAAAGTGCAGAAAATATTTTATTTTTGATTAATGCAACAGCTACAGAAGAGAGGCATGTTTCAAACAAAGAACAGCTGGAGGGTCACACTGGAAACCACTAAACCTCAAATCTAGTTTCTGCAGAGAAAATATAAAGGACAGGAAGTGTCAAAATAAAAGCATGGATTGTCTCAACATAAAGCACATCATCATCAAAAAGTAAAAATGTGAAGAATCAAAGCTAAAAAGAATTATTTGACTTTACATGGCAGCACGATGGATCAGTGGTTAGCACTGCTGCCTCACAGCATGAAGGTCCTGGGTTCAATCCCCGGATGGACCTGGGGTCTTTCTGGGTGGAGTTTGCATGTTCTTCTCGTGCTTGTGTACTCCAGTTTCCTCCCACAGATCAAAAACTTGCATGTTAGTCTGCTTCAGGTCCAGACCTCCTTACAAAAGATCTGTGATGTCACTGGGGTTTGTTAAATAAAGATCAATAAAATAATACATGGTCAAGACTCTTCAAGGTTTTAAATCAACAATTTTCCATCCAAACACCTGTTTTTAACGTGACATTTTCAGCATTTAAAAACCAACACATTTCCAGCTGCAGGAATGGTTTGGAGTCGAGAAACAAAATAAATCCAACAACAGCCGTGGTCTTTTTGTGAATCCTCGTTTGGTTTGATCTTAATTAGATCAAGTGAAAAACAGGGGGAGGTTCGTTGTCATGGAAACTTCTTGAAATTAACGTTTTCCTCAGGATTTTATTTTAGTCCAGTTTTCTGCAGAACTGTGTCATTCAATTAAAAATGTTATCTTTTTTCAGAGCTAAATATGAAATGAGGAAAACGAGCTGGGGGCCGGCGGCTCAAAGATCTGGTGGACAATGGACCACACGCCCGACGGGTCACACGCCCGACGGGTCACACGCCCGACGGG
>NC_056507.1:612662-618391 GCF_014905685.2 Nematolebias whitei | reverse complement strand
CACACGCCCGACGGGTCACACGCCCGACGGGTCACACGCCCGACGGGTCATACACCCGATGGGTGACACATCCGACGTGGCACACGCCCGACGGGTCACACATCCAACGGGTCACACGTCCGACGTGGCACACGCCCGTCGGGTCACACGCCCAACGTGGCACACGCCCGACGTGCCGCACACCCGACGGGTCATACACCCGACGGGTCACACGCCCGACGGGTCACACATCCAACGGGTCACACGTCCAACGTGGCACACGCCCGTCAGGTCACACGCCCAACGTGGCACACGCCCGACGGGTCACACGCCCAACGTGGCACACGCCCAACGTGCCGCACGCCCGACGGGTCACACGCCCACACATTGTGACGTCTGCTTCACTTCCTGTAGAATTGGTCAGTTTGCCCCCAAACGTTCCTGTACTCTTATTTGGCCACATATTGACGAGCCGCGTCATTCAATGATGGACACACATTTCATGCAGCTCTTCAGTCCTCCACCAGAAGCAGCTTTGCTCGAACAGTGAACGTTACACAGGGTGTGTGAAGCGACGTCAGCAAACGCCGCCATGTTGGAGGACAAACACTTTTATGACTCACCAGGGAGAGAAGAGGACAAAGACGACCCGTCAAGATCGCACGAGATGATCTGATCCTTTTAGGTTTTGCTAAAGTTAGCATGAACTTTCACAGTAAATAAATGTGGACTGACATGAGGCAGCTTGAACCAAGTCTGTTTCATTGATTGTACGTTCAGCTCTTTACATTTGAAACTAGCTAGAAGCAGCTAGCTGCTTTGGTGGAGCAGTTTAGCTGCAACTTTAGCAGCCTAGCTGAAAAGAGCCATGTGATCTTAGTGTTAGGGTCTACGGCACGCTGTGGGTCTGAAGTCTTTCACACCTGCATGATTCAGAAACAGGTCTGCTACGTGTGCTCCTGAAGTCACCGAGGCCTTTTCTGCTGCGCTTTGAGCAGCCGAGTGGAACCAGACAGACGGACGCATCTGTAAAGACCAGCTGGTGTTGGTCAGATCAGGATGAGGATGAAGGTCTGCACCTTAGCCACGTGACCTGCTACTGGTTCCCTCCCTGGTCTGCTTGAGTCCAGCTCCACAGGAACAGAAAGGAAACAGGAGCGTGGCTCAGCATCAGCTTAAAGTGAATTTAGAAAGAGGTATTTGATTCAACACAGAGAAGTTCTGCTACATCTTACACAAGTTACACCTGTGACGTTTGAGACGTTCAGAACGTCGAGCTGTACGGGCTCAGATCAAAGGTCAGCTACATGTGACGGCGAGGCGTTTTCAGGAGTAAATCATACCGAGCAGAAACTAAAGCACAAAACTCGAATGACACAAACAAGTGTCACTTGTTAACTGGGTTTCTGAAAATTAAAATATGTAAAAAACACAGCTTCAACAGCAGAAGCTCAGGTCTTCTTGAGAAACGATAGACTGGAGGAAATGCTACAACTGATCTGGGATCAGAACAAACTGATCCACTCGACTCTGGAGATGACGTGCACGTCTGAGCGCTTTCAACAGACAAACCGACGTCCAGCCGTCTGAGTGAGGACTACAGACACCCCTCGAGGACTCGTGTCGCGTTTGGGTCCTTCTGTTTGAACCCTTGGCCTATGACAGCCCGACAGATGGAACTGGTCTCAGATCCAGTACCAGTCCTCACTCTCAACAGGCCTCAGGTCCTAAAAACTAGAATAATTGGTAAAGAACTGATGCAGTTAAAGCCGAGGCCAGTTCTCAATCCTTCCAGTGAAGGCCATGAATTCAGCGTATTTTAAAGGACCACAGCCGCTGTCGACGCCTGACTGGCTGAAGGAGACATGGTGACGATGAGGACGATGAGGATGATCCACATCAATCTTTACAAAGATGCTACTTCAGAGATTTCTGTAAACGGAGCTTTGGAAACTGGCTCTGGTCTGAATTAAAAAACCTGTGTAAGGTTTACATTCAGGTAAACCTTCACTCCAGACCACTGACTGCACGGACACGCTCGTGTCTCGTGACGGTGCATGCTGTATTTTAGGGCATTTTAAAAAGCTTTATCTATTTTTACTCTTACTTTTTTACATTAAAGTCTCAACATATAGTTCTAATTTTACCACTGACGTTACATCACAAAATAAAAGCATAACAGACACTGGTCACGTGACCTCACTGTGGTCGTTAGAGGCTGTTGAGCTCTAACGGGCTTTTCAAGGAGAAAAACAACATCTTTGTTTGTAAATTACGTCTCCGTGGTAACTCGAAACACCGATATAAGTAAGAGCGCACACACGGTGCCGAGCCGGTGTGGGGGACACTGCGGTTCTGAGCACATTCAGGCTGAAGGAAGAGCAGGAGCTCCGTCAGGCGGTTAGAAGAGGCTGAACTGCAGGATGAAGCTCCAACAAGAGCACAGAGAAGGTCCCTGACCCTGGTCCTCGTGGCCCACCCTCCTTCACGTTTGAACGGTTTCCCACTTCAACGCACCTGATTCAAATGACTGAAGGATCTGCTCACGCCGTCATGAGTTTTAGCAGAAGCGTGGCTTTTCTTCAGTCAGGAGTGTTGAAGCAGGGAAACGTCTCCAGTGGTGAACCTTTATCATTTTCTATATTTCTGCATCAACGTGACTAGAACATCTTCAGGTTTCACACAAGTCCTCAAAGCAGATCAAGACAACCAGTTAAACAAATGAGACTAAAATATTAAACTTGATCATTTATTTATTGAGGACAATGATCCAACATTACATATTAGTGGTGAAATTATGTGAACCTCTGGGATTATCATTAATCTGAAGGTGAAATTAGAGTCAGGTGTTTTCAATCAATGATGATGATCAGGTGTGAGTGATCACCTGTTTGATTTAAAGAATAGGATCTATCATCGTCTGATCTTCACAACATGTTGGTGGAACAAAGGAGATTTCTGAGGAGCTCAGAAAAAGAGTTGATGCTCATCAGGCTGGAGAAGGTCACAGAACATCTGTAAAGAGTTTGGACTCCACCAGTCCACAGACACATTGTGGATGAATGGAGGAAGTTCAGGACCATTGTTACCCTCCCCAGGAGTGGTGGACCAACAAGGATCACTCCAAGACATGGAATAGTGGGCGGGGTCACAAAAGAGCCCAGGGTAACTTCTAACAGCTGGAGGTCTCTCTCACACTGACTGATGTTCATGAGTCCACCATGAGGAGAACGCTGAACAACAACGTGTCATGGCAGGGTTGGAGGAAGACTCTGCTCTCCACAAAGAACATGGCTGCTCGTCTGCAGCTTGTTAAAGATCACGTGGACAAACCACAAGACTGTTGGAAGATGCTCTGTGGACGATGAGACTAAAATGAAAAGAAAAGAGTTCTGTTTGGAGAAAGGACAACAGCATTCCTGCACCTTATCCCATCTGTGGAACATGGTGGTGGTAGTATCATGGTCTGGGCCTGTTCTGCTGCATCTGGACCAGGACGGCTCGCCATCATTGATGGAACAATGAATTCTGGATTATATCAGAGAATTCTGAAGGAAAAAGTCAGAACATCTGTCCATGAAGTGAATCTCAGAGAAGATGGGTCATGCAGTGACACAATGACCCTCAGCACACAAGATGTTCTAGCAAAGAATGGTTCAAGAAGAATAAAGTTCATGTTGTGGAATGGTCAAGTCCAAGTTCTGACCTTCATCCAGTCCAGATGTTGTGGAAGGACCTGAAGCTGCAGTTAATGTGAGGAAACCACCAACATCCAGAGGTGAAGATGTTCTGTACGGAGGAATGAGCTCAAAGTTCCTCCAAGGTGAGCAGGACTCATCAAGAGTTACCAGAAATGTTTGAAGTTAGGGGGGGGGGGGGGGGGGGGGTCACACCAGGTACTGAAGCAAAGGTTCACATACTTTTACCACTGATGGATGATACTGGATCATTGTCCTCAATAAATAAATGACCAAGTTTAATATCTTAATCTCATTTGTTGAACTGGATGTTTGTAACAGGTCTCTCTTGTAAATGAGTCCTGGAGGCTCACTGGGAACTAACCAGTATAAATAAAGGTTGAATGAAAAACTAACTGGGTTCTCTTTATCTACTTTTTCATTCAACCTTTATTTCTGCAGGTTAGTCCCATTGAGCCTCGAGGACTCGTTTACAAGAGAGACCTGGTTTAACAAAGAGTGATGACAACAATAGACAGTTATAAAAGAGACGTACAAATAATTTTTTTAACAAGTTCAAATCAAATGGCAACCAAAAGGACAGTCAAAAGGAAAAGTAGCGAACCCCCCCCCCAAGCTAGTTTACAAGGCGGTGCAGAAAACTCAAAACAGGAACATGTCTGTGTTGGTGTTTCCAGGAACTTAACAGATGTTTGAAGACACATGGAGAGGTCAAGGTCAAGAGCTTCAGATCTTTTTACATCTTTTTTAGGACTTGTGTGAAAATCTGACGATGTTTTAGGTCATACTATAGAAATATAGAACATTTATAAAGTCCTCATAAACATTCATCAGCTCTGTAAAACGTGGCAAAGTGGACCATGAGGTATACGACACAATCCACGCCTGTCGACACACTCTCATACAACAATCTATAGCAAAGGCCTGGACAAGCAAAGACCTTGTAGAACCTTTGACCTTGATTTGTGACCTTGACCTTGGAGCTGGGGTGATGAAAAGTGTGACACTCAGTCTAGCAACGTGTAATAGACTCCATGAAGTTATCTTGAGTGGATCAAAGGTTAGGCCTGGACAAGAGAACGTTTAGGTACAGATAGAGACTATTTCATAAAACTCCTGACTTTTGACGGGCGCATGATAAAAACAAAATATGTCGTCTTCACTGCAGTGCAGTGTTGGTGTACAAATATCAGAATGAGGTTCTGCATCTGCTGAGCCTCAGTTTCAGACGACTCATTAAAACTTGATCAGTCCACCCTGGTCCACAGCTTAGCTTGAGCTGCTTACATCGTCTCCTCCGCCTCTGGAAGCCGCCACGTTGTGACACAACTCATCAGACACGTGTGAATCGTGTTTTTATTGAACAAATCAGGCGTTGATGTTAAATTGTGCCGCTCCTGTTTCCACAATGAGATGCACTCCCATCCTGAACACATGCTGCTACAAAGAACATGATGCATAGAACCAGCAGCAGAAGAAGAATTTACAAGAATTAGACTTCTTGTAAAAATGTAAATACATAAGTTTCTTTTTTTTTGTCCTCGGTCATATCCTGGTGTTCTGTTGAATCTCAAATTTTTAGTTTTGTCTCTACATCTTTACAAGCGCCTTCTGTAGTCTGTTCGTACATGAGGCCCCTGGCGGTCTCTAAAGATGAGCTGCTCAAACTAAAGTTAGAATAAATTTAAAACCAGCGAGAAACTAAATCTCGTTTGTCTGCAAGCAGCATCCTCTGAGGAAAAAAAAAACACGACTTTGTTGAGCGCCACAGCAACCATGTAGACAATCACTGGAAACAGGCGACTCCAGCGTTTGACAGTTGGAAACAGGCGCCTCCAGCGTCTGACAGCTGGAAACAGGCGCCTCCAGCGTCTGACAGCTGGAAAAAGGAGTCTCCAGCGTCTGACAGCTGGAAACAGGCGCCTCCAGCATCTGACAGCTGGAAACAGGAGTCTCCAGCGTTTGACAGCTGGAAACAGGTGCCTCCAGCGTTTGACAGCTGGAAACAGGAGTCTCCAGCGTTTGACAGCTGGAAACAGGTGCCTCCAGCGT
>NC_056507.1:603081-612652 GCF_014905685.2 Nematolebias whitei | reverse complement strand
GAAACAGGCGCCTCCAGCGTCTGACAGCTGGAAACAGGCGCCTCCAGCATCTGACAGCTAGAAACAGGAGTCTCCAGCGTCTGACAGCTGGAAACAGGCACCTCCAGCGTCTGACAGCTGGAAACAGGCGACTCCAGCGTTTGACAGTTGGAAACAGGCACCTCCAGCGTTTGACAGCTGGAAACAGGCGACTCCAGCGTTTGACAGTTGGAAACAGGCGCCTCCAGCATCTGACAGCTGGAAACAGGCGCCTCCAGCATCTGACAGCTAGAAACAGGAGTCTCCAGCGTCTGACAGCTGGAAACAGGAGTCTCCAGCGTCTGACAGCTAGAAACAGGAGTCTCCAGCGTCTGACAGCTGGAAACAGGCACCTCCAGCGTCTGACAGCTGGAAACAGGCGCCTCCAGTGTCTGACAGCTGGAAACAGGAGTCTCCAGCGTCTGACAGCTGGAAACAGGCGACTCCAGCGTCTGACAGCTGGAAACAGGCGACTCCAGCATTTGACAGTTGGAAACAGGCGCCTCCAGTGTCTGACAGCTGGAAACAGGCGACTCCAGCATTTGACAGCTGGAAACAGGCGCCTCCAGCATCTGACAGCTAGAAACAGGAGTCTCCAGCGTCTGACAGCTGGAAACAGGCGCCTCCAGCGTCTGACAGCTGGAAACAGGAGTCTCCAGCGTCTGACAGCTGGAAACAGGTTCCTCCAGCTTCTGATAGTGGGAGGGGGGCTTCATATTGCACAGGGGTTACTGAAATCCTCGAACACTTGGGGTTCTTCAATTCCTCGAGCAAACAGCTTGATCAACTGGCAGTGCACTCTGAGAAGAGGAAAGAAGAAGGAGTTTTTCAGACAAATCTGGGTTCAAAGAAGGAGAGAACTTGGAGCAGTTCCAGTACCTGACGTCGATGGCTGTGTGGGTCAGGATCTCGCCATCGCAGTTCCAGCTGCTGTAGGCGGGAGCGCAGCCACAAGCCGGGTGGTCTCGGCAGATCTGACTAAAAATCTGCCTCTTGCCGTTCTCCAGCAGGTCCAGCTCCAGGTCCGAGTCGCTCTGGCAGTGACGTGGCGTGAAGCGGAAACGCACCACGCGGTGGACCTCGACGAAGTTGAGGTCAAACTGATTGAGGAGGACAAGAGGACGCCATGTTGGACGATTCAGACAAAAGAATTGTAAATCGTATCCAGGTGTAACGTCTCAACAGACCTGGTCGTTTTTGTTGGTGTGACGGAGGAGGTGCCTGAGGAAGTTGAAGCGGGAACACTTTCGAACCAGGATGAGATCGGTGGTGCCGTCAGCCAGGTGAGCAGCAGGTGAGAGACCTTTGGGGCTGCGGGGACACGCACAGCTCATGCTGGCTGCGTTTATCGCCAGAAACTTCCCTCGGACCGTCCTCCACTCCCCATCGTTGTCTGAAACATAGAGTTTGCTGAAAACAGACCTCAGCTGTGTCAAGGAGCACCTCTACCTGGGCGTGCAGAGGGTCCAATGTAACTATGGACCAATCAGAAACGTACATCTGCTGTTGGTTAGGTCATATACTGAAGACAAGACACTGTAAAGTTCTGATGTGGTTGTTGGACTCACCACAGTCTGACGTCTCGTCCGTCTCGTACTTCCCAGCTCTTTGTGACGCCTTCTGTCCGTTGTGCTGACAAACCACACAGCTGCACATTTACAGACACACAAATCATGTTGAAGGAGCTGTTCACGCACCGCCTCACACTCCCACCATCACTCATTTGAATCCTTCTGGAAAAAGCAACGCCCCCAAAGTCACTGAAATAACTTGAAACTGACAAACATTTGTTTTCACCTTTATTTAACCAAGAACAAATTCTTATCTACTGTGCTGGTCTGGCATTAAAACAAACGTTAAAGTCAAGATCTGATGAATGAATATCAGTCATTGCTTTTGAATTTTAAAATGTCTGGATATTCATGTTAACTCTCAAAAGGGTTCATAAATAAATCTGCCACAATTGTATTTGTACTTGTTGTTGCTGTCAGTAAACTGAGTAAAATCCTTGTGAAGGTTTGGTCTTGTAGAATTAGTGTAAACTCACAGTAACGTCACTGCCCTCTAGTGGTCCGT
The DNA here is from genome assembly GCF_014905685.2 of Nematolebias whitei. Taxonomy (NCBI): domain Eukaryota; kingdom Metazoa; phylum Chordata; class Actinopteri; order Cyprinodontiformes; family Rivulidae; genus Nematolebias; species Nematolebias whitei. Next base: position 610,558 of record NC_056507.1, on the reverse strand, counting down.
AGATAAAAACTGACCACAGGGAAGTCCCATTAAAAATGCATTTTCTGATCTCGTTATAATTATTATAAAATAACGCATTCCTTTTAGTAGTTGTGTGAATGTTTATGAAGCATTCACTATTGTGATCCATTTTTCTTACATACATTTTTCTGCATCTTTCTCATCCCACAACTTTTGTCTTATTTCAATAAATCATCAATCAAAACATTCGGCTCTTTCAGGACAATCCTGCTATGACTTTTGGTTTAGTGAACCTTCAGCTGTTTGAAATATTTAGCCTTTTCTGCCACTTTGTTCTCATAGAAAATGAACAGAGGTCCAGTTACTAAAATCTCCTCCCAGTAAAAGGTCCGAACAAAAGTGCAACTTTTGTCCTTTGTGGTCTGCCTAACCATATTCACATTTTTACTGTTAACAAGCTGAACTTTATAGAAACAACTAGTCCCAGGCAAATCAATTTAGGGCCTTAATTTCAGATTAAAACAGAAAGCTGAGAATAAAACACATCTTAAATGTGCAAACAGCCTAATAAGCTCTTAAACTGAAGAGGTCCAAGCCTAAAGAAGTGAAGGCTTACACTTAAAGTACAAAAGTTAACAGCTTTAGAAAACAGAAAACAATTAAAAAGTTGATCTTTTAGCAAAAACAAAAAACAAATGCAAACACAAAGTCTTTTTTTGTTTTTTGCTTAAAGAGGTAGCAACCTATACAAAATGAGGTTTTCAAGTAAAACGTCAGCATCTTCAGAAAACGAATAAAAAACGGTTCTTTTAGGAGAAACCTGAAAACAGAGCTTTAAAATCATCTTTCTCTTTTATTTTTATTTGACTTTTCTTAATGAGCGAAACGGGCACGTGACCGCTCGACTTCAGCAGATCACGTTGCTCGTAAGAGAAGAAGAGGCTTCACGCTGCCATTTTTAACGAGCGTGAGCGTTTCAGAGCATTTGAGGCAAACAGGTTGTGAACTTCCTGCTGGAAGAAGGAACATTAACGTCTCTGTGCGCTCATCTTTAAACAGTTTTCAGCATCAACTTGTCTTATTCTGGAGCACGACCTGCCGTCTCTTCTGTCTGCTCCTTCTCTGGTGCGAGCTCGCTGCACGGAGCAGGAAGCTGAAGATCTGAGGGTCTCATTACTGGAACACCTGAAGCAGAGGGAACCTCCTGCAGCTCTGCACATAAACTGTCCATCTCTGGAAAAATGCTCCATGAAGCTGATCTACTTTCCTGAATTTATCAGATTGGGCACGGGTCCAGACAGAACCATGACTCGGTCCGGATCCGGACCCAGGTCTGTCATCTGGGGATGCCTGTCACAGAAACGAATTGAGCTCATTTTCCCTCCTTCAAATCTTTAGCTGTGTTTACAACCTTTTACAGCTCCTTTCACATTTTGTTCTGCTTCAGCTTCTTTCAGCTTCCTGCTGCAAATTTAAACTGTTTTCAGCTAATTTCAGCTGTTTTGTGCTCCTTTTAGCTTATTTCTGCTAACTACAACATTTGTGTGCTTCTTCTAACTTCTTTCTGCTAATTTCAGCTTATTTCTGCAAGTTTCAGCTTTTTCAACTATTTCAGCTACTATTTAGCTACTTCTATGCTAATTTAAGCTTTTTCAGCTAATTCCACTTTTTTGCACTCATTTCAACTTTTTTCAGCCCAGTTCAGCAAAATGTGCTCTGTCCACTTCCTTCTGGTAATTTCAGCTTCTTTTTGCCTTTTTAGCTATTTTTCAGTCTTTTTTTTTTTTTGGTTGTTGTTGTTGCTAATTTCAGCTTTTTTTCAGATAATTTTCACTTTTTGTGCTCATTTCAGCTTCTTTCAGCCTAAATGGGCAAACATGTATTCTTTCTGTTTTCTTCGGCTAATTTAAGCTTCTTCTACATTTCCATCTGTCATTTTAGCTCATTTCAGCTGTTTCCAGATAAGTTTGTATTTTGAATGGTAATTTTTGCTACTTACAACCTAGTTAACTTCATTCTGCTAATTTCAGCTTGTTATGCTCCTTTCAGCTTATTTATGCTAGTTTCAGCTTTTTCTACTCTTTTAGCTACTATTTAGCAGTTTTTATGTTAATTTAGCTTTTTCAGCTAATTCCACATTTTTTTAAACTTATTACAGCTGTTTGCACTTCCTGCTGGTAGTTTAATCTTCTTTCTGCATTTTTGGATATATAATATATATAATATTCAGCTATATTTTTTGTGAAGTTCAGCCCCTTTTTTTTTTTTAAAGCAAATTTCCTAATTTTTGTGCTCTTTTCCGTTTATTTAAAGCTAATTGAACAAATATGTGTTATTTCAGCTTTCTTTTGCTAATCTAGGCTTGTTCTTCCATCTCAGCTGTTTTTCAGCAAGTTCTTCTACAACAAGTTTTCACACGTGCATGTTCGCTTTGTTCCCAGTACCCACAGGAACAGACACGCTGCCGTTAAAGCTCCTCGTGGTCATTTCTCTCTTCCTGCTGCCTGAGGACTAAACAAGTTCAGAGGTTTGACGTGCGGTGCGGTTTCTTCCTGAAAGCCTCGTGTGCTTCAGCTGCTGTGGACCGACACCAAATGCATTCAGCCACACACTGAACCATCAAAGAGGAATCAAACAATAACTACGTTAAAAACAAAGTTATAAGTCAGAGGTGAAGTACAAGCGCTGATCAGTGTTTCTCTACCGTTATACAAGGAGGGCGAAACATCCTTCACCCCCACCCCCACCCTGGGTCGACACGAGCGCCCTGCCAAGGCGAGTGACCTACAGGAAACACTGCACATGTTTACATATTTCTACATGTCACTCACTTAGTTCGACACCTGGCAGCGTCTCTGGGAGTTCCCATGATGCCTCTGGCCGGCAGGTAGGACACTGTTCCTTCATAATGATGATGAGTCAGGAACGTTTTCAAACCTGCGGAACAGGAAACATTCTCGTCATGTCCAACCACAGGAGCTAATCCAGTGGGCAGACTGCGGCGTCACCTGAGAAATCATATCTGGCTGGTCCCATCCATCTCTTCCTCTCACTGTCAGTCAGCACGTCGCCATAGAAACCGTAGCCCAGCAGGGAGACGGAGTAGCGCAGGAACGAGCTGTTGTGGTGAACCGAGCACACGTCCATGGGCTGAGAGTCACCTGAGCCAACACACCACATCCACATAAGAGTCAGCAGGTACACCCGACACCGAGCACACGAAAACGAGCATCTGTTGAAGCGACAACATCCAGAGACAAATCACAACACGTCTGTCGCTGACGAGCTCAACAATGAATGTTTGTAGATTTTATGGACTGGAACAGTGAACCAAGTAAACCGTAATGTTTTTGGTGCAAGATGTTCAGGTGGGGAGGAGTTGCACTGTGGAGAACATGATCCTGGCGAGTGGAGCGACTTATTTTATCCACCACCAGGTACAATGGTGGAGCCAGGGGGTGGCCACTGGTGGCCATGGCCCCCATAGATTAATCTTTGGTCTTCCAAGACTCCTCTTCGCTCCACAACGGGCGGCTGTGGCTCAGCGGTTAGAGCAGTCGTCCTCCAATGCGAGAGTTGAGGGTTCGAATCCACCAGCAGTCACATGCCGAAGTGTCCCTGGGCAAGACATTGAACCCCTCGTTGCCTCCGATGTGTCCCATCAGTGTATGAATGTGATAAAGCTCTGATTAGTCTCTTTAGAATGATTTGTTCAATTATCTTTGTAGAGATCTAGTATAGAGCTGTATGAATGGGTGAATGAGGCACAGATTGTTGTAAAGAGCTTTGAGTGTCTGGATCAGATAGAAAGGAGCTGTATAGGTGCAGTCCACAAGGGGGGACAACAAGATGAAAAAGGAAACAGCTGTGGACATGTTCATGGCTGAGGAAATAAAGAACAGGCGCACGGTAAACCTTTACAGAACGCTTCTTCTGTTGTCTTTGGTCCTGAAAGATCTGAATGAGCTTCAGTGGTCCTGTCAGAACAGACGGCTCACTCAACCTTCAAGATTACTTTTTTAGGATTCTTCCAGGACAAACTAGTTTGTGTGACAGCTGAAAATCATTTGTCACTTTACCCGATCTTAAAAACGATGGACAAGCAGCTTCTTATCAAACACAGAGACTGTGCTTTGTATTTTAACATTTGTTAAAAGTCCACCTAAGTCATCAGTGCTGGGATTATGATTTATATGCAGCTGTTTAATTCAAATTCAAAAATACTTTATTAATCCCAAAGAAAAATTAAGTGTCGTCGTAACTCGTCATCCTGGTTCCATTCAAGAGGTACAGATGCTGACAGCTGTGGGCAGGAAGGATCTCCTGCAGCGGATCCAAAGAATCTGTTCACAGATACCGATCTGTCCACCTGGATCCAGCTTGCTGTCAGATCCGGCGAGTCTCTCGGTCCTCCCGTTGTCACGAGCAGAGTTTCCCACCAGCTCCAGGATCTCGGCGGTCAGGTACTTGAGCAGTGCCGCCAGATTGACGGGAATTCGTCCACGCTGCCTCCTTCTCAACCCACTTGGGATTTGGGGCTTTAGTTGAGCTATCTGAGCTTTTGAGATGTTAATCAGCTGCTCCTGGTTGTTAAAAAACACCTTGTTGCCATGGTTACACATCATAACAAATGCTCAAGCGTAAAAAGGTTTCAGTAAAAATCCTTCCAGCTGCACAGCATCTGACACCAGAGGAAACGATCATCTGAAAGAGTGAATTACATCCAGAAAAAGAGGAGTTCAAGTTTTCAAAAGCAAAAACTCAAAATGAAAGTAAGAGAGCTGCTCCAACATGCAGCCACCCCGAGCGACACAGTTCAAGTTATTTGACTGACCCACGATGATGTGCAGTGCAGAGGTCACGGGGTCGTTGGATCCCACCGTGGCAAAGCAAATGCAGTCAGTTGAACCTGAAACAGTCAGAAAACACAATATATTCTTTTTACTTTAACATGTTGAACAAACCAGTCCAAACTGTCAAGCTGATGATAACCCCCCAGATGACTGTGTGCGACTAAACAGCACAGAAAGAGCAAAGACAGAATGAAAGGAGAGCTTAGAGCCGACGGGCCACACTGACGCTTCCAGATCAGCTAAAACTACTCGTTTAATTTCCACAACCAGTCCTCCATCAAACATGTGTTTCTCTGAGCATCCTCAGAAGTCAGAAGTGCTCAGACCAGGTCAAATAACATGGCACTGTTTTTAGTACGCCTGAGTGGGTGTGGTAGTTTGAACACCTGACATGCAGGTAAGGTAGACAGAAATGACTTAATGAGGTCACACCAGGCAGGGTTTACAGATCAGAGTTACACTAAAGAAGTGTTTACTGCTCTGCTCCAACGCCAAACTGCGGAAGGTGAGCTTCTACTCACTTACTCCAGAGACGCATTGCTCATTGTACAAGTTCCCTTGGTGATACAACTAAACCCACATGTCCTGCTGCTTAACTACATCCACACTGTTGGACCCCTCAGAGAGCTCCACAGGGTACCCAAAGAGGACCCTTTAACATTGTTGTTACACCAAAATTAGGCTCTTTCACAAAACAGTTTCCCAATATGGCTGCAGAGACGAGGCCCTTTTTAGGCTGCTTCTGACCATTTATCAATCCCACACAGAGGATTTCACTCTTATTGTTGCTAAAATAACGTTTTAAAAGGACAGCTGGGCCGTTAACTCGTTAACTCATTAACGCAGCCAGTGATTAATGGCAACAATTTTTGATTTACGCATTAACGCTGCTAGTTTTTTCTTAAATTTGAAGTCTGTTCCTCATTGTCTGTGAACACACACACATTTGCTGACATGCCTACTGGATTGAATGTTGCAAAAAAACGAGAGTTGTCGGCCTCATCCGCAGCTGTGTTTTGTTTATATGTTGTTAAGAAAAAGTTCTAAAAAAAACAAAAAAACAGGGAGTGCTGGCCCTACAGCCCACACATCAGACCAACCCATCAGGAAATCTCCAGATCCTTTGGACCTGATTTTAATTTGCTTGTGACAAATCCCTTCGTTTATCACCATTTCAGTCATGGCGTCATTGGAGGAGGAAGAAGAGATTGTTTGCCTTTTGGCAAAAAAGAACAAAAGAAAAGGCCATTAAACCAGATCAGGGATGAAGAAGGGAAATGTAATATATTGGTGTCGCAAAAAACAGTTCGTCAACGGGCAGTTCATTGTGTGTCACGGAGTACGCTTACGCAGTCGTAAAAATTGAGCTTTGCACGGACATGACCACCATGGACTGATGTACACCCGAGTACACTGGAGGCTGTACAGGTGTTGTACAGGTGTATAGTTCATGCATGCACAGACCTACAGCATATTTCTATCAACAACTGGCGATGGAGTGTGAATTATTTTTTGTCTGTTCTATGACTGATGGAATACATTTTAGGTCTCATAGTAAATCTATACCGGAACGAAGGTGCTGTGACTGATATCTGTGTTGGGAAGAGACCTCAGTCAGACTGAGTTCTCACTGGAGCTTCAGGTTTGGGTTTTGGACTCATTTAGTCCTCCCTTATTTGCGCCGGCTATGGCACGTTTCTACTGATTGCACCCTAACATCTGATAGGAAGCACCCAGGACCACAAAACTTTCAGAGGATATCCAAGGAGTCCTACAAACTGTACCCTGTGAGCATGAACCATATTGGGTGTTCCTAAAGGGGTCAACAGGCCCTCCAAAATTATATTGTTATTGAGACTTGTATTTTTATTTGATGCTTTGATCTTTGTGTTAAGCACTTTGGTAACAGTTCATGTTTTAAATGTGCTATACAAATAAATTTGACTTGACTATTCTATTGTATTATATTCTATATTATACCATTCTACATACATTTTATATACACAGTGTTCTGTATAGTATACATAATACTGTATAGTACTTGATACATTTTTATCAGTCCTCCCTCAACTAATTGTAACCATTAATATCCTGATGCATGCTCAATAATCCAGGTAGAAAAATCCAAAAAAGTTCAATCTGGTCCTCTGGACATTAAAAAAAAAACCATTATTGTTCTCATGCTCTGACAAATGAGGAAGTGAAAATTCTCCTCGTTTTTTCCAGTGTCCTGACATTGAAGGTGTGTGATAAGCATGTCCTGAGATGTCAAGAAAACAAGTACACAGGCATACACACATTAATCAGATCTGGGATGAAGAAGGGAAACAGTACATTGCTGTCACAAACAAAACAGTCTGTTGCCAGGCAGTTCATTGTGTGATACCGAGTACACGTATGCGGTCATAAAAATTGAGCTTTGCACCGACATGACCTCCACGGACTGACGTACGCCTGAGTATACTGGTGGCTGTACAGATGTATAGTTCATTCTTTACTAATTGTAACCATTATTGTTCTCTACTAATATAAGACAAATAAAGGTTTATACCCATCCATCCATCCATCCATTTTCTTTACCCGCTTATTCCATTTTGGGTCACGGGGGTCGCTGGTGCCCATGTCCAGCAATCACTGTGCGAGGGGCGGGGTACACCCTGGAC
>NC_056507.1:596485-602981 GCF_014905685.2 Nematolebias whitei | reverse complement strand
CTCGCTGAGAGGCAGCAGCTCTACCAGTTGCACCACCGTGCTGCCCCCAAGGTTTATACCAGGAGTATCAATTGTGAATATCTTATTTGACTGAATTTAAGAATATATATTGTAATATGCAGCACGGTGGTGCAACTGGTAGAGCTGCTGCCTCTCAGCGAGCAGGTCCCTGGTTCAAACCCCGGTCCAGGGGCCTTCTGGGTGGAGTTTGCATGTTCTCTCCGTGCATGCGTGGGTTTTCTCCAGGTACTCCAGTTTCCTCCCACAGACCAAAAACATGCATGTTAGGCTGATTGGTAACTCTAAATTGTCCCTAGGTGAGAGTGAGAGAGTGAATGGTCATTTGTCTCGTTTGTCTCTATGTGTCCCTGTGATGGACTGGAGACCTGTCCAGGGTGTCCCCCGCCCCTGGCACAGTGATTGCTGGACATGGACACCGGCGACCCCCGTGACCCAAAATGGAATAAACGGGTAAAGAAAATGGATGGATGGATGGATGGATGGATATTGTAATATGCATTAGTGTAATACTTAAACTTGCTACCAATGTTGAACAGTGTAAGTGTTTCTGAACAATGTAACATATGGGTACAAGTGTGTGAAAAGTGTGTTAAGTTCCAAAACTGGCCACTAGTTGGCCAAATCGAAAAATGAGCCAAAAGATAAACACACTCACACACAAAATTTCTAAAACTTGTGATATTTTAGGACATTGGAGATTTTTGGTTCAGGGACACATTTGGAACTTCTAGAACACTCTAGTATGCTCGGAAAAATGAGGACGCGAAAAATGTCCTCATTTTTCCAAGTGTCCTGATATTGGATGCTGCAGATGTTGGATGCTGCAGATGTTGGATGCTGCAGATGTTGGATGCTGTCTATCATGGTGCACTAAGATTCATAACTGGCTGTAACTACCGTACCCACCACTGCACCCAGTATTCACTGGTTAACTGGTCACCATTAACTTCACACAGACTCTCCCACTGGTACATCTTCATCTTTAAATCACTTCCTGGTCTGCTGCCTTCATACATCTCCTCCTACATGTCTCTGTGTGAGTGCAGCTACAGCGTGCGCTCTCAGGACATCATTACCTGCAGTGTTCCCTCAGTGAGGACTGAACTAGACAAAAGGACCTTCTCCTCCTCCGCTCCTGTTTCCTGGAATATCTTGTAAAAAGATCTGAAGCTCTCGACCTTTGACCTCTCTAAGTGGCTTCAAACATCTGGTAAGTTCCTGCAGATGTTCCTGTTTTTAGTTTTCTACATTTGCCTTATAATCCAGCTGTTTTGTTACTTTTTTTGCCATCTTATTTGTAAAAAAAGTAAAAATCTGTATGACTTTTTATAACTGTTTATTGTTGTTGCTGTTGTCCATTGTTTCATCTTTCTTTGTTAAATCAGGTCTCTTTTGTAAAAGAGACCTCGAGGCTCAATGGGATTTACCTGTAGAAATAAAGGTTGAATGAAGTGAAGGTGTGTTTTCATAAAAATGTCCTTATATTTCATGAAAACAAGAACACACACACAGAGAGTCACAGCAGGCAGGATGTAGATCATATAGGCTATGTTTGAGCATCAGTGTGTGTCTCAGCCAATCACAGCCTTAGTTTTGTAGGGCTGCTGCCAAACCAACTGAAGCAAACTGAGCAGCAGCAGCCAGCAGGCCAGAAACATGAAGAAATGTACCAGACTTTTACATGGGCATTATTACTTTAAAACTTTTCCCGGCGGCAGGCTGGATAGAAGTAAAGTTATCTACAGGCACTGCAGCGCTGAATGGTCTTACCACAGGAGTAGTTCGAGCCTTTAAAACACGCCATCGATGCCAGCCAATCACCCACCGTAACAAACTGTGCAGGCGAGGCTGGATACAGAGTGTGGGAGAAAAATAGACAAAAGCAAGACAAGCTAACAAATGCTATTTCTGGAAGTGGACTGCTACAAGTTGCAGGCCAGTTAGCATTGAGGAAGATGCTGGTCTGTGTGACGTCCTAACCACAACAAATGACAGTTCGAGTCTCTCTCAGTGCACACCATCACAAGAACTAGTTGTATGAAAATAAAAGAGCTACAAAATGTTACAACGTGCACCAATGGTTGTTCTCACTGGAGATACTGGACATCTCTGGATATTCCTAACTACCTCAGAATTACATTATATTGATGCACAGTGGGAGCTGCACTCACATGCTCTGACTGTGATGAAAGCAGGAGAGATATTTTACTGAAACCTGCGCAGAACACTTTATTAATGTTGTTCAGATGTGGAACATTTCACATAAAGCCAGCACAGATAATCATGATGGCACATCTGCCTTTTGAACATGTCCCCTGCACTGTCTCCAGCGTTCTGTCCCAGTGTCTCTGCAGGACAGAGTGTTTGACAATGTCCTCGTCAAATGCAGAAACGTCATGGGCCATTTTAAACATAGTCCAGCAAATGCTGCAGAATTAGAACACCAACAAACTGAAGATGGAAAAAAGGAAGAATCGTTCATGCAAGATGTTCCGTCCAGATGGAATTCAACTCTGGACATGATCAAAAGTGTCTGCAGAAATGGACAGCCACTGAGACACGTCCTTGTCACACACAAGATCAAGACAGCTGAAATGGACAAACTACAGAAGTTAGAAATGCTCCTGGAGACCTGCAGGTATATTTTACTTAATATGTTTTCATTGTTGTGTTTGTAAGAAATAAATAAATAATAATAATAATAACACTTTATTTATAAACCCTTTAAAACAATCACAGCTGCCACAAAGTGCTGTACATATAAAATCAAGAACATTTAAACCAGCCGCCCACTGAACAAGGTCAAGAGTCAGTGAGGCTGAGAAAGTCCTTCACCAGTGGTTTCTCTGGGCAGCACACCTGTATGTTAAAATCCCCAACAATAAGCACTCGATCATAGTTTATCATTATTCCTGTCAGGAAATCAGAAAAGTCATTCAAGAAATCCTTATTATATTTAGGGGCTCTGTAGATGACAGCGCACAGCATGGGGTCTGAGTGACCCACCTCAAATAAAGTCACCTCGAAGCTGGAGATAGAAGACGGTGCAGCGCACTGCTTGCATTTAAAACTGTTTTAATAAACCACCGCCATTCCTCCTCTGCGGCCTGACATCCGAGGGGAGCTTAGATAAGAGCAGCTGTCCAATAAAAGTTCCACAAAAACACTGGAGTCATCAGCCTCGACCCAGGTCTCTGTGACGCAGAGCAAATCCAAATGACAGGAACTGAAAAAGTCCCACGGGATGAAAGTTTTGCTTGTTACAGATGTGGAATTCACCAGGCCAATCTTGGCTGAAATTGCAGCCTGCAAACTGATGGACGTGAGGACCCGGGGCAGCGTCTTCAGGCTCTGCAGGTTCACTCCACGCCGGTGGAGCCAAGAGAAGCAGGAGGGGTGGGGGAGAACGCCCGCATCCAGGCCGGTGACAGGTAGCAGGCAACTGTCAACAGGATCCAGGAACCGCCAAGGCACAGAGAAAGATGAAAATAATCCATTTCTTGTCTGAGAAATGGACGTAGAATGGGCCAGGCAGATCTTTAGTTTCACCAACTGTCATCCACGTTTACCGCGGTAACAACAACGTTTCCGCCGGGGGGGGGGGGGGGGCGGCGCAGGTGCCTGGAGGAGATGAGCTGGCACTCCTGATAGGAGCGGGGGTAAAATTTTTGTCCACCATAATCAAAGGCACTGAGAGTGGCAACTACATGTCGAATATCCAGGAGGGACTGGAAAAAAAAATGTATGTGTGCATCATGCGTACCACAAATATGTGAAGGACATCTTTTGTTAATATAAGTACGTAAATGGGCACTTCCTGCTTGCTCTCAACGAAGACGGACACTTTTCCTCCCACTCCTGATGCTCTCCTGCTTCTGCTCTTGTCCTATGAATCTTTTTCAGAGTGTCACAATCCTCACAGTTGGAACCCATTTGCAGGGAGGCGAGCGAGGCAGGAGTTTAAATAAAAATAATTTATTTAAACAATAAAACAAAAGGCTGTCGGTGCAGCAAAACTTACTCTGGCAAAACAGGATCAAAACAAGGCTGAACAGGACATCAGAGTACACAGGCAGAGCAGATCATCAGGTGGACAAAAACAGACAGGACAGAGGAGGACTGAGATGTCTGTGAATACAGAACAATGACCGGACGAGGAGTGAAGGAGAGAAAGGCTTTTTATAAGACAGAGGGAGAGTGAGTAATGAGAGCACCTGGGCAGGTGGCTGATGAGGGACAGGTGTGAATGATAAAGACTGAGGAGTGGAGAGGCAGACTGAGGAGTGAGTGGAAAACAGGACCAGATACACAGGAACAGAAACCACACAAAGAGCAGAACTACAAGAGCACAAAAAGCAGAGTGGGGAACACAGACACAAACAGAAACAGCAAATGGTACCATCCTTACACAGAGCCTCTCTTTACATATCTTCTGAAGTGTAAATTATGGATCTGGTCAGCTGGTCTTTCAGTGCAATTGATCAAATTTTCTCGACAGGAAGACAGGGCGAAGGAGAGCCCTCTTGCCCTGACGGGACACTTGCAGCTGGAAACACGATGGATTCCTGGGGGCAGTGGAAGATCATGTCTGTCCGTATTGTCCGTTGAGGATGTAGAAGACGTGTACATAATTGGATTTATGATAACAGGATTTCTGCTTTTTGGAGTTGGTAGATGCCTGGCATATCGACAAATTCGGAAGACGTCGGCAGCTGTTCTGGCCATTGTGAGGCTGCCTGCCTTGTCTGAAGGATTGCACAGTGCTTCGAGCACTCAGACTCGGATGCTATGTGAGTTAAGCCGTGAGCTGGATGCAATTTCTGAGAATCGCAGGCAATTTGAGGCTCCTGGAACTCGCTGGCGTGAAGGAATCGACCTTGGAGAAGGCTACAAGCATTGCCCGGCAAAGTGACCACAAAATTTGGCTGTTTGAAGTCGCCATTGAGACGTACCAACAGAACTATGAAGGCAGACAAAAAATCTATTTAGCTATTTTTGGGTGTAACTGGGACCCTGAGTACATAATTTTGTTCCACATCATGTACCACATGTGGTGAGAATGAAAAAGAACCTTGAAACTTGAATCTGAACTTGTTCCTCTCTTTCTTCCTCATCAAAGTCCTCCCTCGGTTGCAGACTCTTTACTTTTCATATCAGCCTCTTCTGTCTGAGGAGGTTCTGAGCCTGTGACTCCATCACTCCCCTCAAATACAAACTGAAGATTCACGTTCAAAAATTGCCTTATTGTTTTGACTCAAACACACTAAAACTGACTAAACTCACTAAAACTTCACTGCAACTCTAAAATTTAAACACGCTAAATATCACAAATCTCTCAGATCTCGTCACTCACTCCGGCTCTCGCTGTGTCTCCGTCACTGACAAACTTCCTTGATTTTCCGCGTCTTTTTCTTCTTCCTGTAGATTTTTTGCTGTTTGACAAATGACTTTGGACCTCAGTCAGAAATGATGTGTGTGTGTGTGTGTGTGGGGGGGGGGGGGGGTGGAGAATGGATGGGGGTGTTTTCTCAGGAGCTCATCTTTGTAGCTGCCTCCAGCTTTGAACAGCAGAAAACTGGCATGACAGATCTGTGGCGTGATTCAGTGGTGGGATGTAACTAAGTACAAGTACTTTGTTACTGTACTTGAGTAAATTTTTCGTGTATCTGTACTTTATTCAAGTAGAGATAAACGTTGGTACTTTCTACTTTCACTCCACTACATTTTACATTAAGTATCTGCACTTTCTATTACACTACATTTCTATAATATAGATCATATCTCTACAGTTTTAGCTTCTCTCCATTGGCTCCCTGTCAAATCCAGAATAGAATTCAAAATCTTACTTCTAACCTACAAAGCTCTCAACAACCTAGCTCCATCTTATATTACAGATCTTATTGTTCCATATTTTCCTAACAGAGCACTTTGCTCTCAGACTGCAGGTTTACTTGTGGTTCCTAGAGTTTCCAGCAGCAGAATGGGAGGAAGATCTTCCAGTTCTCAGGCTCCTCTCTTGTGGAACCAACTTCCAGTTTCTGTCCATGAGGCTGACACATTGTCCAGTTTAAGACTGGGATTAAGACTTTCCTTTTTGATAAATCCTATAGTTAGGGTCGGCTTGTTATGCTGCTATAGACATAGACTACTAGAGGACAAACTGACCTCATTTCCTTAAATGAATTGTTAAAACTGAATAGTTTTCATTTGATACTATTTCTATCTTAACGTGATTCTTGACCTGCCATTGTGTATCTATTCCTACCAAACCCAGCTGGTCGAAGCAGATGGTCCTCTAGTCCTGATCCTGGTTCTGCTAAAGGTTTCTTCCTCATGAGGGAGTTTTTCTTTCCACTGTCGCCTTCATGCTTGTTCAAGATGAGAGTTCAGTGATGGAGTTAAACTCAAAGCTGCTCCTCACATAAATAATGTTCAATTATTATTTTATACATGAATGTTTCTGTTCAATTATTAT
>NC_056507.1:593485-596385 GCF_014905685.2 Nematolebias whitei | reverse complement strand
TTTTTTGTTGTTATATACCTGGATGACTGAGAAAACAAACTTTGTGTCACTGTACTATAGTTCATCATTTCTTATCTGGCAACCTGACTGACATGGAAACTACAGCGTTTTGTTGTAAACCCTCTTTTCTTTTGTTTATTACCCCCAATAAACATTGAAAAAACAGTAAAGTTTCCAGAGGTTGTTCTGTGTAAACGGGGCCTTACAGCAGGTAGGTCACTGTGACTTGGCAGGTTTATAAGGAGCTCTATATAAAAAAAAGATGAAAGCGTCTGGGCACCCCGGTTTAAATAAACCCTTCAGGTTCTCAATGAGTTGATTTTTAATCGTTGTCATGTGTTGGAGACTCTACATCTAATAAAGTCATTGTTGTCATAGTAACGGAGCGTGCCAACCATGCGAGGGATCACCTGAGGACCGACGCCGAGCTGAAGAAGTTTGACGGGTGAGTTTGTATTTTATTTATTTATTTAAATGGGTCCTAACAGTTTGTTTAGTTCACCTTGGCTCGTTTCTGACGCAGTGTGGTGTGTGTGGGAGGGGACGGCATGTTCAGTGAGATCATCCATGGTTTGATATGGAGGACGCAGATAGACAGCGGCGTGGACCTGAATAGTCCTGATGAGACGCTGTCGCCCTGCTCGCTGCGCATCGGGATCATTCCTGCAGGTCAGGAACAGCCAACCTTTGTTTACGGCAGATTTACTGAAAGTACATCAGCTTTTAGTTTGAACCACCAATCGACTGATCAACTACATTAAACAATGACTCAATTCACAGACTTTTACTTTAAAGCTTGTTTTATTACTCAGGATAGAAGTCCTCCATTGGACTTATGATGTAAAACTTGTAGTTTGATGCAGATCACTTCATGTTTCGATTCACAGTCCAGACTTAGGATTTTTTTAAAATTTAAACAATCTTCCATTTAAGTAGTCAGAGCGTAATAGATTCATGTCAGATTCTGTAGTTAAAGTTCAACATCCACCATTTCTTCATATCCATTGAAATATCATAGACATAAATAAATCTGTTCTGTAGCAGACATTGAAAAGTGACTCAAACTGAGTTTAGAAACAGTTTTTGTGATGATTTCAAGCCGTTTCAGTTTCAGCTCTGGAAACAGCTCCTTCACTTCCATATACACTGACTGGCCAAAAGAAAAAGTCACTGGGGGAGTGGTGGCACAGAGGTTAGAGAAGGTGGGCCTGTGATCAGAAGATCGCTGGTTCAAGCCCCGGTATCGACAACATCAAAAATGTGGGTGGGGTAGGTGAAGCACCCACACCTGCCCCCACCCTCATTCGTCCCACTCTGGGCCCTTGAACAAGGCCCTTGACCCCCACCTTCTGCTCCTCCGGGTGTCCTAGATGCAGCTCTCTGCTCCACACAGAGGCTGTGGTAGCTCGGTGTCTGTGGTTGGTCAGGAAGAACATCCGGTGTAAAAAATAACTGTCAAGTCTTCGTGCGACTTAGTTCACTGTGGCGACCCCTGACACAGGGAGCAGCCGAAAGAAGAAGAAAAAACCTGAATATTTGGTTGGACCTCCTTTAGCTTTGATCACATCGTTCTTTGTGTCATTGTTTCAATAAACTTCTTCAACGTCACAAGATCTGTTTCATCCAGTGTTGCATTAATGTTTCACCAACATCTTTCATTGATGACAGACACTGGTCATGATGGTGCATCACTTCTCCTGCCTCTCTTCTGACCCTGATGCTCCATCACTCTGGAACAGGGTCAACCTGGACTCATCAGACCACATGACCTTCCATTGCTCCAGAGTCCAATCTTTATGCTCCCAAGCAAACTGAAGCCTTTTTTTCCCAGTTAGCCTCACTGGTTAGTGGTTTTCTTAAGACAACACAGCTGTTCAGTCCAGTCCCTTGAGTTCCTTCACCTTGTGCATGTTTAAATGTTCTTACTGTCTCTATGAACCACAGCCCTGAGTGCTGCTGGTGTTTTTCTTCCATTTGATTTCACCAAATGTTTAAGTGATCACTGATCACGATCATTCAGGATTTATTTCAGGCCACATTTCTTCCTGGAAGACGATGGGTCCCCACTGTCCTTCCAGTTTTTAATAATGTGTTGGACAGTTCTTAACCCAGTTTTAGTTTCTACAATCTCCTGAGATGTTTCCTCTGCTTGATGCCAATGATTTGACCCTTCTCAAACAGACCGACATCTTTTCTACGACCACGCCACGTGTCTTTCATCATGTTGTTGAAGAAATGAGAAGCAACTCATTGCACCAGTTGGAGTTAAAGAACTTGTTGCAGCTGAAAGATGATCGTCCGTGCAGTGATGATCCAGCAGGAGGCTCGGACCTGTTTGATTAGTTAAATCCAGCTGGAGACTTGTTTTTTAGCCAGGCAGTGTGTGGTGTAACGTCACCAGTGGTGGAGAAAGTACTCAAACACTGTACTTAAGTAAACGTACAAATAAACAGACAAAAATCTTTCAATAATCTTTCAATAATCTTCCAATAATCTTTCAATAATCTTTCAATAGTCTTTCAATAATCTTTCAATAGTCTTTCAATAGTCTTTCAATAGTCTTTCAATAATCTTTCAATAATCTTTCAATAGTCTTTCAATAATCTTTCAATAATCTTTCAATAGTCTTTCAATAATCTTTCAATAATCTTTCAATAATCTTTCAATAATCTTTCAATAATCTTTCAATAATCTTTCAATAGTCTTTCAATAGTCTTTCAATAATCTTTCAATAATCTTTCAATAGTCTTTCAATAGTCTTTCAATAATCTTTCAATAATCTTTCAATAATCTTTCAATAGTCTTTCAATAGTCTTTCAATAGTCTTTCAATAGTCTTTCAATAGTCTTTCAATAGTCTTTCAATAATCTTTCAATAATCTTTCAATAATCTTTCAATAA
>NC_056507.1:592230-593385 GCF_014905685.2 Nematolebias whitei | reverse complement strand
CCTATAGAGAACATTTGGCGCATCATAAAGAGGAAGGTGCGACAAAGTAAGCCCAAGACGATTGAACAGTTAGAGGCCTGTATTAGACATGAATGGGAGAGCATTCCTATTTCTAAACTGGAGAAACTGGTCTCCTCTGTCCCCAGACGTCTGTTGAGTGTTGTAAGAAGAAGGGGGGATGCCACACAGTGGGAAAAATGGACTTGTCCCAACTTTTTTGGGATTTGTTGACGCCATGAAATTTGGAAACAACAGATTTTTCCCTTAAAATGATTCATTCTCTCAGTTTAAACTTTTGATCTGTGATTTGTGTTCTATTCTGAATAAAATATTAGATGTTGGCACCTCCACATCATTGCATTCAGTTTTTATTCACAATTTGTTTAGTGTCCCAACTTTTTTGGAATCCGGTTTGTAAATGTACACAAAATTATATACAAATGCAATGTTTCTCCTAGTTAACTTGCCATGGCGGGGTGCTCATGTCATCAATGATTTTTGTTGAGGGGGGCGGGACAGACATGTCTGAGCGCAGCTTCTACCAACAGTTTTTGAGTAGGGTAGGGGGTGGGGGGTTTCAGCATGAGGGAAGAGGCACCTTTTGCTTTTAACCAGAGCACCTGTATTGCGCGTTGCTAGCTTAGCGTGACACGTTTGAGTTGTGCGCTCTTTATACGGACAGTTTTTGAGTGTGTGGTGTTCAACTTGAGAGAAGAGGCAACGTGAGTGCTGCCTTTTTAGCTAGAAAGCCTGTATTTCGCACTGCTTGCTTAGTGCTACGTCAGTGCCAGGTGGTGGGGGGGTGGTGCAAGTTTGGTTTGGTAGGTGGGGTGCTCAGTTCTGTTGACGGGGTGGGGCACCCCACTTGCATAATGGTAGGGGAAACACTGAAATGTTTACTTTATACCTGCACAATACAGTATGTAGCTACTTTGTAAAATGTGTCCTTGAGGGAAGAGTGTAACCTGGATTAATGGATTATTGTAACCTGGATTAAAAGTGTGGATTATTGTAACCTGGATTAAAAGTGAAGATTATTGTAACCTGGATTAAAAGTGTGGATCATTGTAACCTGGATTAAAAGTGTGGATCATTGTAACCTGGATTAATGGATTATTGTAACCTGGATTAAAAGTGCAGATTATTGTAACCTGG
>NC_056507.1:590760-592220 GCF_014905685.2 Nematolebias whitei | reverse complement strand
AAAAGTGTGGATTATTGTAACCTGGATTAAAAGTGTGGATTATTGTAGTGAAGCCTTCGTCTTCAACCATGGACAGAGGCCTCATGTCAGTGACGATCATGTTCAGGATGTTTCAGTGAAGACAGCTGCTGCTGTGGTGTCCATGATGTCTGTCCATCATGAAGGATGTTGTTGTTTGTTGTTGTTTTCTGGAATGAGACAGTAAATATGTTTTATAGCATAATTTACAGCAACTCAAGAAATGCCTTGTTTCACTTATAGTGTTAGGTTCAGGCAAAAGTAGCTAAAAGAGCAATTACACACACACACACACACACACATATATAGAATACTTAATTACACACATTTGAGTAGATGTAATAAATGACTTTATTTCCTGTTTAAATGCAATTCATCCTGCCATACCTGCAGTGTCTTCAGTCTTTGCCAGCAAATTAAAAGTTGAAGCTTAATCATTAAATTATTATCTTTGTGTTAGATTTATTTATTAATCACATTTAAACACTGCTTGTACCAATTAAATTAAATAAAAACTAACACACGTTCTCTATCACCGTCATTAATCAGATAAACAAACAAACAAGCAGCTTCATCTACCAGACAGACTGACGTTACGTTTTCTCTCTTGAAACAGAACAAAGTGTTAAATTGTAGAGACTCACCTGCAACACATGAAGAGTTGTATCAGCTGCAGCTCCTTCCTCCTCCTCGTGATTCCCACATGTTTACGTTTATCTCCGTGGTTCTCCCGTGTCGTGTCGTCACTTTTCAAAGCTGCATGTTTCTCAGTTTTTATCTTTGTGAACTTCTCCCACACTTTGAAGGACTTGGGTCGAACAGTTTTCTCTGCGTCTGTCATTTGTAAAATGTATTTAATTTCCTTTGAAAACAGCCCCTGCTCTGCTTCCCCCCCACCCCCCACCCCGCTCTGTTCAACTCGCGCTGCAGTTTTTAAAAATTTTTATTTACTCATTCAGTCAGTATTGACAATGAACTGCCCGTGAACAAAACGGCTCCGCAGCACCATGAGAGATGCTTCATCGCGCGACACAACAAATTGATAATGAAATTCTTTGCCAACACTTTTAATCATCGATTTATATCAATTTTATCGATTCGTTTTTGCAGCCCTACAACTGTTATAATAAATATAACATAAGTTATAATAAATATAATAACGTTATAATAAACATAACAATAGTTAGAATAAATATAACAACAACAAAAAAGGTTGAATCATGTCATCTGGACTTCGTTTTTTTTGTTAAAAAGAAACGTTTCGCCCCTCATCCAAGAGGCTTCGTCAGTCTGAGGCTTAGCCATCTGGTATTACCCAGAAGCCACCCTGACTCTTGTGTTTAAAGCCTGCTTCAGATACCCCTGAAGTCTGGCCTTTTCACTAATGGTTTCAAAAACACAAAGTTTGTTTTCTCAGTCATCCAGGTATATAACAACAAAAA
>NC_056507.1:589438-590660 GCF_014905685.2 Nematolebias whitei | reverse complement strand
TAAAATTGTGCTTGATGCTGTACCCCTGCGAAAATTATTGATTAAAGCAAAATAAAACGTATAAATCTGGACTATTATTTCATCCTTATTGAACAAACACATGGTAAAGCTTGGTTCAACTTTAACATCACATGAGTAGGAGGTTTTAAAAAGGTTCCCTAGCCAGTGAGTGACAACACCCTTGTGCCCGTTTTCCAGGGCCCTAAAGATTACCAGAACAGATAACAATTGCAACGCTAAATTAAGAGGTGAGCGGCCATAACGTGAGGTTCTCTGGACCAGACGACCCAACTCTGCTGCTTGGTAGGTTCGAAGTAATAGAGTGAGATTAGGGTGTGACTCACGGATAGAAGGTCGTTAATTTTCTGGATGAATCACATCGTCGCAGCCTTAAAGAAGCTACTTTAGAAAGCTGCAGGTAATACCACGGCGCTGAGGTTAGCTTCCGGACTCCTTGGAGGAGAGGCTGCAAGCAAGGTGTTTATCACTATTTTCCAGTGGTTACCTTTGCTTATCGGAAAGCAAAACAATATATATATATATATATATATATATATATATATATATATATATATATATATACACTAAAATAAACTACTATGTAGTACTTGTGCTACTATTCCTACTTCACTGTTTTTCACTTATCGTGGGGCTTCAGGGTACAGATCCCCCGTGATAAACGAGGGACTACTATACTCTTAAAACAAGAAAACCTGATATTCAATCTGTCTATGTCAGGACACCTGAAACTCCATCAACAAGAGTTTATTTAGGTCCAACTCTGTCCCATCAAGTGAAAATCAATTCACCAATCAAATCTAATGAACTATTTATTAACCCTCAGAAGATCCTTCAAGGACGGTACGGTGTCTCAGTTGGTAGAGCTGCCGCCTCTCAACGAGCAGATTGCTCGAGTCCCTGCCGGGGATTTGAACCCTGAAGGGCTGGTGCAAGGAGAACAACCTTCACAGCAATGTGAAGAAGAAGAAGGAGATGGTCGTAGACTTCAGAAGTAACAAACACACCAACCCCACCCCCACCCCCTGAACATAGGACGATCTGCAGTGGAAGTGGTCTCCAGCTACAAGTACTTGGGTGTGCACCTGAACAACAACCTCAGCTGGAGCAACAACACCACCAGCCTGATGAAGAAAGCTCATCAGAGACTCTACTTCCTGAGACGAGCTGGTCTGGAAGCTCAGTCCTCACCTCCTTCTACAGG
>NC_056507.1:583323-589338 GCF_014905685.2 Nematolebias whitei | reverse complement strand
GTCTCCCCACCATCACAGACATCTACACCTCCAGATGCAGGAAGAGGGCCACCTGCATCATGAAGGACCACACTCACCCAGCACACACACTTTTTGCCCCGCTCCCCTCAGGAAGGAGGTTGAGGAGCATTAAGTGTAGAACCACTAGACTGAGGAACAGCTTCTACCCTGAGGCTGTTGGACTCATGAATCTCTAACCAGGAGAATCACTGTGAAAAATTACATCATAAACAGTCATGGAAACAGCACATAAATTCTGTAAAAACTAAAATATCTAAATCCACCGCAGTACTGTATAAAGTAAGGGACTTATTGAATGATAAAGCCTTGTATTTGCTGTATAATACAATTATAGTCCCACATTTAATTTATTGTGTTGATGTTTGGGGAACAGCATGTAAAACTATAACGATGCCTATTTTTATTTTGCAGAAAAGAGCTATAAGAATTATCACAAGAAAGCATTATTGTCATCCATCTAGTATTTTATTTTATCAATTGAAATTACTGAAGTTTTATGATTTGGTTAACTATAATATTCTTTTATTACTGTATAAAGCTCAGAACTACACACTACCTTCAAACATTCAAACTTATTTTGTAAAAAGGAAAAGTTGCTATAATCTTAAGGGAACAGACCTTTTTGTTAAACCACAGTACAGAACCAGTTTAAAGGGGCGGTCTACTTCAATTCAGGGAATAGGTCTGTGGAATAGTTTGGAAAACGATGTAAAAAAAGTAAGGCCATTGCCTATATTTAAGAAAATGATTAAGATTAAAATTTTGGAAAGATACATATAAATACATAAAATTGTGATGAGTTATTTATTTTAATATATTACTTATAGATGATTATTATTTGAATTGATTGTTTGAATTGATTTTCTTTTAAACAAGGGGCAGATATGATAAAAAAAAATTCTTCTTCTACTACCTTTCATTTTATGACGTGGTTTTTTTTTTCATTTGGTTTTTAAATTGTTTTTGCATTTTAAATATGAAACGAATAAAAAATGACAAACAAACAAACATGTTGCTGCTGATCTGTTTCATGCTGCTGCTGATCTGTTTCATATTGCTGCTGATCTGTTTCATGTTGCTGCTGATCTGTTTCATGTTGCTGCTGATCTGTTTCATGTTTCTACTGATCTGTTTCATGTTGCTGCTGATCTGTTTCATGTTGCTGCTGATCTGTTTCATGTTGCTGCTGATCTGTTTCATGTTGCTGCTTCTGATCTGTTTCATGTTGCTACTGATCTGTTTCATGTTGCTGCTGATCTGGTTCATGTTACTACTGATCTGTTTCATGTTGCTGCTGATCTGTTTCATGTCTCTGCTACTGATCCGTTTCATGTTGTTGCTGATCTGATTCATGTTGCTACTGATCTGTTTCATGTTGCTAATGATCTGTTTCATGTTGCTGCTGCTGATCTGTTTCATGTTGCTACTGATCTGTTTCATGTTGCTGCTGATCTGTTTCATGTCTCTGCTACTGATCCATTTCATGTTGCTGCTGATCTGATTCATGTTGCTACTGATCTGTTTCATGTTGCTACTGATCTGTTTCATGTTGCTGCTGATCTGTTTCATGTTGCTGCTGATCTGCTTCATGTTGCTGCTGATCTGTTTCATGTTGCTGCTGCTCATCTGTTTCATGCTGCTACTGATCTGTTTCATGTTGCTGCTGATCTGTTTCATGTTGCTGCTGCTGATCAGTTTCATGTTGCTGCTGATCAGTTTCATGTTGCTGCTGATCAGTTTCATGTTGCTACTGATCTGTTTCATGTTGCTGCTGATCTGTTTCATGTTGCTGCTGATCTGTTTCATGTTGCTGCTGATCTGTTTCATGTTGCTTCTGATCTGTTTCATGTTGCTGCTGATCTGTTTCATGTTGCTGCTGATCTGTTTCATGTTGCTTCTGATCTGTTTCATGTTGCTGCTGATCTGGTTCATGTTGATGTGTTCATTCGTGCTCATCTGCTCACACAGACTCATGCTCGTGCTGCTGTTCGGTGTATTTTTTTATGCTATTAGTGCTTAGTGCATTTTTAGTTGATCTAAAAAAGTTAAATCTGGTCCTCTGGACCAGAGATTTCTTTGTGAAAAGAAACCGTCCATCATTAAACAGGGGTGGAGCCTCCGGGTTCAACTGTCCCCCTCTTACAATGCTGTGATTGCTAGTATCACTCAGCCCTCTGTGAATAGTAAACAGCCATCAGGTGCTAATGATCCAATGTTAGGCTGATGGTCCTTCTTGAGCATGTGATCAGCTGGTTTTGGTTGTCAGCAGCAAACTGGTTGATCCACTCTGAGAAGGTGCTATTTAAGAGACTGAGCTGGATACAGCTCCTCAGACTGAGGAAGGCTCTTGGATGAGAGACGAAACGTTTCTACTTTTTTTGTTGATTTGCTTTGTTTTGTTTTTTGAATGTCCAGAGGACCAGATTTAACTTTTTTAGATTTTTCTACCTGGATTATTGAGCAAGCATCAGGAGATTTTTAGTTGATGTTTTTCTTTGTCATATCTTTGATCTTATCACCGTTTTTCTTTTACATTTTATTGTTGGATGTAACTGGGGCCCTGTGAACATCCGAGTCAGAGGTTCTTTATTTGTCGTTTGCATCACATGTGCAAACGACAAATAAAGAACCTTGAATCCGTGAATCTTTCTGTGTGGAGTTTACATGTTCTCTCCGTGCTGCGTGGGTTTCCTCCCACAGATCAAAAACACATTAGACTGACAGGTAACTCTAAATTGTCCCTAGGTGAGAGAGTGAATGGTTGGTTGTCTCATTTGTCTCTGTGTGTCCCTGTGATGGACTGGAGACCTGTCCAGGTGTCCCGCCTCTCACACAGTGATGGCTGGACATGGGCACCAGTGACCCGAAAAGTAAGAAGCGGGTGAAGATGATGGATGGATGGATGGATGGATGGATGGATGGATTATTGACCCTCAGCTCTGGTAAAAACCTGATCTTTTTTATTTTGTCCCATGTTGTAAAAGCGTCAAACTGCAGGACGGTGCAGGAGTGTGCAGTGGTGACAGACCCACCGATGACGTGTGTCAGAATCCCGGCCTGGGCGAACAGTGGCGCCACCTTCTGCTCGTAGATGCGCTCGCCCTGACGCTTCCCGCCGTACGGGTTGATGTAGACCAACAGGTGTCTGGGTCTGCTGGCTGTCCACACAACAACAAGCACGTTACAGCAGTCTCACACTGTGTGTGTGTTTGTTTCAGGTTACCTTGTAGGGACCAATTTTACAAAAATCATTCATTGTGGGAACCAGCTGCTCTTTATGGGACCAAAGCCAGGTCCTATAAGAAGTCTTGTTGGGGGGTAGAGGTTAGGTTTAGGACTAAGGTGTGAATTGTGGATGGGTCAGGGTTAGGCTACAGAAATTAATGGAAGCCAATGCAAAGTCCCCACAAAGTATGTTGACAAGAACATGCGTGTGTGTGTGTGTGATGTCGTACTGATGCTGGTGAGCTGCTCTCTGATGCTGCTGACCCAATTCTGGTGGAGCGGCCCGTCTGGACATGTGAAGGTGACCTCGGCACAGCGCCAGCGGTGCGGCCGACACCTCTCCACGTAGGACACTGAAACCACAGAAAGTCCATCAGGTCTACACGACGGCAGCGTTTGATTTGGCTCTGACCCATTTTCTGATCGGTGACGGCTCGCGCTACATCTCTTGTGTTCTGGTGAAGCTTTCTCTTGTCCCAACCAGAACTTCTGATCCGCTCAAGAGAATCTGATGAACTTCAAACTCATCTGCATCGTCACTAGAAGGAGTGTTTTCATCACCCCAGCTTCAAGGTTAAGGTCACAAATCAAGGTCAAAGGTTATAAAAGGTCGTTGCGTGTCTGGGTCATATAATAGTTTGAATAATGTGCTGTGTGAGGTGCTCCGGTCCAGTTTTCACCCAGTTTCAGTGAGAAGGTCATCATACTTTAGAACCACTAGACTGAGGAACAGCTTCTACCCTGAAGCTGTTCTATTAATGTTTAGTGTGTTCTTAGTTCACTTCTTAAATCTTATCACTGTTTTTCTTTACAATATATACTTTTGTTGGATGTAACTGGGACCCAGTGTACACAGTTTCATTCCACCACATGCACCACATATGATGTGAATGACAATAAATAAACTTTGACCTTGACCTTGATACTTTTAGGTTTTTAATCTGGTTCTTTATCCAGGGTGGACTGCTGATTCTACAACTTTTAACTTTAATGGTTTTTATAAACAAGAATGAAATCAATTGATCCACATTGGGTCAAATATATCCATGCAGTCACCTAAATACTTTTAAAAAGGTTCTGAAGTTTGGAAAAGGTCTTCAGTTGGACCTTACTGATCATGACTGATTGCAGTTAGTAGTTTCTCTTTGCCAGCACAAAAAAGAATTGGTTGGACAGAATTACTACGACTCCCTTGGATGAAAGAAACTTTTAGCATAAGTCCTTTAAAAACAAGAAGTCAGTCTGCTAAGAACTGGAGCTTCTTCCCACATTGAAGCAGGTTTTACTTTCCGAAGGACTGAAGACTGAGAAAGAAGCTCCTGCTCCAACAGTGACTGCTTCAAACTGCAGTAAAAACTGTGGCTGTGCACGTGGACCAGCCAGATGTCCTCTGGACGTCAGACCAAAGAAAGACTGAGCTGTTTGACACAACACCAGATGTTTGGAGGAGCCAAAGGGAGGTCTTCTAACTGTTGAGCATGATGGTGGTGGTTCTGGCTTTTCTATTCATGATGGTTAAAATGACTTTATCGCAACCATGGAGTGTTATTAGACTTGAAAATCCGTAGTTCTTTTTCTCCTGTCTGAGGGTGCATTCACACCAGCCCCTCCTTCTCCCTCTTTGAATACAAACACAGCACCTCACCTGTGCATGCTACCACCACCTCCTGCTTCTCCAGGTATGTGGGGGCGGGGCAGGGGAGGGGGTGTTAACACAAGAAAACAGAGAGAGGAGAGCAGCGCTGCTGTGCAGAAAAATACAAACAATGGCCGTCATTTGGGATTTAAACCGTCAGACGAGCAGTTGAAAAATGTTTTCTGTAGACGATGCAGAAAACAAGTCCCAACAAAGTTGAGAACTACGAATGTTCTTCACCATTTAAAACAGCGCTATAAGTTATAAGCTGCAGCTCCAGCTGTGTTTTCAGACTCCTGTCCTGAACAAAAACCACGGGTCAAAACTCTTTATTAGCCGTGCTGCGCTTTATGAGAGGATCAGTGAGAGGCCGTGCGACGTTCATACATCAGCAGCTTATCACATCCTCTGCACAGTCACACCTGGGCTCGGTCCGCTCTTCCTCTTCGAAAACAAATGATCGTCCTCTTCATCACCCACCGACTCACCCCCTACCCCCACTGTGAGGGTGAGATTTGACGATCATAACTGGTTTTACTTGGCCTATTGAAAATCTGTACTTGTGACATAAATTTAAGGGGAGTCTCTGAGATGTCGTGTCTTTCCTGCTACACTGAAATCGGTCATTTGACCCACGCGCCTGCGCTTCGATTTGCTCCACAGGGGGGACACATCGTCAGTCAGAGAAGGAGGTGCTGGACACGAGTAGGAGGAGAAATCACCTCCCGTTATGGAGAAAGCAGAGCACCACTTGTTTCTCAAGTAAAATTATGTTTTATCTCGATGTGACAAAAATCTGCTGAGGTTTAAAAATCATTAATACTGTTTCACAGTTGATTTAAATGAGTGGTTCACTTCAACATTAGAAATGGTATGAACTAAACACACTTTGGATTATCAAGATATTGTAAAATAGTAATGATAATAAAAAAAGAAGAGTGTTCTTTCAATTGATTAGTTCAGGATACAATTAAATAGTCTCTTGATGAGATAATTTGTATTTCTGGATTCAAATCAATGAAATAACAGTTCCTGTCCCCTGAAGGTCTTCAGAGACAGGTTGATGTCGGAGGTCTAGTTCACTACATATATATATATATATATATATATATATATATATATATATATATATA
>NC_056507.1:580799-583313 GCF_014905685.2 Nematolebias whitei | reverse complement strand
ATATATATATATATATATATATATATATATATATATATATATATATATATATATTATATCAGAGATTGGTGGCGCAGAGGTTAGAGAAGGTGGGCCTGCGATCGGAAGATCGCCGGTTCAAGCCCCAGTACTGACAACATCAAAAATGTGGGTGGGGTAGGTGAAGCACCCACACCTGCCCCCACCCTCATACATCCCACTCTGGGCCTTTGAGCAAGGCCCTTAACCCCCACCATCTGCTCCTCTGGGTGTCCTAGATAGCAGCTCTCTGCGCCACACAGAGGCTGTGGTAGCTCGGTGGTTTGTGGTTGCGTCATGAAGAACATCCGGTGTAAAAATAACTGCCAAGTCTAAGTGCGACTTAATTCACTGTGGCGACCCCTAAAAAAAGTGAGCAGCCGAAAGAAGAAAAAAAAAACATTATATATCTATATAAATATATATATACACACACACACATATAAACTTGAACTTCCGGTAAGATGGCTCCCGTGTACATGGCTTGCAATCAGAAATCAGTAAAAGCTGCTAAATGCAAATACTTCTTTGATATAATTACCTCAAACTCTCACAACCCACGTGTCCTCTTCTCCACCCTAAACTCTGTTCTCCACCTCACTGAACCATCACCTCTGGAAGCCTCGACTGAGCTGTGTGACAACTTCCTACATTTCTTTGTGGAAAAAATTGCGACCACCAGAGCTCTCATTTCCCCTCCAACTCATGACCCATCCATCCCACCTCAACCTGTAGCTCCTTTTGACCATTTTGAAACATCACTCTATCTTCTCTAGAGCAGGTCATGTGCAGCTTGAAACCTTCTGGCTCCCCCTTTGATGTGGTCCCCCCTCGACTACTAAAGGAGGTGTTTCCAACTCTAGGTCCGTCCATTCTTGATATAGTAAACAGTAGTTTATCCACTGGAGTGGTGCCAAAATCCTTTAAACATGCTGCCGTCCAGCCTCTCCTGAAAAAAACAAACCTTGACCCCTCAGTCGTGTCCAACTACCGGCCTGTCTCCAAACTCCCATTTGTTTTTAAAGTACTGGAGAAAATAGTCGAGTCCCAGTTGAAGTGCTTCCTGGAGGATCACACCATCTTAGAGCTTTTCCAATCTGGCTTTAAACCTCTCCACAGCACTGAAACTGCCCTGCTGAAGGTCTTTAACGACATCTGCAGATTCACAGATACCGGTGATTCTGTGCTGCTTGTCCTGTTGGACCTCACAGCTGCCTTTGACACCATCGACCATGAGATCCTCATTGCTAGGTTGGAGCAGTGGGTGGGCGTCACAGGATCAGCCCTCAATTGGTTCAGATCTTACCTCGCTGACAGATCCTTTTGTGTCTCCATCAAGGATTTTAGTTCCGCAGAGGCAGAGCTTAAATAAGGGGTTCTGCAGGGGTCCATCCTGGGTCCCCTCCTATTCTCTTTATACCTGCTGCCGCTTGGTGCTATTTTCCAGAAACACAACATGCCCTTCCACTTCTATGCCGATGACTGTCAGATTTACTTCCCCCTAAGACACAATGGTACATGCTCTATTCAACCGCTGCTCGACTGCCTGGCTGACATCAGGGACTGGATGGCTTTAAATTTCTTAAGTTTCAATGAAAAGAAGTCTGAAGTCATGTTGTTCCCTCCCAACGACACAATCACAAACCACTGCATCGACCTCTCCGCTCTAACCCTGTCAGAAAAACAAAGAGTCACTAATCTGGGCGTGATAATGGACCCTTCCCTGAAGCTTAACAATCATGTAAACATGATTGTTAAGTCATGTTTCTTCCAACTGAGGCGGCTGTCTAAACTGAAGCTCCAAAAAGAACCTGGAGACAGTAATACATGCATTCATTACATCTAGGCTTGATTACTGCACTTCACTCCTGTTTGGTATCAGTCAGACCTCCATTGCACGACTACAACTGGTCCAGAATGCAGCAGCCCCATTTTTACCCAGTACAGGCAAAAGAGAGCACATTACACCAGTTTTGGCCTCACTGCACTGGTTACCAGTTCACCTTCGAATCCAGTCTAAAATACTCAAGTATGTCTACAAATCAATGAACAGTTTCGCCCCCCGCTATCTCTCTGATTTGCTACAACCGTATGTCCCACCACGCTCCCTGAGGTCAGCGGACCAGTTGCTCCTCACAGTTCCAGGAACTCGTCTTAAGCGCAGAGGTGACAGGACCTTCTCTGTAGCAGGACCAAGACTTTGGAACGAGTTACCTCTGCTTGTCAGACTGGCACCCTCCCTCTCGGATTTCAAATCCCGTTTAAAAAAAAACAGTACTATTCAGTAGCTTTCAACACCAGAGGATCTGTGTTTTGATCTTGTACGCTCCACACTGGTTTGTCATCATATTTATTATCTGCATCGTTTTTATGTCTATATTTTGATTTACTTCATTTTGTATATTGCTTTGTGTGTTGCCTGTTGTTCTGTCAGTACAGCACTTTGGTTGGCCTTGTCGCTGTTTTAAGTGCTCTATAAATAAAATGGTATGGTAT
>NC_056507.1:567133-580699 GCF_014905685.2 Nematolebias whitei | reverse complement strand
ATATACACATATACATATACATATATACATATACATATATACATATACATATATATATAAATATATATATACATATACATATACATATATATAAATATATATATATACATATACATATATATATGTATATATATATGTATTTTTGTAATGTGATGTGTGAAGTTAATGGTGACCAGTAAACCAGTGAATACTGGGTGCAGTGGTGGGTACGATAATCACAGCCAGTTATGAATCTTAGTGCACCATGATAGACAGCATCCAACATCTGCATGGTTCTTGCAGGAGCGTTCATGTAAATAATGTCACCGTAGTCAATGGAGAGAAGGAAAGTCACAGATACAAGGTGTTTCCTAACATTCAGGGTTAGACAGGATCTGTTTATGAAAAAGAAACCCAGTTTAACTTTCAGTTTCTTTACCAAGTTTTCCACATGGAGCTTAAAAGAGAGATGTGAGTTGACCAAGATACCCAAATATTTATAGGAATCAACAAACTCAATGGGGACACCATTTGAGGATGAGATCAGAGGAAGAACTGCTGGGACCAACTTCCTATTTGAAAAAAAGCATCCCTTTGGTTTTGTCGGCATTTAGGACAAGTTTGAGGTGGAACAAATCTGTCTGGATGTAGTTGAATGCAGATTTGAAAAGCTGGAAAGCCTTAGCAACAGTTTTAGCTCGACAATAAACAACTGTGTCATCAGCATAGAAATGTATGGATGTATCCGGGATGTTTTTACCTACGTTATGTATGTATATTGTAAAGAGGGTGGGTCCTACGACTGAGCCTTGTGGTACACCATTGTTGACTGTTAAATAACTGAAGGAAGTACCATTATGTTGAACACATTGCCTCCGGTCTGAAAGATAGTTAGAGAACCAACCAATGGTGTGTTCTGAGAAACCAATTTCTGAGAGTTTATGACACAAGATGTTCTGATCCACAGTGTCAGAATCTTTAGACAGGTCTAAGAAAAGTGCAGCACAATAATCCTTAGCATCCAGTGCTTCAACAACATCATTAAGAACCTTCAGTGAAGCAGTGGTTGTGCTGTGTTGTTTCCTGAAACCAGATTGAAGGAGAGGTAAGATGTTAAATCAGTCCAGGACATTTTTGATTTGAGAGTTTATCAGTTTTTCTAGAACCTTGGCTAAAATGCAGAGTTTAGAGATTGGTCCATAGTTGTTCAGTGAGGTGGGGTCACCTCCCTTCAGCAAAGGAAGAACAAAGGCTGTTTTCAAGTGTCTGGGATGGAGTTTTGTCTTATGGAGAGATTGAAGATGTGGGTCACAGGGACTGTGATGATATGAGCAGCCAGCCTTAAGAAATAAGGTGGAAGTTCATCTGGACCTGCAGATTTTTTAGGATCAAGATCTTTTAACAGTTTATTGACCTCACTGACTGAGAATGGAGAAAAAGAGAAGCTGTGATTAACTGAGGATTGACTTGTAGGAGGGATTTGATTTGTAGAAGTTTGATTATTAAGTGAAGTGGCTGATCTTCTGTTAGTAACTGTGTCAAATAAAGAACTAGAAGCAACAAAATGTTTGTTGAAACAGTTCAGGATCTCGTGCTGATTTGACACAGGAACAGAGTTAACGAGAAGTTGTGATGGGAGGTCAGATGATTGGGGGGTGCCTGAGAGAGATTTGATGGTTTTCCAGAATCTGTTAGTGTCATTTAGATTTTTGGAGGTCTGAGATAAATAGTTGCGTTTTGCTGCTTTGACAGCAGTTGTACATTTATTCCTCATCTGTCGAAAACTCAACCAATCAGTGTCTGAGTCAGATTTTCTTGCTGTGGCCCAAAGATGATCTTTCCTGTGCAGGAGGTCAGCTAGCTCTGGAGTAAACCAGGGGCTGTCTTGTCCCTTTATTCTGAACTGACAAAAAGGAGAATGTTTGTTCAAAAAATAAATGAAACTATTATGAAAATAGTTTCAAGCAGAGTTCACGTCATTAGTTAACAGAATACGATGCCAGTCAAAGTGAGACAGATCCCATAGGAACAACTGTTCACAGAAATGATTCAGATCCCTTTTTCGAATTAATCTGGGCTTAGAAGGTGGAAGTTTAATATCTCTCAGAGTCGCTGTCACACAATGATCACTCAAGATATTGGCAAATACACCTGTACCAGGGAATTTGTGAGGCATATTTGTTAGAAACAGGTCTAAGATCGAGGATTTTTCAGGACGGTTTTTGTTTGGTCTAGTCGGAGAGTTGATCATTTGGATTAGATTGAGAGACAGGCAACATTCCTTGAATTTATCACAGAGGGGGGTCGACTTACCCCAGTCAATGTAGAAATCTCCGGCCAAAAAATCTATTTGAATTTTAAATTTCTAAGGAATTCCATCCAGGAGGACAGAGCCTCAGGTGTTGCTGAGGGGGGACAATAACAACAGACTACAGATAAGGTCTGGCCTCCATTCAAAGTGATGTTTACAGCTAAGGCATCAATTTGGTTTGGAATTGTTTTAGAAGACACAGGACTAGAAACCAGAGAATCTCTCATGTAAATAGCGACTCCACCCCCCCTTTTTTGACGATCACAGCGTAGATGTTAAATCCATTGATTGTCAGGTCATTGTTGAGTACAGATCTGTTGAGCCACGTTTCAGAGATGAAGATTACATCTGCCTCAGAAGAACTGACCAGAATTTTCAAGGCATCAAGTTTTCTCAGAAGGCTACGAGCGTTTACATGCAGAAAATGAAGCCCAGACACGTTCTTAAAGTCATTTGGTGTCATATAAATAGTGGGGGGTCCAGGGTTGGGCTGAATCCCTGAGAGCAGTAACAACGTGATCCGGAATAAAATTAATTATTATCCAGGTGAGTTTGGATGGAGGCCTGCAGCAACTCCGATACAAACTCCGAACTTCTCTCGAGCACCACGCAGCCCTGCTCCTTCACGCTGTTCCTCCACGCTGCTCCTCCGCTTCTCTGCACGACACCTCCGCACCCGACAGCACGAGAGGCACCCCCGGTGAAAAACGAGACTGACCGGAGAGGCTGAGGCTGAAGTCGACACTGGTCCGGTCCGGTTCTGCTCCAGTCCGGCTCCGGCACTCC
Organism: Nematolebias whitei; assembly: GCF_014905685.2. Lineage (NCBI taxonomy): Eukaryota > Metazoa > Chordata > Actinopteri > Cyprinodontiformes > Rivulidae > Nematolebias > Nematolebias whitei. Next base: position 577,623 of record NC_056507.1, on the reverse strand, counting down.
ACAGCATGAAAGACGAAGAGGCTGAGGTTGTCCTTGGCCCAGTTCTGCTCCGGTCCGGCGGCGCTTCAAAGCACCGGAGCGTCTCCTCCAGGTGAACACAGCGATTCCACGGAGGTGGACAGTCCTTCGTTAAAAGTAACGGGCTGCTCACTGAAGCTGAGACCGGCTCTGTTGAAGACAAAAGTCCCCCACAGCCAACTCAGTTCGGTTCTGGTCCAGTTCGAGGGTCACAGGTACACTTCCCCCACACCAATGAAGACACCACGAGGGCCAGTCCAGCAGAAAACCAGCGAAATACCACCCGGCGATTTTTGTCGGAACCAGGTAGAACCACAAAGGTCCAGATGAGAGATCGTTGAGGTCCAGAGAGAGAGAGAAAAAAACATAGGACCTTCGTGCGACGACTCCCCAGCTCGAGGGGTCACCTGGCCGGCAGGGTGCGCTCAGAGTGACGGGTGGGGTGGAGGCGGCCGGTCCTGGACCAAAATATACTTTTGGACGGTCCCGTCCGGCTCTCTGAGTCACTGAACACCGAATTCGGTTGGAAGGGGGATCAACTTTAGTCCGGTTCGAAAAAACGGGTCAGTTTGATGATAAAAGACTGCAGAGAAGCCGGAGGGAGCTGCCGTCCATCAGCTCGCCGGAAGTGAATCTAAGTCTTAGTGTATTACCCCACAGTAACCTTGGAAACAGTGGTGCCAGCTCTCTTCAGGTCATTGATCTCCTCCTCCCGTGTAGTTCTGGGCTGATTCCTCACCTTTCTTAGGATCATTGATACGCCACGAGGTGAGATCTTACATGGAGCCCCAGTCCGAGGGAGATTGACAGTCATGTTTAGCTTCTTCCATTTTCTAATAATTGCTCCAACAGTTGATCTTTTTTCCACCAAGCTGCTTGGCAATTGCCCTGTAACACTTTCCAGCTTTGTGGAGGTCTACATTTTTGTCTCTGGTGTCTTTGGACAGCTCTTTGGTCTTAGCCATGTTAGTAGTTGGAGTCTTACTGACTGTGTGGGGTGGACCGGTGTCTTCATGCAGCTAACGACCTCAAACAGGTGCTTCTAATTTAGAATAATAAGTGGAGTGGAGGTGGACATTTTAGAGGTGGACTAACAGGTCTTTGAGGACCAGAACTGTTGCTGTTTGGCAGGTGTTCAAATATTTGCAGCAGTAACAAACAAAAAAATTATTTAAAAAAATCATACACTGTGAATTCTGGAATTTTTTTTTTTAGATTATGTTTCTCACAGTGGACATGCACCTAAGATGAAAATTTCAGACCCTCCATGATCCAATCATATCTATCTGATAGAGTCTAGTTTGTAAATGTAAATAATTAATCTTCTTCATACACCAAAGTTAGTCATGGAGTTCCTCAGAGCTCAGTGCTCGGGCAAATACTCTTTACTTTATATATGCTTCCATTAGGTAAAGTTATTAAACAGCATGGGATAAATTTCCATTGTTATGCTGATGACACACAATTATATTTGTCCATTAAACCCAATGAATCATATCAGCTACTTAGACTACAAGCATGTCTTAAAGACATAAAAACCTGGATGACCCTTAATTTTCTCCTGTTGAACAGACAAGACTGAGGTTTTGGTTTTTGGACCTGAGCACCTTAGGAATGAATGTTTCAGTCTTTCTCCCTCCTTAGATGCATTAATCTGTCCTCCAGCTGTAATGTTAAAAATCTTGGTGTTATTTTTGATCAGGACATGTCTTTTATCCCCCACATTAAAAACGTTACTAGAACCTCCTTCTTCCACCTGCGTAATATCACTAACATTAGAAACATCTGATCTAAAGATGATGCAGAAAAACTGGTCCATGCATTTGTCACGTCTAGACTGGACTATTGCAATGGTTTATTATCTGGGTGTCCAAATACTTCTTTAAAACGTCTTCAGTTGATCCAAAATGCTGCTGCCAGAGTCTTAACTGGAGTTACTGGGAGAGATCATCTCTCTCCAGTTTTAGTTTCTCTCCATTGGCTCCCTGTCAAATCCTGAATAGAATTCAAAATCTTACTTCTGACCTACAAAGCTCTCAACAACCTAGCTCCATCTTATATTACAGATCTTATTGTTCCATGTTTTACTAACAGAGCACTTCACTCTCAGGCTGCAGGTTTACTTGTGGTTCCTAGAGTTTACAAAAACAGAATGGGAGGCAGATCTTTCAGTTCTCAGGCTCCTCTCTTGTGGAACCAGCTTCCAATCTCTGTCCGTGAGGCTGACACATTGTCCAGTTTTAAAACTAGGCTTAAGACTTTCCTTTTTGATGAATCCTATAGTTATGGTCGGCTTGGGTTTCCTGAGCTGTCCCTTAGTTATGCTGCTATAGGCTTAGACTGCTGGAGGACAAACTGACCACAATTTTCACTCTGCTGCTTCTTTACTTACTCTGCTCAACATTTGTAATTATTTTTTCGATCCCTAACATGTGTCTTTTTGTCTTTCAGGTTCACCTGGACCTGGACTTATACCTGGACCTATATCTGGACCTGGACCTATACCTGGACCTACCATTCTGTGTTCGTCTGTCTCTCCTTCCTGTCCTCTCAACCAGCCGGTCAAAGCAGATGGTCTCTTGTCCTGATCCTGGTTCTGCTGGAGGTTTCTTCCTGTTAAAGGGAGTTTTTCTTTCCACTGTCTCCACTGTGCTTGCTCAGGATGGGAGACTGCAACGAAGCCAAGATTCATCTTGTCTGCTGGATTCTTAGATAGAGAACTTTACTAATTGGCTTTTATGTGAATGTTCCTGTAAAGTCCCTGAGACAACTTTGTTGTGATTTGGCGCTTTATGAATAAACTACAAGTGATCTAAGTCTCTGTTCTCTGATGCATTACTCTGCAAGACAGAGGAAAACATTGATGGAAGAGACTGTTTCAATTTGGTTACAGCATTTTCTGATGAGCACCTGCTGAGATGAACTTTACTCTCAGTGACTGTGTAGTCATTTAATGTAAACTCAAAGGTTATTAAAAAATGGTCGGACAGAACAGGATTTTGAGGAACTATTACCAAGTCCTTAATCTCTACACCATAGGTCAGAACTAAATCAAGAGTGTGATGATAAGAATGAGTAGATGTGCGGACGTTTTGGGTAAAACCAAATGAGTCTATTAAATTATTAAAGGCTGTGCTTAAACTATCACTCTCAACATCTACATGAATATTGAAATCACCCGTTATGATGATTTTATCAGTATTTAATAATAAGTCAGTTAATAATTCTGAGAATTCAGACAAAAACTGAGAGTAAGCTCCTGGTGGACGATGTATAACAACTAGTAAAAGTGGCTTTTCTGATTTCCATTTTGGATGAGAAAGACTGAGGGACAGTGATTCAAAAGAATCATAACTAATAACTGGTTTGGCATTAATCAATAATCCTGACTGAAAAATAGAAGCTACTCCTCCACCTCGGCCAGTTGTTCTAGGAACATGAACATTTAAATAATTAACAGGAGTGGATTCATTTATACCAACAAAATCCTCCTGTTGTAGCCAAGTTTCTGTCAGACACAATAAATCAATATGATGATTATTGAGCATGGAGTTTGTTATATGCTTTGATATTTATTGAACTCATAAAATTTAACATAAAATTTAATTTAGGATTCTTTCTTGGCTTTGCTGGGGTGGGGGTTGTTTAAACAAGTGTTAACAGAAATAAAAAAAACTTTGATAAGCAGTAGTTATTTTCTTTATCACTTTATTGTTATAGTTTGAGAGAACCCTTCCATTGTTTTGTCAAAGGAAGCTCTGCTGGAAGTTAATGTTTGTTTAAACGAGACTTTTGATCGTTAGTGTTTTTCTTTGTCCATGTGCAGAACACACGATGAGACTAGCTCATTAAAGACACGATGTTAGTGTCCTCCCAAGCTCAAGGTTCTGGTCAAAGAAGTGAAACAGAAAAGTCCATCTGGAGCTGCAATAGTTTGGTCAGTCTGACGTGACGTCAGGATGTGGCTATGCTCTGGAGAGAGCAGCTGATCAGTCTAATTCTGTGAATCCACTCACACTCTATACTGATGACTTATTGTTCTCATAATTATGAATAAATGTGCCCCCCCCCCCCATCCCCATTCTTCTTCCACACATGTTCACCTGTGAAGGACTGCCTGCAGACCTTTCCTCCACCCTCTCTGATCTTCTTCCAGCTGCCATCATCATCATCATCTTCTTGTCTGCTGCCGTTCTCCTCCTCTTCCTCTCTGACAGAGATGATCTCAGACACTGGCACACTGTGACACACACCTGCAAAACGCGCACACACACACACACACACACACACACACACACACACACACAGGAAGTTGAAGCAGACTTTTAGTTTGATCTTCAGACAGAGGAAACGTGTTGAACAAGTCTCCCTGGATGAAATGAACCATCAGCAGTTTAAGTTAAAGACGAGCAGCACGCCCATGTCCCCGTCACCGAGGGATTCATTTGTAGTTTTGGAGGTAAGTGTTCTTCTGGGCTGAAACTGAACAGAGAATGAAGTAAAACTAAATGTTTTGGTGCAAGATATTCAAGTAGAGAGGGTTAAACTGCCGAGAAAAGCAGAGGGAGGTGTTTTTTCCAGAAAGATGCATGTAGATGTAGTGAACTTGACCTGATGTCAAATCAATGACCTTAGGATCATATGGTCAGAAACTGTCATTTCATTGATTTGAATCCAGAAATACAGTTTAGACCCATCCTGAGACTTTCTTTCTTGAATTAATCAAGTGGAAAAAGACAATTCTCTATGATCATTACTATTTTACAAATGTTTTGATAATCAAATTGTGTTAGTTCAAACAATGTTTACATGTTGAAGTGAACTACTCATTTTTATTAACTGTGGAACAGTAAATAATGATCCTTAATCCTCATTCAAAGAAGAAATCAGGTTAATATGCATTTCTTGATTTTCTGTCTTCAATGAGCAAAGTTGTAAGTGTGTTAAAGTTCAAGCTTCGGTCAACTAGAAAGTTTACTGAAAAGAAATGTCATGTTTAACTTTTACAGCAAGATGCAGGAGAGGTGGCACCACGAAGACTGGTTTTCTCCAACAATCTTTCTGTCTGTTCTTAAACAATCTTAATCTCTATCCTTGACTTTCCATAACACCTTACATCACAAACCACACCTCTGTTCTGGTCCATCCACCAATCAGAGGCTCTCAAACGAACCGGAAGTGGAGCCCATTTAAATATCGGCACTTCCTAGTTCAAAGTAGAGTTCAAGAGTTTTGGAATCCAGAGTGCAGAGAGTTTTGGGAGTCCGTGAATGCAACCGCAGGCATTCATGGATGCTGCTAAGACAAACAAGCTGAACCAGAGACGATTTTGGGAATTATAACTTCTGTTTGGATAACCTCGCATGGCTCTCTAGGTATTTGGCTGTTCTCACTGAGACGCTGAACAGTGGTTGGAAGTGAGACTCCACGCCGGAACTGATCTATCTTCAGAAAAGGTAAAAGTCGACCTTCACCAAAAGTGTACTGTTTGGGACAAGCTGAGTTCCGAAGGAGCGTGCACGTTCTGGTTAAAACAGATAAATTCCCTCACACATCTCTCTGTAAGATAAATCTCAATTTTCCATCTTTAAACTCTCCTTTCTGCTAGAAAATTAATCCAGATGTTTTCATTAATGTCTGTGGTAAAGCAACGGAAAACCATGGCCGTATGGTTTCCTGGTTGTAAAAGCTGATTAATTATGTTGTTGTTTTCATATTCTGCCAAATTAATGTAAATGTTTGATGTTAAACTTTGATTCTGTAAAATAAATGACCGCATTCATTTTGATGGGTCAAAGAAAAATGACGTCTCACGTTACATTTCATTAAATTCAATGCACGTTTTATCCAGTCCAGAAAGATGAGTGAACCCGTTTAATGTATGAATATATCTCAGGATATGTCATACTACATAGATACATGTGCATGTAGACAGATGTGCAGGGAGGTATATGTGCATGTAGACAGATGTGCAGGGAGGTATATGTGCACTCTGCTTGTGGTCATGATCTCACATGCTCTATAGCAAATGCTGCAGAGGTCTGACTATCCACACTGAGCAGAGAAACAACCAACAGGTGGACGTCTTGGTCCAGGTGGACACACCTGCAGACAGCACAACGATCAGCTGACTTCCTGACACACAGATGCACCAAGACAAACTCGAGCGGTTTTAGGAATCCACTTGACGGGTGTTCAAATCCTTCCAGACCTGCTGTCAGTGTGAAGACCATCACATCCTGAAGAACCTCATCAACACTCGACTGCTTTGAACAGTCAGATATAAAGTTTATGAAGAACGGCTGCATTAATGTTACAGCTCTTGTACAGTATTTAAATATAAGTACTGTTATACTTTACGTACAAGCTGATTTAATAAAACTTTTGCCACAAAGTCAATTCTTATAAGCTTTTTCAATTTTATATAATAATATATAAATGAAAAATAAATTACCATGTTGTTCAAATGTCTTGTGTAAAGTATTTACAGGTCCTTCTAAAAAAATGAGCATATTGTGATAAAGGTCATTATTTTCCATAATGTAATGATAAAAATGAAACTTTCATATATTTCAGATTCATTGCACACCAACTGAAATATTTCAGGTCTTTAATTGTTTTAATACTGATGATTATGGCATACAGCTCATGAAAACCCAAAATGCCTGTCCCAAAAATTAGCATATTTCATCCCACCAATGAAAGACAAGTGTTTTTAATACAAAAAACACCAACCTTCAAATAATCATGTTCAGTTATGCACTCAATACTTGGTCGGGAATCCTTTTGCATGAATGACTGCTTCAATGCGGCGTGGCATGGAGGCAATCAGCCTGTGGCACTGCTGAGGTGTTCTGGAGGCCCAGGATGCTTCGATAGCGGCCTTAAGCTCATCCAGAGTGTTGGGTCTTGCGCCTCTCAACTTTCTCTTCACAATATCCCACAGGTTCTCTCTGGGGTTCAGGTCAGGAGAGTTGGCAGGCCAATTGAGCACAGTAATACCATGGTCAGTAAACCAGTTACCAGTGGTTTTGGCACTGTGAGCAGGTGCCAGGTCGTGCTGAAAAATGAAATCTTCATCTCCATAAAGCTTTTCAGCAGATGGAAGCATGAAGTGCTCCAAAATCTCCTGATAGCTAGCTGCATTGACCCTGCCCTTGATAAAACACAGTGGACCAACACCAGCAGCTGACATGACACCCAGACCATCACTGACTGTGGGTGCTTCACACTGGACTTCTGGCATTTTGGCATTTCCTTCTCCCCAGTCTTCCTCCAGACTCTGGCACCTTGATTTCCGAATGACATGCAAAATTTGCTTTCATCCGAAAAAAGTACTTTGGACCACTGAGCAACAGTCCAGTGCTGCTTCTCTGTAGCCCAGGGTCAGGCGCTTCTGTCACTGTTTCTGGTTCAAAAGTGGCTTGACCTGGGGAATGCAGCACCTGTAGCCCATTTCCTGCACACGCCTGTGCACGGTGGCTCTGGATGTTTCTACTCCAGACTCAGTCCACTGCTTCTGCAGGTCCCCCAATCTCTGGAATCGGCCCTTCTCCACAATCCTCCTCAGGGTCCGGTCACCTCTTCTCGTTGTGCAGCGTTTTCTGCCACACTTTTCCCTTCCCACAGACTTCCCACTGAGGTGCCTTGATACAGCACTCTGGGAACAGCCTATTCCTTCAGCAATTTCTTTCTGTGTCTTACCCTCTTGCTTGAGGGTGTCAATGATGGCCTTCTGGACAGCAGTCAGGTCGGCAGTCTTACCCATGATTGTGGTTTTGAGTAATGAACAAGGCTGGGAGTTTTTAAAAGCCTCAGGAATCTTTTGCAGGTGTTTAGAGTTACGTTGTTGATTCAGATGGTTAGGTTAATAGCTTGTTTAGAGAACCTTTTCATGATATGCTCATTTTTTGGGACAGGCATTTTGGGTTTTCATGAGCTGTATGCCATAATCATCAGTATTAAAACAATTAAAGACCTGAAATATTTCAGTTGGTGTGCAATGAATGTGAAATATATGAAAGTTTCATTTTTATCATTACATTATGGAAAATAATGACCTTTATCACAATATGCTAATTTTTTGACAAGGACCTGTATACAAAAATATTAATTTAACTTGGCAGCACGGTGGCACAACTGGTAGAGCTGCTGCCTCTCAGCGAGCAGGTCCCTGGTTCAAATACCGGTCCGGGGGTCTTTCTGGGTGGAGTTTGCATGTTCTCTCCGTGCTGCGTGGGTTTTCTCCAGGTACTCCAGTTTCCTCCCACAGACCAAAAACATGCATGTTAGACTGATAGGTAACTCTAAATTGTCCCTAGGTGAGAGAGAGTGGTTGTTTGTCTCCAGGTGTCCATGTGATGGACTGGAGACCTGTCCAGGTGTCCCCTTGCCTCTCGCACAGTGACTGCTGAACATGGGCAGTGGCAACCCTCGTGACCCAAAATGAAAGAAGCGGGTAAAAGATGAAGGATGGATGGATGGCTTTAATTAGCCTGTCTTTCTTTTTTAACATCTTATTTCCCCCAGGGGTTTATAAAATATATTTTATCACATGATACAGAAACAAACATTTAACCTTAGAATTAAAGGAAAAATAAAACAAAAATTCACCAAAAGTTCATGCTCAATAATCCAGGTAATCCAACAAAGTTCAGCCAGGTCATCTGGACAGTTTCTTTTAGGTCGTTTTCACACCAGATAGTCCGGTAGACTCGGTTCGGTTCAGGACCAATATTCATGAGGTTTTGTTACATTTGAGCTGGTGCGTTTGCATTCACACTGCGCTGTGCAGTCGAGTCAACCTGTTGAACCAACCTGTTGAACCAACCTGTTGAACCAACCAGTTGAACCAACCTGTTGAAGCAACCTGTTGAACCAACCTGTTGAACCAACCTGTTGAACCAACCTGTTGAACCAACCTGTTGAGCCAATCAGTTGAACCAACCAGTTGAACCAACCTGTTGAGCCAACCTGTTGAACCAACCTGTTGAACCAACCTGTTGAGCCAATCAGTTGAACCAACCAGTTGAACCAACCTGTTGAACCAACCTGTTGAACCAACCAGTTGAATCAACCTGTTGAGCCAATCAGTTGAACCAACCAGTTGAACCAACCTGTTGAACCAACCAGTTGAACCAACCTGTTGAACCAACCTGTTGAACCAACCTGTTGAACCAACCTGTTGAACCAACCAGTTGAACCAACCAGTTGAACCAACCTGTTGAGCCAACCTGTTGAACCAGCCTGTTGAACCAACCAGTTCAACCAACCTGTTGAACCAACCTGTTGAGCCAACCTGTTGAACCAGCCTGTTGAACCAACCAGTTGAACCAACCAGTTGAACCAACCTGTTGAACCAACCAGTTGAACCAACCTGTTGAACCAACCAGTTGAACCAACCTGTTGAACCAACCAGTTGAACCAACCAGTTGAACCAACCTGTTGAACCAACCTGTTGAACCAACCTGTTGAAGCAACCAGTTGAACCAACCTGTTGAACCAACCAGTTGAACCAACCAGTTGAACCAACCTGTTGAACCAATCTGTTGAACCAACCTGTTGAACCAACCTGTTCCCCTGCTCGCCTGTGGGGGCGCTGCACCAAGAACTACTGAAAGAAACGACACAAAAACCTCTGAAGACACGTCTTCTTCTTCTTCTGTAAATAAAAATAAAAACGAAGTGGCATCAAGTTTTATCAGTTTTAGGAGTTATATTTTGTCATTTTTCAACCATGGACTCAGCATGAGCAGAAGATGAGACAGAAGACCATGGAGAATATTGTTCTTCACACAAGTCAGCTGACGGCTCCATATGAGAGAAATGTGTGTTTGTTTGTCCTGTGGAGCGGGTCCGGTCTGTTTACATTCACACTGTACTGGAACCGTGCTGGAGTTCTCTTCTACCGGACCCAGACCTAGGTTTTAGCCCGGGCCAGAGTTCACCTTTTTGTTCCGTGACAGAGTTCGATGGTGCGTTCACACCTCCCTAAACGAACCGGACTTTCTAGGAAAACGAGCTAGAGTTGGATTAAAGCGACTAAACAGGGCTGCTGTGAACGCAGCCTAAATCATGAGACCTTGCGTCCTTCATCCAAAGGACTTCTTCAATCTAAGGAGCCACCAAACAAACTGATTCCCACAAACAGCACACTGCCTGACTCCCTCACAATTTGATTTACTTTAAGTGTATGAACAACACAGCTGAGATGCACCGTCTGCTGGGATTTTCTGTGATGGGAGTTGTATCTGCTGTGTCCACTGGTTTGTGCCTCTTGTTGTTTGAATGGTGCACTAAACGGGCAGAGCCCAGACTACTGCCTCTTGTGTCTGTGGGCCCATTCTGGAGACCATTCAGACCCTGCTACACCTGCAGACAGCAGCCTTCAGTAAAGTCAGTCTAACAGATGTTTTTTATTTACTCCAAAAAAGTTCAATCTGGTCCTCTGGACATTAAAAAAAAAAAAAAAA
>NC_056507.1:565194-567033 GCF_014905685.2 Nematolebias whitei | reverse complement strand
CTAACAGATGTTTGCATTTACTCCACATCTGCAGACAGCAGCCTTTATGTCTGCCGCTGACAGACTCAGGTAAACCGGAAGTCTCCCTGCAGTCCAAACATCTGTTTCCTCCTGATTAAATAAAATGTCCTCTCCGTGTTCTCCACAGCGGAGGTCACCGTGAGGTTAAAGACGCACACAGACGGAACATAAGAACGGGTCTTACTGGGTCTGAACGGGTGGTACAGTGGGCTGGGGGCCCGTCTCTTCCATGCGAGCAGGGACCGGCTCAGGCTCACATTGTACGCCGCGTTCCTGACGCGGAGCTCGGACACCAGCAGCAGCCGTCCCGGCCTATCCATGCGATTGTGTCCGTCCCGTTCCGTCCTTCAGCCGGCTGAAGAGGCAGCGACGGTCCCGGGGCAGCTACGTCCGTCTGGGCATGATGTCTGAGGGTTTCCGAAGACGCTTCAGTCCCAGAAAACCTGCAGCTCAGGTCCGGGTAGCGGTTTCCAGTCCGCTTGTGTTTTTTACTGACAGATAGCGGTTTTTCACCGGAAGTAGGAGGAGCACTGTGTTGCATTCAAATGCTCACAGGAAAGTCGTTATTTCCTAGAGTCTTGAACATGTTGAGCATTTACAGAAGTCAAAAGGACATGGAGATCCTTTTGAACATGAAAGAGGTTCAGGGATTATTAGGTGTCAGTGTTTATGTTGTTCAAGTGCATCCTGACAAGAACCAACGCACACATGTTCCTGTTTTTAGTTTTCTACACCGCCTTATAATCTACCTGTTTTTTTCTTTTTGCTACTTTTCCTTTTGACTGTCCTTTTGGTTGCTACTTTGTTTTGATAAAAAAAAGAGATATTTAAGTTTGTTTAATAATAATGTCATCACTGTATGTTTCCATACAATGGCAAAATCAGTTTCTGCATGTAACCCATCCACCACCAGGTGGTGCAGTGGGCATTTGGGGGATGAGGTGTGCTGCCCAGAGACACCACGAGGTGTGCAGTGACTGGGGATTGAACGTGGGACTTTCGGTCCCGGCCGGCTGCCCTGCCTCTACACCATCTCAGCCCAATATGCCTCTTTTGTGACTGTCTATTGTTGTTGTCCATTGTTGTCATCACTGTTGAAATCAGGTCTCTCTTGTAAATGAGTCCTCAAGGCTCAGTGGGATTAACCTGTAGAAATAAAGGCTGGATGAATTGATAATTGTAACAAATAAATTATAACAACATGAGCACAACTACCATGAGCACTGTACCAGTTTTCCTCAGGGCTGTGTTCTTTCACCCCTTTTATTTGTTTTATATACAAACAATAGTTGCAGCCAGTTCCCACAGCATCACATTTTAAAGTTTCTGATGACTCTGTCATCCTGTCTCTTCTCAGCAGTGATGACCCAGACCCTGGTCCTGGGGTCAGAGACTTCATTGAATGGTTGAGTCTTCCTTTTTAAAGTTAAATATTTCTAAGACAAAAGAGATGGTCATTGATTTCAGAAAAGACTCTTCAGTTGCAGCTCCCGTGGTCATTAATGGTGAAGCTGTTGAGGTGGTGCATCAACATAAACATCTGGGAACTGTTCTCCATGACAAACTGACCTTTGACCCCCATGTGAACTCACTTTGTAAAAAGGCAAATAATGTATTTCTTATCAGAAGCTCTGTGGTTTTAATGTTGATTCTACTTATATGAGAATTTTTTTACTGAGTTTTTTTATTGAGTTCATTTATTTGTCAAATATTATTATTTAATGTTTAATTTACAAACATTTCCTTAAATGAATTGTTAAAATTGAATAGTTTTCATTTGATACTATTTCTATCTTAACATGTGATTCTTGACCTGCC
>NC_056507.1:559012-565184 GCF_014905685.2 Nematolebias whitei | reverse complement strand
GGTTCTGCTAAAGGTTTCTTCCTCATGAGGGAGTTTTTCTTTCCACTGTCGCCTTCATGCTTGTTCAAGATGAGAGTTCAGTGATGGAGTTAAACTCAAAGCTGCTCCTCAGATAAATAATGTTAATTTTATTTTATACACACAAATGTTTCTGTTCAGTGCCTGAGATGACTTCTGTTGTGACTTGGTGCTAAAGAAATAAATTGAATTGAATTGAATTGAATTGAATTGCAGGCATTTAACTCGACAGAGTAACTGTTTTTGACACCTGTGTCAAATCATATGTTCACTCCCTCAGTAGCTGATACAGCTTTTGTGCAGCCTTGGCTGTTGCTGAGGCAAAAGCTCGGATGTGGGAGGAGTTCGGTGAGACCTTGGATAGAGACTCTCGGTCAGCTCCGAGGAGATTTTGGCAAACCATCAGACGGCTGAGGAGGGGAAAGCAGAATTTTACTAACACTGTGTTCAGTGAAGGTGGGGTCTGTTGACCTCAACTAGTGATGTCGTCGGCAGGTGGAAGGAATATTTTTCGAACCTTCTCAATCCCGCAAACATGTCTTCCATGGAGGAAGCTGAGTCATGGGACTTTGGGGTTGATCCGTTCATAACTGTGGCTGAGGTCGCCGAGGTCGTTAAAAAGCTCAGAAGCGGCAGGGCTCCGGGAGTGGATGAGATTCACCCTGATTTCCTTAAGGCTCTGGATGTTGTGGGCCTGTCTTGGCTGACACACCTTTGCAACGTTGCATGGACATCGGGGGCAGTGCCACTGGACTGGCAGACTGGGGTGGTGGTTCCCATCTTCAAAAAGGGGGACAGGAGGGTGTGCTCCAATTATAGGGGCATCACTCTGCTTAGCCTCCCTGGTAAGGTCTATTCAGGGGTACTGGAGAAGCAAGTCTGATCGTTGGTCGAACCTCAGATCCAGAAGGAACAATGTGGGTTCCGTCCTGGCCGTGGAACACTGGATCAGCTCTTTACCCTCACTAGGGTCCTTGAGAGGTCATGGGAGTTTGCCCATCCAGTCTACATGTGTTTGTGGACTTGGAGAAGGCATTCAACCTTGTTCCTCAGGGTAAACTGTGGGGGGTGCTCCGTGAGTATGGGATTGGAGGCTCGTTGCTATGGGCTGTTTGGTCCCTATACAAGTGGTGCGAGGGTTTGATTTGCATTGCTGGTAGTAAGTCAGACCCCTTCAGGGTGGGAGTTGGACACCGCCAGGGTTGCCCGTTGTCACCGATTCTGTTCATAACTTTTATGGACAGAATTTCTCGGTGCAGCCAGGGGGTGGAGGGTTTCCGGTTCGGTGGCCTCAGGATTCCATCTCTGCTCTTTGCAGATGATGTGGTCCTGTTAGCGTCATCGTGCTGTGATCTCCAGCTCTCACTGGAGCAGTTCGCAGCCGAGTGTGAAGCTGCTGGGATGAGAATCTGCACCTCCAAATCTGAGGCCATGGTCCTCAATCGAAAAAGGGTGGATTGTTCTCTTCAGGTCGAGGGTGAGGTTCTGCTTCAAGTGGAGGAGTTCAAGTATCTTGAGTTTTGTTCACAAGTGAGGGAAGAATGGAGCGTGAGATTGACAGACAGATTGGTGCAGCATCTACAGTATTGCAGACTCTGTGCCAGTCCATTGTGGTGATGAGAGACCTGAGCTGTAAGGCAAAGCTCTCTGTTTACCGGTCGGTCTATGGTCCTACCCTCACCAATGGACATGAACTTTAGATAGTGACAGAAAGAATGAGATTGTGGATTCAGGAGGATGAAATGAGTTTCCTCCACAGGGTAGCTGGACTCTCCCTTAGAGACAGGTTGAAAAATTCATTCAACCAGGAGAGACTTGAAGTAGAACCGCTACTCCTCCACATCCAGAGGAGCCAGTTGAGGTAGTTCAGGTATCAGGTAAGGATGCTTCCTGGGTGCCTCCCTCGGGAGGTGTTTCAGGCATGACCGACTGGGATGTGACCGTGGAGAAAACCCAGGACAGACTGGAGAGACTATGTCTCTTGGTTGGCCTGGGAACACCTTGGAGTCGTCCAAGAAGATCTGGAAGAGGTGGCTGTGGAAAGAGACGTCTGGGCCTTCCTGCTCAAGCTGCTGCCAACGTGACCCGACTTTGGAACAAGCAGAAGATGATGGATGGATGGATAGTTTTCATTATGTAGAATTTATAGATCTTACTTTTCGAGCCTTCTTCTTTCAGTAACTGTTCTGTGCAAATGTTAATTTTGTTTGAACAAAGTCCTTGATATTGTTTTATAAAGTTTTTACACAAGTTTATATGAGATGAGATCTGATAAACATCCATTCAGCCATCCTCTTTTCCTACTTCTTTCTTTTTGGTTCACAGGGGGTCAAAAATATTATTCTGAATAAGAATAAGAGGCCGCGCTAATTATTTTAGCCGCAGCTTCGTGCACTCCGCCCATCTTCAGACAACTGTACGTACATGTTCGCGTTGTATCTCGGTGCAATGCCAATAAAGTTTATTCTGATTCTGATTGTGCGCCTACGCTTATAAAAATCTCTGCCCCTAAAAGAGTGGTGGAGGTGAGTGCTGAGCTAACCAGGCAGGAGCCCACAGGCAGCTGTCACTAACAGAAGGAGGAGGTGCCTGGAGTTTTCACAGGTGGAGTCAGAAAACAGGACAGTGAATTGAACGGAGAGAGTCGGGCTTGGAACTGTCGAGTAAAGAGGTGGGGGCTTGACAGAAGTGCAGTGTTTACAAATGTAGGTAAATGTAGATGTTTAACAAACCATTAAAATACACCAGAATGTAGGAAATCACATCTATTATACTCATATTTTTCTGGTAGAGGACCCCCCCCCCCCCCCAATACCCAAAGCACCGGCCCATCCGCTGGCCTGCCCACTATTTGCGTGGCGGCATCGCCCGGTTTGTAAATTCAGCCATGCTGACGGCAACAAAACAATACTCACCATGTCTGTTCTTCTGTGACTCGTCCTGTTCCAGCCCACCTGTAAAGAAACACCTGTTCATGCAGGGTCGTCGAGTCTCGTTGGGCTTCAGAACGCTGGACTCTGGCTTCACAAAAACACATTGTTCATTAAAAATGACACTGATTCCACAGCTTCTCTCAGCACGCATGCATTCATGTCGTGACAGACTTGGATGGTCTGAGGAAACTGAAGAAGCAGTGCACAAGTGTCAGGATGATATTTATCTAATCGTTCTTTGGGACAGGTCCCTCTGGAAAAAGAGTTGTTTCTGAAGCCTGAAAAAAATTGTGATTGGACAATGTTTATTTTCCTGGTAGTCATGAGGATAAGTCAAGATTGAAGGGAAGGGAGAGGCTGTATAATTTTCATTAAAGAAGGATTTCAACACAGATTATTAACAAAAGGATCAGATTTGGAGTTCATAATAATTGAAACCTGGACATATGAACGGCATTAATTATTACAACCCAGGTAACGACTGTCAACAGAAACTCTGGATGTTTCACATTTAATGGTCAAGTGGTTTGGTCTGGTGATTTTAATGGGCACAGAACATTGTGGGGTATTAAAATGATCACAATGGGTCAATAATTGAAGAGATTATGAATAATAAAAATCTAGTTTGTTTAAACCATGTAATATAGAAGTACAGACATCAGTTCAGTTCAGTTCAGTTTATTTCTAAAGCTCCAAGTCACAATGGAAGTCATCTCAGGGCACTGAACAGAAACATTCATGTATAAAAATTCAATTAGTAACATGATTTATTGAAGGTAGAGCAGATTGTGTTGAATCTTCATCACAGTCTCTCATCCTGAGCACAAAGGCGACAGTGGAAAGAAAAACTCCCTTTAACAGGAAGAAACCTCCAGCAGGACCAGGCTCAGGACGAGTGGTCATGTGCTTCGACCAGGTGGGTTTGAGAGGAACAGGAAGTAGAAACAGACACAGAATGGCAGGTCCAGGATGGAGGCGAGCATGTGAGCAGGTCCCTCGACCCCACAGAGGCCATGAATAAATTGATCCAGGAGACGGGTTCCCCCACACCAGAGTCTCCATCAGTTTCCTTGAAAGCAAAAAACTCGCTGCTGTTGCTGATGGAGGGTCAGCTCGGATGGACCCCCCCCCCCCCCCCCACACACACACACACACACACCCCGGTCCGAGCTGATCCTGGCTGCTCTCCTGGAGCTTCTCCCTACATGGCAGCCTGCTGACGGGCCCCTGCTTTGCCTCTGGCTGCCTCAGCCCGCACGGTATGAAGACCCCCCCAACAAAAGTAGAAGGTGAAAAGTTGTAGGTCACAAAGGGAGAAGTTGGGCTGAGTAATGATTATTATTGTTGTTACATGAAAGAAGATTAACAGTGTCAGTAAAATAAAAGATTCAGCGCTGCTGTTCCAAGGAGTTCCCTCTGAAAGAACCAACACTTCATTAAGAGACCTCCAACAGACTCATCTGTTCCAATCAAACTCTATTTATTTATTTATTTATTTATTTATTTGTTTATTTACTGTATTTCGTTTTTTAACGTGGTTCTATTTCACACTCCTAACCAGAAGGTGGCGGGAATGCTCCAAAATGATGTCTGTCAACCGCCAAATAAAACCGGAGAAGAAGAAGAAAAAGAAAAACAAGAATAAAAACAAGAAGAATAAAAACAAGAATAAAAACAAGAATAAAAACAAGAAGAATAAAAAGAAGAATAAAAAGAAGAATAAAAAGAGGACGAAGAAGAATAAGAAGAGGAAGAAGAAGAAGAGGAAGAAGAAGAGTGAGGCCGCGCTGGGGGCGCATGAGGGTAATCATGTGGTGGGCGGGGCCTAACGTCACCTCTACAAAGGCGCTCAGGTGCAGCTCAGCTGTTTCCAACACATGGAAGACAAGATGCTGTCCGTCACGATGGTTTGCTGCCTCCTGCTTGGAGCTTCAGCCGCTCAGACGTGGAAGCAGAAGGTTGTCCAGTTGAACGAGCAGAGAGCGAAGCCTCCAGGTCAACAGCCGAAGGGTGAATGTTCACAGCACACGAGCTAATCGATAACTAATCAAACGCTGCTTGACTTCTGTCTGATTCATGATCGAACACATGGACTCGAGCCTCAGCATGTGCGCAGCACGGTAGAGCTGGTGATCACCGTCCTGTTCCTCTTGTTCGGGTTTCTTTCAACGTTTTCCAGCTTCTTCCTCGGCTCGCACCTTTCAGCTGCTCCAACAAAGCACGAATGAAACGTTCAGCTCTTCAGAACATCCTGCTCCGACTTCTGCTTTTGGTTCAGCTCTTCAGGACCTCCTGCTCCGACTTCTGCTTTTGGTTCAGCTCTTCAGACATCCTGCTCCGACTTCTGCTTTTGGTTCAGCTCTTCAGGACCTCCTGCTCCGACTTCTGCTTTTGGTTCAGCTCTTCAGGACCTCCTGCTCCGACTTCTGCTTTTGCTGCAACTTGAGCTGCTGGAAGTATTCAGCACGTTTTCTCCTCCTACAAGATGAATTGAGCTCCTCTTGCATCCTTCACAGCTTCAGATGTTCACAACCTTCTGCTCCTTTCAGCTTCCTTATAAAAATGTAACTGTTTTCAGCTACTTCCAGCTGTTTTTCCAGCTGTTTGTGCTCCTTTCAGATTCTTTCTGCTAACTTCAACATTTTTGTGCTTCTTCTAACTTCTTTCTTCAAATTTCAGCTTGTTGTGCTCTTTTCAGCTTATTTATGCAAGTTTCAGCTTTTTCTGATATTTCAGTTACTATTTAGCTGTTTATGCTAATTTTAGCTTTTTTCAGCTTATTCCACATCTTTTGCACACTTCAACTTGTTTTCAACCCAATTCAGCAAAAATGTGCTCTCTGCACTTCTGGTATATAATACAGATGTAATATTTTAAACCTAGGCCCCCACCCCTCCCCCGCCTCCTGATAATTTCCACTTGTGCTCATTTCGGCTTCTTTCAGTCATGTGCAAAAATGTGCTCTCTGCACTTCTGGCAATTTAAGCATGCTCTACCTTTTCAGCTTTATTTAAGCTAATTTCAGCCGTGTACAGATAAATGGGTTTTTACTGGTAATTCTGCTCATTTCAGTCAGATTAATTTCTTTAGTTTCAGCTCATGCTCCTTCAGTTTATTTCTGCTAGTGTCACTGTTTTTGACCATTATATTTTCTTTCTTATTTTAAGAGGAAAAGATGAAAAGAAATGGGCGTGGCTCAGCATAACTGCAGTTTCCCAGCA
>NC_056507.1:557809-558912 GCF_014905685.2 Nematolebias whitei | reverse complement strand
GATGAAAAGAAATGGGCGTGGCTCAGCATAACTGCAGTTTCCCAGCAGGCTCCTGTTGTGCAGAACCTGAACACACAGATATCCAGCATCACATTAATAGACACATTACGAAGTAGAAGAAGAGCAGCATTGACGAGGCGTCAACAGATGACGAGCATGAGTGTTCTTAAACCGTGCCGTTGTTCACATGGACTTCATATGTTCATGTCATTCCATGCTTTAGTAGAAACAGTTTTTAAAGGCTGCTCGTGGCAAGTGTCCGTTTGTAGCAGACCTAGTCGAGCGACCACGTCCACAATTGGTTTAGGCATCAAAGTAGAAAGAGCTACGTTACTGACGCCATGAAAAACCTGAAAGTACAATTTAATACTGCTGTGTAAGACGTAGCTTTGAAAAGATGGAGCATTAGAAAAAGAAAGGTCTGCTGAGTCCAGCCGGGAAGTTTCTTGTGAATGTTCTCGGCCCCACTGTTCAGCCTAGTCAAGTCCGTTTCTTTGTCGTGGAATGACAAACCACCTCCTGCCTGTAGCCGGACTCCTCGTACTTTGTGATGCATCCCACCATTTTCTTCTTCACCACATGTGGTGGAATGAAATTATGTACACAACGTCCCAGTTACATCCAACAAAAATGTATAAAATGTAAAAGAAAAACTAAAGATCTAAGATATGAACTAAGAAAAATGTTACCTAAATAATACGCTAAACACTAGTAGCATAAAAACATTACGTCGAAACAGCAGCACGAACATGAACATGAGTGTGTGTGAACAGATGAGCACGAATAAACACAGCAACATGAAACGATCAGCAGCAACATGAAACGATCAGCAACATGAAACGATCAGCAGCAACATGAAAAAGATCAGCAGCAACATGATGTGATATTTCACAGTAATTATTCTGGTTAGAGATTCATGAGTCTAACAGCCTCGGGGTAGAAGCTGTTCCTCAGTCTAGTGGTTCTACACTTAATGCTCCTCAACCTCCTTCCTGAGGGGAGCGGGGCAAAAAGTGTGTGTGCTGGGTGAGTGTGGTCCTTCATGATGCAGGTGGTCCTCTTCCTGCATCTGGAGGTGTAGATGTCTGTGATGGTGGGGAGAC
>NC_056507.1:549912-557709 GCF_014905685.2 Nematolebias whitei | reverse complement strand
CCTGTAGAAGGAGGTGAGGACTGAGCTTCCAGACCAGCTCGTCTCAGCCGTCTGAGGAAGTAGAGTCTCTGATGAGCTTTCTTCATCAGGCTGGTGGTGGTGTTGCTCCAGCTGAGGTTGTTGTTCAGGTGCACACCCAAGTACTTGTAGCTGGAGACCACTTCCACTGCAGATCCTCTTATATTGGGGGGTGGGGGTTGGTGTTTGTTCCTTCTGAAGTCCACGACCATCTCCTTCATCTTCTTCACATTGATGTGAAGGTTGTTCTTCCTGCACCAGCTCTCCAGGTGTTCCACCTCCTGCCTGTAGCTGGACTCATCGTTGCTTGTGATGCCTCTCACCATTTTCTTGTAGCCAGAAAATAAATTGCTTTAGATCTGCACATAGCTGACTGTTGATAGATTCAATATTTGAGCCAGACAAGAAAAGAGCAGAATCATCAGCATACATTAAAATACTAGAGTTGTTAAATATTTTGGGAAGGTCATTTATGTATAATTTTTAAAAAGCAGTGGACCCAGTATACTACCCTGCGGGACTCTCATAGAACAAGGTAGTGACCGGGATGTACAACTCCCATGTTTCACGACTTGGCACCATCAGTTAAATATGAAGAAAACATTTGTTCTGCAGTAAATAAAACTTGAGAAGAAGTCAATTTTTGTTAGCATATAATGCTAATATTTAGCTGTTTTGTGCTAAATTTGCCTTTCAACTGTTTTTCAACAGTAAGCATTCACACTGCATTTTCACAGGAAATGCAATTTGTCTCGTTTCTGTGGTTTGCTCTGTTTTAACTAGAGTTGGCAACACCAACGTGCCACCAGCTGTATAAAAGATGTACATTATTTAATTATAAGTCTTACAAAACATGATTTCAAACTTTTGAATTTGTCTGAATACCCTTTCTATCCCAGCCATCCCGCAGGAGAAAGAAGTTTTCAGGGAACCTTTATCCTGGCGTTATCCTGACCCACCAGCTGAGGAGAAGCCTCGGTTCCCTCCCAGCTTTGAGCTGAAGACTCCAGCTCCAGCGCAGAGCGTCAGCGCCTCGTGTGGGGACAACTCTGTTCGCGTGGAGGCCAAGAAAGACCTGCTGGGCATCGGTAAACCGGTCCTGGCTGCTGACGTGACTCTGGGAGGATGTCCTGCCACCGGAGAAGATCCTGTGGCCCAAGTTCTGATCTTTGAGTCAGAGCTGCACGGTTGTGGCAGCCAGCTTCTGGTGAGGGGGGGGGGGGGGTGTTATTGGTTAAATGGTATGGTATAAAGTTTATTCATTTTAAAAAAGTACAAAACAATTCCATAACAATATAAAAAGATACAAGAGATTTAAAATGAAAGGCAGCAGAAAGAAGAAAAAATCTTATTATATCTGCCCCTTTTTTCAAACAATTATTTAATAATTTTCAAGTAACAGAACAAAATTAATAACTCTTTCTAATTTTTATAATTCTAATACAAAAAACACACTAAGCTACTTCATATATATTTTTTAACAATTCAGTTTTGATCTTTTTCTTAAATGTACACATTGACTTGTCATTTTTCACATCACTCTCTAGAACATTCCACAATCCAACTCCTTGGATTGAGGTAGACCTTCCCTTCAGACTAGTTCTGAATTTTGGTTTGACAAATATCTCTATCCCCTTAAGATTATAACAACTTTGTCTTTTAACAACATTTCTTTGGATATTTAATGGTAATGTGTTATTTTGAGCCCTATACATAACTGATAAAATACTGTAATCTACCAAATCATGGAACTTCAATAAGTTCAGTTGATAAAATAATGTGCTTGATGGGTGACTGTAATGCTTTCTGGTGATAATTCTTACAGCTCTTTTCTGTAAAATAAAAATAGGTTTTGTAAATGTTTTACACGCTTTCCCCCAAACATCAATGCAATAGATTAAATGTGGAACAATGATTGTGTTATACAACATGTACAGAGCTTTATCATTTAATAATTCCCTGACTTTGTATAGTACTGCAATAGATTTAGATATTTTTATTCTTACAGAATTGATGTGATTTTTCCATGTTAGCTGTTCATCAATGATTACACCCAAAAATTTCATCTCATTAACTCTACAAATCTCAACACCCTCAATTTTAAATGGATTATCAACAGTTCTCTTTTTGTTACTAAATATCATGTATTTAGTTTTATCTAAATTTAATGATAATTTATTAAGTTTAAACCAAGTTTGTATTTTATCAAATTCTGTCTTCATCAATTTCAACATCCGTTTTACATCTTTACCCAAACAACAAAATGTGGTGTCATCTGCAAAAAGGACACATTTGAGGAGTCCTGATACATTCACTAAGTCATTCACATATAAAATAAATAACTTTGGTCCAAGTACAGAGCCTTGAGGAACTCCACAAGTGATATTGCACAGGTCAGATCTTACACCATTTATTTGTACAAACTGTTTCCTATCTTTTAAATAGCTAGATACCCAGTGTAATGCTGGTCCTCTTATACCATATTTATTTAATTTTTCAAGGAGAATAGTGTGGTCAATAGTATCAAATGCTTTTTTAAAATCAAATCTAAGGTCTGCCTGGTTTGACACTAAAGACTAAAAGCAGTCAACGGTTTACTGGTGTTGGGTTTAAGTTACTAAGTTAGTTTGGCTTGTCTGTGGTCTAATTTCCCTCCACAGTTGGTCTTCAGGGGTGTGGTCCAATTCACAGCACACGTAAGGAAACGAAGAACTTCTTCATGATGACCTTTTGCCATCTAGTTGCAGCCCTGTTAGATGCAGGCTATCCGACTATAAAGTCTGTTCTTTTCCACATAAACGTTGGCACAATCTGTAAAGTGAATAAAATACTGTACAGCAGCCGAACTCTGGGACAGCTCAGGAAACCCAAACCGACCCTAACTATAGGATTTAGCAAAAAGGAAAGTCTTAATCCCAGTCTTAAACTGGACAATGTGTCAGCCTCATGGACAGAAACTGGAAGTTGGTTCCACAAGAGAGGAGCCTGAGAACTGGAAGATCTTCCTCCCATTCTGCTGCTGGAAACTCTAGGAACCACAAGTAAACCTGCAGCCTGAGAGCGAAGTGCTCTGTTAAGAAAATATGGAACAAGAAGATCTTGATAATAAGATGGAGCCAGGTTGTTGAGGGCTTTGTAGGTTAGAAGTAAGATTTTGAATTCTGTTCTGGATTTGACAGGGAGCCAATGGAGAGAAGCTAAAACTGGAGAGATATGATCTCTCCCAGTAACTCCAGTTAAGACTCTGGCAGCAGCATTTTGGATCAAGTGAAGACGTTTTAAAGAAGTATTTGGACATCCAGATAATAAACCATTGCAATAGTCCAGTCTAGACGTGACAAATGCATGGACCAGTTTCACTCAAGTGCTGACTGGCTGTAAACATGATATAAACTCAAATCTAGTCATGCTAGCTAAAGCACTTTTCTTTACTAGCACAACAAATGTGAAAAATCATGTTAAATGGAGTTCATGTTTAAATTTTGCAGATGTCCGAGGAGACGTTCTCCTACGTGTTTACACTTCTCTACACGCCTAGTCCACTGGGTAACATTCCCATTGTTCGAGGGAGAGAGGTCTCCATCAGCATCGAGTGCCACTATCAAAGGTTGTCCAAAAAACCTCCGTACATCAAAGCTGTTCAGTTTTTAAGGTATTTACCCATAGTTCTTTTTGCAGAAAGCAAGATGTGAGCAGTAGTCTCCTGAAACCAACGTGGACTCCATTCACTGACAGCAAAATTTCTGAGGAAAGTCTCTACTTCTCCCTAAAACTCATGACTGGTAGGATTTTACTTCAGTTCACAAACGACTGAGTTTTGTGTAAAACTCTTTCCAGAATCATAATAAACCTGACATAAAACTTTCCTTTTCAGATGACTGGCAGTTCACACATCCTAATCCTCACTTCTTTCTGGGGGATAAGCTCAAGTTTGAAGCTTCGGTCAAGCAGTTTCAGCACATCCCTCTCAGAGTGACTGTGGACAGCTGTGTGGCCACTGTGGTCCCATATGTTGACACCGTACCTCGATATGCTTTTCTGGGGAACAGTGGGTGAGTTTATCCAACTAAAGCCCAAGTGTGGCCACAACACTGAACTCTTGTAGAAGGAGGTCCTCCCCCAGAAAATTTTGAATAAAATAGATGCCATTTCCTGCATTTTGGTGTATTTTACAAAGGTTTATTACAATATTTATTGTATGTAAGACTGATCACCCTCCTGACACTGAACAACATACACAACATTACTCTGTTTGTGCCGGGGGACTGGATCTTTGGGATGAACCAGTCTTTAATGTATTTTGGGGTTTAAAAGCCACTGGGACGTTGTGTTTAGAAAATAAACGTCTCAGTTTCTCTGATACTCCCTCAACATATGGAATGACCACTGGTCTGGGTCTGGGTTCCTCCTTTTCACCTGTTGGCTGACTGGAGTCCTGTTTGGGTTTCTTCTCTGCTTTCAGGAAGGCCCAGTTAGGATATCCACATTGCTCTAGAGCCTGTCTTGTGTAGGATTTCTCCTTCTGCCTGGCTCCTGAGCTAGTGGGGACGCTGTCTGCTCTGTGGTACAGAGTCCTGATGACTCCTAACTTGTGCTCCAAAGGGTGATGGGAGTCAAACTGCAAATACTGGTCTGTGTGGGTGGGTTTGCGGTACACCTCAGTTTGCAAATGTCCTCTATCAGAGACTGACGTCACAGCCCAAGAAAGCCAACCTGCCATTTTTTACATCTTCTCGTGTGAACTTGATGTATTTATCCACAGAATTGATGTGGTCAGTGAAATGTTGGACTTCCCGAGATTTAATTTTAACCCAGGTGTCACCAACATACCTGAACCAATGACTTGGTGGTGTCCCTGAAAACAACGTCAAGGCTCTCTTTTCTACCTCCTCCATGTACAGGTTGGCAACAATAGGAGAAACTGGAGACCCCATAGCACACCCATGTTTCTGCCTATAATATTGCTCCCCATATGTGAAGTAGGTTGACTGCAGGCACAGTTTCAAGAGTTGAGACAGTTGTTCTGTGGAAAGCGTGGTCCTGCTGCTCAGAGTGGTGTCTGATTTTAATCTTAAACTGACCACCTCTACTGCATCATCAACAGGAATGCACATAAAGAGTGATGTGACATCAAAAGAGACCATTGTTTCATCAGTCTCCATGATGACATCCCTCACCTTATCCACAAAGTCCATGGTGTTCTGTATGTGGTGTTCTGAGCTGCCAACTAAAGGGATGAGTACAGACGCCAGATATTTGGAAACATTGTAAGTGACAGAGTTAATCATGCTAACAATAGGTCTTAAAGGTACACCTTGTTTGTGGATTTTAGGTAAACCATACAGACTAGGTGTGGCCTCCCCTGGGTACAGTCTGTGGTACAGAAAACGGTCAATAGCCTTGTCCTGCTCCAAAATTTTCAGGCAATCTATTAACTTTTTCTTGTAACCACTTCCTGGATCTCTTTTCAGAGGTTCATAAGTGTTTAAGTCACTAAGGAGTGTCATAACTTTCTCATGATAGTCTTTCTGGTTCAAAATCACTGTGCACCTTCCTTTTTCTGCTGGGAGAATGATGATGTTTTTGTCCTTGCTAAGAGTGGTGAGTGCATCCCTCTCCTCTCTACTGATGTTGGAAGGTGGTGGTTTGGCATTGCTGAGGCAGGATGAAACTTTGATTCTGAGCTGTTCTGCTTCACCCTCTTTCATTTTGTTGTTGCGGATGGCTGACTCAGTAGCTGTGATCATCTCCACCAGAGGAATTCTACTTGGTGCAACCGCAAAGTTCAGTCCCCTGGCAAGAATCTCTGTCTCCGGCTGGGTGAGCTGTCTGTCAGATAAATTCTTCACCCACTTTTCTGTCTCCCTGGCATGTAATTGACTAGAGTATTGTCTTACACTGAATGTGTTGATGTTGGAATTGTGATGGTGTTGAGTTATTAAGTTAAACTTGTTTTGTTGTCGAGTCTTGGACTTGACATGCTGTGCTAAGCGTGCCTGATCTGTACAGTCCAACACTTGCTGAAGTGTGGTCTGATCTAGACACATAGTTAGTTTCTGTTTAATGTGCTCTTCTTTGGCCTTCAAGGCCTCAATAGTAAAATTGGTCTGTCTCACCCGTTCATTCAGCAGCTGGGTTTGTGCCTTCTGAAGGATCTTGCTTGCCCGGTGCCCGCTTACCCAAGATGTTATTTCCAGGCTCTTGGGAATGATGCCACTTTGTCGACATCTGAGGTTGAATCGCAAGTGGTTCCTGTAGTCCATTGTAGACCAGTGGTCATTCCATATGTTGAGGGAGTATCGGAGAAACTGAGACGTTTATTTTCTAAACACAATGTCCCTGTGGCTTTTAAACCCCAAAATACATTACGGCAAAGACTGGTTCATCCCAAAGATCCAGTCCCCTGGCACAGAGTAATATTGTGTACAGGTCCTTCTCAAAAAATTAGCATATTGTGATAAAGGTCATTATTTTCCATAATGTAATGATAAAAATGAAAATTTCATATATTTCAGATTCATTGCACACCAACTGAAATATTTCAGGTCTTTAATTGTTTTAATACTGATGATTATGGCATACAGCTCATGAAAACCCAAAATGCCTGTCCCAAAAAATGAGCATATCATGAAAAGGTTCTCTAAACAAGCTATTAACCTAACCATCTGAATCAACAACGTAACTCTAAACACCTGCAAAAGATTCCTGAGGCTTTTAAAAACTCCCAGCCTTGTTCATTACTCAAAACTGCAATCATGGGTAAGACTGCCGACCTGACTGCTGTCCAGAAGGCCATCATTGACACCCTCAAGCAAGAGGGTAAGACACAGAAAGAAATTGCTGAACGAATAGGCTGTTCCCAGAGTGCTGTATCAAGGCACCTCAGTGGGAAGTCTGTGGGAAGGGAAAAGTGTGGCAGAAAACGCTGCACAACGAGAAGAGGTGACCGGACCCTGAGGAGGATTGTGGAGAAGGGCCGATTCCAGACCTTGGGGGACCTGTGGAAGCAGTGGACTGAGTCTGGAGTAGAAACATCCAGAGCCACCGTGCACAGGCGTGTGCAGGAAATGGGCTACAGGTGCTGCATTCCCCAGGTCAAGCCACTTTTGAACCAGAAACAGTGACAGAAGCGCCTGACCCTGGGCTACAGAGAAGCAGCACTGGACTGTTGCTCAGTGGTCCAAAGTACTTTTTTCGGATGAAAGCAAATTTTGCATGTCATTCGGAAATCAAGGTGCCAGAGTCTGGAGGAAGACTGGGGAGAAGGAAATGCCAAAATGCCAGAAGTCCAGTGTGAAGCACCCACAGTCAGTGATGGTCTGGGTGTCATGTCAGCTGCTGGTGTTGGTCCACTGTGTTTTATCAAGGGCAGGGTCAATGCAGCTAGCTATCAGGAGATTTTGGAGCACTTCATGCTTCCATCTGCTGAAAAGCTTTATGGAGATGAAGATTTCATTTTTCAGCATGACCTGGCACCTGCTCACAGTGCCAAAACCACTGGTAAATGGTTTACTGACCATGGTGTTACTGTGCTCAATTGGCCTGCCAACTCTCCTGACCTGAACCCCATAGAGGACCTGTGGGATATTGTGAAGAGAAAGTTGAGAGACACAAGACCCAACACTCTGGATGAGCTTAAGGCCGCTATCGAAGCATCCTGGGCCTCCATAACACCTCAGCAGTGCCACAGGCTGATTGCCTCCATGCCACGCTGCATTGAAGCAGTCATTCATGCAAAAGGATTCCCGACCAAGTATTGAGTGCATAACTGAACATGAT
>NC_056507.1:548286-549812 GCF_014905685.2 Nematolebias whitei | reverse complement strand
TGCAAAAGGATTCCCGACCAAGTATTGAGTGCATAACTGAACATGATTATTTGAAGGTTGGCGTTTTTTGTATTAAAAACACTTGTCTTTCATTGGTGGGATGAAATATGCTAATTTTTTGGGACAGGCATTTTGTGTTTTCATGAGCTGTATGCCATAATAATCAGTATTAAAACAATTAAAGACCTGAAATATTTCAGTTGGTGTGCAATGAATCTGAAATATATGAAAGTTTCATTTTTATCATTACATTATGGAAAATAATGACCTTTATCACAATATGCTCATTTTTTGAGAAGGACCTGTATGTTGTTCAGTGTCCGGAGGGTGATCAGTCTTACATCGGGGAAACTAAACAGCCACTGGTCAAAAGGATGGACCAGCACAGAAGATCAACATCATCAGGCCAGGACTCTGTGGTCTGCACTCATCTCCAGGTCAGAGGTCACTCTTTCAGGGATGAAGATGTTCATATCCTGGACAGAGAGGAACGATGGTTTGAGAGGAATAAAGGAGGCCATCTTTGTGAAAAGAAATTGTCCATTAAAAAGGGGCGGAGCCTCCGTGTTCAACTGTCCCCCTCTTAGGCCCTATTCACACGGACACAATGGGGGGGGGGGGGACATAGTTTTTTTTTTCAAATGTTAATTAGAGGAAAAGATCCGCGTTGACACGGACGGATTTTGGGTTTGCATGCATTCCACCCCCCACCCCCCCCCCACCCTCCAGAATCCGCTGTAGTTACCATGCCAGGTCATTAGATGGCGTCATCATAGATGGCGCTGTGAATTTTGTACCTTCACTTGATGCGCATGCGGCACGCGCCTTTCCTGTGAGCTAAAAGTTCAGCTAACCACAACGTAACAAGTTAAAGCTGGATTCTGGATAAGAGTCGATAGATTTGACGCCAAGCTGGACCGCTTCATCTAACAGCTCCACACCGGTCGCTGAGTGGACCAGAACCGAGTCGACGATGTCAGACTTTACTCCGTGATAATCAGTAGCTGTTTTACAGCAGGTAATTCAAATGTTCTTAATAATGTTAGCTTGCGTTTGCTTCGGTTACAAAACAACAGAGTTTATTTTTTCCTGAAAGAAGAAGCAGCTGTCCTCCCACCAGGCGGACCGGTTCTGAACGAGGCTCGGCCCAGGTGCAGGGCAGGAAGATGTCGAAGAGAGAGAGATGTTGGATGAACTATTTATTTAGAATCCCCCTCAGTTGTTTTATTCAGTCCATTCAATGTTTTAAGCTGCAATAATCAAAGGAGTGACTTCCTGAACGAGCCACATGAACGACGTGGGCCTTCCAGACCGGATGAAAACAAGAGTCCAGTTCATTAATGCAGTTTACAGTTGACTTGTTTTAATAGTGTGTTCAGTTTAATTATCAGTGTTTGTGTGACATATAGTTTGTGGTGTTGAATAAATAAAAATTAAACCTCATGTCTTCATTTTCAACTTTAGTGTTCACGCTACGTGTTTAGCATCATTTTAAATTTGAATTATAATGTCCAGATAGCTTCATT
>NC_056507.1:545077-548186 GCF_014905685.2 Nematolebias whitei | reverse complement strand
TTTAGCATCATTTTAAATTTGAATTATAATGTCCAGATAGCTTCATTTAGCTCAGAGCTTCATTATCTCTCTCACTAACATAAATACTGTTTATTATTAAACTGTTATTATTTAGCACATTTATGTTATAGTGCAGCGCGACGTGTGCACGTGCCTCGTTCTATAAACAGCGACATTAGAACTGGATCAGACTGTGTCTCTTCCAATACAGATGTCGGTCACAGCACCTGTAATCTGACGTAGATTAACTACGAGATTAAAAATATACTCCATCAGTCGAGGTTCTGAAAGCGGCGTGTCCGCCGCCATGTTGATAGAAATATAGCGTCTGTCCGTGCGTGCGCATGTGGTTTAACACAAAGCGTCAGCGGGAGATGTTCACATTATCAATGGGGGGTCAGAGAAAAACCTCCACTCTGGAAGGTGGGTTCAGAAACCTCCGGATTCAAAGAGGGGGGCCACTGGTGTTGTGTAGATGGATCAGCAGAACCTCAGAGAGGAAGCTGCGGATCCACTCAAAATACGCGCCGTGTAAACGGCCCCTTACAATGCTGTGATTGCTAGTATCACTCAGCCCTCTGTGAACAGTAAACAGCCATCAGGTGCTAATGATCCATTGTTAGGCTGATGGTCCTTCTTGAGCATGTGATCAGCTGGTTCTGGTTGTCAGCAGCAAACTGGTTGATCCACTCTGAGAAGGTGCTATTTAAGAGACTGAGCTGAATACAGCACCTCAGACTGAGGAAGTCCTCAGGATGAGAGACGAAACATTTCTACATTATTTGTTGTTGTTGCTGTTGATGTTGCTGTTCCTCCAGAGGACCGAATTTAAATTTTTTTTATTTTTTTTATTTTTTATTTTTATGAAAAAAAAATTTAACCTGGATTATTGAGCATGCGTCAGGATGGTGTGAATGTTGTTTAATGGGTTTTTGCCATGATGTACTGAAATGGTTTATAGTGTTGGGGTTTTCAAACTGTGCTCTGGTCATTTTCCTTCTATGTCAAAGAATGTTCATGTTGGAGTAACTGGTGACTGTAAATGGCTCCCAGGTGATTTTAATGGCTCGGCCAACGTGTGGCCCAGTGTTGGACAGCTGGACTCTAACCTGGTCCAGGTAGATGGTGATGGCAGCTCCCAGTAACCCTGAACATCGTCACCCAAACTGAACCCTGAGCTTGAGGTTAACTTCCATTTTACTGAACCCACTCTATGGAATGCCCTCCTGCTCAGATCAATGAGAAATCAAAATGATGCTGAGAATCCATTCACATTTTAGATTTCTAGTTGACTTGCTGGTTTTATGTATTTATTTTACTTTATTTATTTTTTGCTTTACTGTGTGAAGACAGACTTCAAATTTATCCAGTTCTCTTCAGATAGATTTTGTTTGAGCACACCTGCAGTGCTTTTGCTTGGACCTTTTTATCTGCACGTTGTTCATGAGGATGTTTGAACCCATCCAGAGGACCTGACTCGACTTTTTTCTGGATTATTGAGCAGCATCATGACGGTTGTTAAAATGCTCTGTAGCAGGAGTGTCCAGTTCTGGCCCTTGAGGGCCACCATCCTGCAGGTTTTAGATGTTTCGCTGCACCAACACACCTACATCAATGGGTTCTGCAGGTCATGTAGAGGGGATTGAACCACTGAATCAGGTGTTGAGCAGGGAAACCAGTAAAACATGCAGGATAGAGCCTCCAGGACCAGGTTTGAACATTCTTCTACAGAAATGCATTTTAATTGAAGAAAAATGAGGAAAGCTTCTTTCATTCCAGTTCTACTTGCTCATGGAGTTCTTGCATTTGGCATAACCAGCTACAGTTCTGTTTCTACAGCCACATTTGATCATTTCAGTCACTGGTGGTGGTCTTTGAACGTTTGGTAGCTCTTGACTTGTTCCTTCAGAAGCAGCGTGGTGGCCTCGGCTTCCTCTGACACTGATTTTAGATCAGCTAAATTACATCAGAATAGTCCAATCTCAGATTAATTTAAGTATTTGGTAGATTTTCTGTTCTTTTGGTTGTGTGTGTGTTCAGGTGTTTGTTTGACGGTCAGCTGACTGGTTCCAGCTCACAGTTCCTGCCTCGGGTTCAAGATGACAAAGTTCAGTTTGAGGTCGAGGCGTTCAGGTTTGAGCAGGACAACAGCGGCGTGGTGAGACACTCGACTGATGTATTTTTTGTTTTAATGTTTGCTTTGCTGTTGTAAAGTTTCTGTTTGGTCTCTCCAGCTCTACGTCACCTGCAGTCTGAGGGCCACAGCAGCTGCTTCACCCGTCACCTCCACCAACAAGGACTGTTCATTTGCTGACGGGTGAGACATTAACGGTCGTTTTTAAAACTTTAAACTTCCTTTTTTATCAGAACTAATGGAGCTTTGTTGAGCCAGGTGGAGGGAGGCGAGCGGAAACCATCGTGTCTGTTCCTGCTGTGACACGGACTGTGGAAAAGGTGGCGCCAGTGATCTGCTGAAAACTGGTAGGAGAATTCAAGTTCCTGATTTGTCATGAAAGGTCAAAACGAGGTCAACGGTACAATGAAATGCTCAGGATGAGGAAAACTGATTTGACTCACTAAAAAAAACAAAAACGAATAGAAAGAAATACTCCAGTATGCAATAAGGGTACACAATAAAGTACCAAAAAGTGAAAAAGTATTTATATTTGCAATGTCCTAAAGAGATACAGAGCAACAACATGGTAGAATATAACGGTGCAGCAGGATGAATTTGAATGAATAATTATTTCAAGGTAGTAATGAGCTAAAATGCACATGCGAACATTTTTCAGTCAGGTTATCTGGACAGTTTCTTTTTTTGTGCTGAAACGTTTCACCTTCCATCCAGAAGGCTTCATCAGTCAAAGAAACGCACAACAAAACTGATTCTTCCCCCAACAGCTTACTCCAAAGTGGAACAAACCAGTACTGCTTGTGATAAGATGGTCTCTTTGGTACGACCCCTCCTCCATTGCCGGCACTCTTCCTTGTTGACAGTCGTGACAAACTGGTTTAAAACAACAAAGTCCATGCTCAATAATCCAGGTATACAATACAACATTTTTTCAGTCAGGTCATCTGGACAGTTTCTTTTTTTTTTTTTTTTTGT
>NC_056507.1:542482-544977 GCF_014905685.2 Nematolebias whitei | reverse complement strand
TTTTTTTTTTTTGTTCTGAAACGTTTCGCCTTCGATCCAGAAGGCTTCATCAGTCAAGGAAACTGTCCAGATGACCTGACTGAAAAATGTTGGATCAGTTCTCACGGTATGCATACTGATGAGGGTCCTCGTTGATGTTGATGGTTGTTTTGATGTGAGTCATGACCAGTTTTTCGAAGCATTTAGCGACTCTTGTGGTGAGAACCACTGGCCGATAGTCATTCAGACCAGTCACTGAAGAACTCTTTCAGCCTGGGATGATGGTGGTGATCTTCAGGCAGGTGGGAACTGTCTCCAGGGTAAGTGAGGCTTAAAGATGTCTGCCAGCACCTCGCAGAGCTGATGGGCACATTCTTTCAACACCTTCCCGGGGATGTTGTCTGGGTCTGTTGCCTTGTGAGGGTTAATCCTCCTGAAGGTACTCCTTACTTCTGCTGAGGTCACGCTGAGATGCTCTTCATTCGGTGGTGAGGTGAGTCTGGTAATGGGTGGTCTGTTTGGGTCTTCAGTGATGGGTCTCTAGGGCATTGTTCACTTCTTCCTTTATAATCTGTTATGCACTTAATGCCCCTCCACATGCTCAGAGGGTCTTGTGAGGAGAATTGACCCTCGATCCTCTGTGCACATGTGGCCTTGACATTCTTAATACCAGAAACCAGCTCTTTCCTTGTCTTACTCGGCTCCTGTGAGTTTCCAGACCTGAAGGCAGTGTTCCTGGCTTCCAGCAGGGTGCACACATCTACATTCAGCCAAGGTTTTCTGTTTGGGTAGCTTTTAACATATCTGATGGTGGAGACAATGTCAGTACATGTACTAATGTAACCCAGGACTGAGGATGTATATTGGTCCAGGTTTAGCGCTCTATTTTCAGCAGCTTCTCTGAAGACCTCCCAGTCTGTTCTTTCAAAACAATCTCTCAGTATAGGGCCACTGTTCTGGATCCAAGATTTAACTTTTTTTTTTTTGTACTGGTCTGGAGTGTCTCAGCGGGGGCATGTAAGCAGGAGCCAGGAAGATTGAGATATGATTAGATATTCCTAGGTGGGGGCGGGGTTCGCCCTTGTATCTTTTATATTTGTGTAAACATGGTCCAGCATGTTGTTCCCATGTGTTGGTATGGCCACATGCTGGTAAAATCTTTGGAGGCAGTCTTTTCGATTCATGTGATTAATTTAAAATCCCAGTTGCATCCAAAAATGGCAAAACTATAAAGTATAAAAAGAAACTGTAAATAAGGATCTGATATCCGATAAACACTAATGATGTAAAATAATATCTAAAACAGCAGCCTGAACATGTCTGTGGTGACCAGATGGGTATGAATGCAGCAGCTTAAAGGCAAGAAATCGGCAGCATGAATAATCAGCAGCACAGATAAGTCTCATCACCAATTGACACTAGGATGATACGAACCCTGAGATGTGGACAGAAAGCTCCTTTCAGCTTTGTTGTCCTCCAAAAGAATTGAAACTACAACGGAGTAAAGATTTTTGGAACACACTTGAGAATGGTAACTGGACGGTACTTATACAGCTCCTTCACCTAATCTAGATACTCGGATCTCTATACAACACACACTGTGCCCTAATTTACTTCCACACACATTCATACAACACTCTACAACGCACACATTTGTACAGGACTCTACTACACACAGCAGAGGCAATGAGGGGTTCAGTGTCTGGCCCAGAGACACTTCAACATGTGACAGCTGGTGGAATTGAACCCCCAACTCTCTCATTGGAGGACGACTGCTCTTACCACTCAGCCACAGCCGCCCCAAAGAAGAGGAGTAATGATGTGGGCTCTCTGTGACAAATCAAGATGATTCTTAGTCTTTAGGAACCATGGCCAGCACCACCCCTGGTGCAGAACTACAGGTCCTTCTCAAAAAATGAGCATAGTGTGATAAAGGTCATTATTTTCCATAATGTAATGATAAAAATAAAACTTTCATATATTTCAGATTCATTGCACACCAACTGAAATATTTCAGGTCTTTAATTGTTTTAATACTGATGATTATGGCATACAGCTCATGAAAACCCAAAATGCCTGTCCCAAAAAATTAGCATATTTCATCCCACCAATGAAAGACAAGTGTTTTTAATACAAAAAACACCAACCTTCAAATAATCATGTTCAGTTATGCACTCAATACTTGGTCGGGAATCCTTTTGCATGAATGACTGCTTCAATGCGGCGTGGCATGGAGGCAATCAGCCTGTGGCACTGCTGAGGTGTTATGGAGGCCCAGGATGCTTCGATAGCGGCCTTAAGCTCATCCAGAGTGTTGGGTCTTGTTCTCTCAACTTTCTCTTCACAATATCCCACAGGTCCTCTATGGGGTTCAGGTCAGGAGAGTTGGCAGGCCAATTGAGCACAGTAACACCATGGTCAGTAAACCATTTACCAGTGGTTTTGGCACTGTGAGCAGGTGCCAGGTCATGCTGAAAAATGAAATCTTCATCTCCATAAAGCTTTTCAGCAGATGG
>NC_056507.1:538661-542382 GCF_014905685.2 Nematolebias whitei | reverse complement strand
CACCCCAGACCATCACTGACTGTGGGTGCTTCACACTGGACTTCTGGCATTTTGGCATTTCCTTCTCCCCAGTCTTCCTCCAGACTCTGGCACCTTGATTTCCGAATGACATGCAAAATTTTCTTTCATCCGAAAAAAGTACTTTGGACCACTGAGCAACAGTCCAGTGCTGCTTCTCTGTAGCCCAGGTCAGGCGCTGCTGCCGCTGTTTCTGGTTCAAAAGTGGCTTGACCTGGGGAATGCGGCACCTGTAGCCCATTTCCTGCACACGCCTGTGCACGGTGGCTCTGGATGTTTCTACTCCAGACTCAGTCCACTGCTTCCGCAGGTCCCCCAAGGTCTGGAATTGGCCCTTCTCCACAATCCTCCTCAGGGTCCGGTCACCTCTTCTCGTTGTGCAGTGTTTTCTGCCACACTTTTCCCTTCCCACAGACTTCCCACTGAGGTGCCTTGATACAGCACTCTGGGAACAGCCTATTGGTTCAGCAATTTCTTTCTGTGTCTTACCCTCTTGCTTTAGGGTGTCAATGATGGCCTTCTGGACAGCAGTCAGGTCGGCAGTCTTACCCATGATTGTGGTTTTGAGTAATGAACAAGGCTGGGAGTTTTTAAAAGCCTCAGGAATCTTTTGCAGGTGTTTAGAGTTACGTCGTTGATTCAGATGGTTAGGTTAATAGCTTGTTTAGAGAACCTTTTCATGATATGCTCATTTTTTGGGACAGGCATTTTGGGTTTTCATGAGCTGTATGCCATAATCATCAGTATTAAAACAATTAAAGACCTGAAATATTTCAGTTGGTGTGCAATGAATCTGAAATGTATGAAATTTTCATTTTTATAATTACATTATGGAAAATAATGACCTTTATCACACTATGCTAATTTTTTTAGAAGGACCTGTACAACCTCCTTTTTAGGTTGGGGGTGGAATCCTATGGTTGGATGCAGAAAACCAACTGTTAAGTAAAAGCTAAGAACTGGAGCACCAAGTTATTGGGTCTCTTAAAATGACCAATGATGTCCCACTGTTGTTGCCGCTACAGCGTGCGCTCTCAGGACATCATTACCTGCAGTGTTCCCTCAGTGAGGACTGAACTAGACAAAAGGACCTTCTCCTACTCCGCTCCTGGTTCCTGGAATAGCTTGTAAAAAGATCTGAAGCTCTCGACCTTTGACCTTTCTAAGTGGCTTCAAACATCTAAGTTCCTGGAAGAAACCAACACAGACATGTTCCTGTCATTTTTCTACATCACCTTATAATCTAGCTGTTTTTTGCTAGTTTCCTTTTAATTACCATTTTATTTTCACTTGTTAAAAACTAAATGCGTCTCTTATGATTATCTATTGTCGTGTCGTTGTTGTCCATTGTTTCATCTTTCTTTGTTAAATCAGGTCTCTCTTGTAAATGAGTCCTCGAAGCTCAATGGGATTAACTTGTAAAAATAAATGTTGAATGAATTGGATTAGCTGTTGGGAGATGCAGAGCAGAGACGCTCGTCTCCAGACCCCAGGGTCTTTCTCCATCTGGACAAATGTCTTGGAACCACCACCATCTATTATGAACCCATTTCAAAGAGTGGCTGTTTAGGAGCGCTCTGCCGTAAATTGTGCTGCAGAGTTTCAGGTAGCTTCTGTTCTCACCTGGAGAGACTTCACATGGTGTCTGAGATGTTTCTAAAGTAACTTGGAACAGTTGTGAGGCAGCTCTGAGTCCTTTAACTCCAACTTCAAACAAAGACTGCAGGATGAGGAGCTGCTAATTAGACTTGTTTTAATTCTCATTGAAGCAGTTTAGTTGTGCAGAATAAATCTAAAAACATTTTAGTCTTTCAGTCAGGTGAAGGCTGCGCTGCTGAAGGCTGCAACCTGCTTCACAGCTGAACGAAGTGGTCCTCAAATCATAAAACACGAGTTCCGTTCTGTCAGAACTTCTTTAATTTGTGCGTCAGTTTAAGAAACTACAAAATGAGTTTAGTCATTTCTTGTGGGTCAGGTGCAGTTAATGTGGACAAACGGCTGAAAGTCTGAATGCGAAACTTGTTCATGATGCAGGACTGTTGTGAAACAACGAGAATTTAAAGTTTTGTACTTGAGCACGGACTCACGCCTGATGAATCAGTAGTTTTCTCCATTCTGGGCTGAATCTCCTGTAAATGAAAAGAAATGCTCCTTACACTGTTCTGCTGTTTGTGTTGCAGGTTCTCCACTGGAAGAAGAAAGGACCGTTGGACCAATCGTAGTGAAGGACAGGCCACTGTAAATGAAACTAATAAAAAACTTTTCACTGAACATTTTGTGGTTTGAATGTTGAATCCAAACTCTTAAACATTTCAACTCTGCACTGCGTTGACAAAATGACCCCTCCTCACTGAACTATCGACCAATCTCTAAACTGCATTTTAACAAAGGTTCTAGAAACACTGGTAAATACTCATGCCAAGAAGTATTTGGATTCTTGTAATATTTTATCCCCCAGACAGTCTGGCTTCAAGAAACTGCAAGAGTGCTTCGCTTAATGTGTTTATGACGAAGCACTGGATGCTAAGGATTATTGTGCTGCACTTTACGTAGTCCTGTCTAAAGCTTTTGACACTGTGGATCGTGACATCTTGTGTCATAAGCTCTCAGAAATTGGCTTCTCACATTAGATGGGTGTTCTAATTTATTGTTGTCACTGTTGTCCATTGTTGTCATGATTCTTTGTTGAAATCAGGTCTCTCTTGTAAATGAGTCCTCGAGGCTCAATGGGATTTACCTGTAGAAATAAAGGTTGAATGAAAAAATAAATTTCTCTCAGGCGGAAAGCAATGTGTTCAACACAATGGTACATCTAGATATTTAACAGTCAATGGTGTACCACAAGGCCCAGTCTTTGGACCCATTCTACAATTTTATATATGCATGTCAGAACGTTCCTGATGCCTCCTTGCATTTTTATGCCGACGATAGTTGTTTATTGTTGAGCTCGTAGTGGTACATTTTCATCTGTAAATCCCTCCTTGGCCTGCTGCATTCTTGTATCTCCTACATGTCCGTGCAGCTACAGCGTGCGCTCTCAGGCCATCATTACCTGCAGCGTTCCCTCATTGTGGACTGACCTTGGCAAAAAGACCATTACCTACTCATCTCCTGCAACCTGAACACCTTGCAACAGGATCTGAAGCTGTCCACCTTGATTTCTTTGAGGGATTTTAAATTATAGAAAAATTCAAAGCAAGCATGTTTCTGTTCAGTATTTTACCTTGCTTTATATGGCACCTTGATTTGAATGTCTTGTAAAATTATTTTTTGCATTCTCTTGTTTGTCTGTAGCTCATCTGTGTTTTTAGTTTAAAAAGTTCTCTCTTGTAAATGAGTCCTCGAGGCTTAATGAGACTAACCTGTAGAAATAAAGTTGAATGCAAAAAATCTCAAAGTGCTTAGTTATTTTTGCAGCCTGTTTACTCGAACATTAAACTGTTTGCAGTTTTTAATATTTGAAAGAGAAAAAAAAATCAATACATAAAG
This sequence comes from Nematolebias whitei, assembly GCF_014905685.2. Classification (NCBI taxonomy): domain Eukaryota; kingdom Metazoa; phylum Chordata; class Actinopteri; order Cyprinodontiformes; family Rivulidae; genus Nematolebias; species Nematolebias whitei. Next base: position 538,875 of record NC_056507.1, on the reverse strand, counting down.
TGTGTATGCGCACGCACTGGTCAAAAAACAAGTCTCCACCTGGATTTAACTAATCAAACAGGTCCGAGCCTCCTGTCCTTGTCTCTGGTCCGGATGACATGGCGTCCCAGTGTTCCATAAAGAACTTTAAATCGTGACTCATCTGACCACAGAACAGTCTTCCATTTTGCCACACTCCATTTTAAATGACCCCTGGCCCAGTGCAAACGTCTGA
>NC_056507.1:537762-538651 GCF_014905685.2 Nematolebias whitei | reverse complement strand
CCTGGCCCAGTGCAAACGTCTGAGCTTGTGGAGCTTGCTTAGAAATGGCTTCCTCTTTGCACTGTAGAGTTTCAGCTGGCAACGGCGGATGGCACGGTGGATTGTGTTCACTGACAATGCTTTCTGGAAGTATTCCTGAGCCCATTCTGTTGTTTCCTTGACAGTGGCATTCCTGTTTGAGGTGCAGTGACGTTTAAGGGCCTGGAGATCACGAGCATCCAGTAGAGTTTTACGGCCTTGACCCTTACGCACAGTGATTGTTCCAGATACTGTGAATCTTCTGATGATATGCATGGTTGATGATAACTTAAAAGTCTTTGCTATTTTACGCTGGGTACCATACCACTTTATTTATAAAGCACTTAAAACAGCAACAAGGCCAACCAAAGTGCTGTACAGACAGAACAACAGGTAACACACAAAGCAAAATACAAAATGAGATATAGACATAAAAACGATGCAGATAATGACGACAAACCAGTGTGGAGCATACAAGATCAAAACAGATCATCTGGTGTTGAAAGCTATTGAATAGTAGTGAGTTTTTAAACGGTACTTGAAAACCGAGAGAGTGGGGGCCTGTCTGACAAGCAGAGGTAACTTGTTCCAGAATCTTGGTCCTGCTACAGAGAAGGCCCTGTCACCTCTGCGCTTAAGACGAGATCCTGGAACTGTGAGGAGCAACTGGTCCGCTAACCTCAGGGAACGCGGTGGGACATACGGTTGTAGCAGATCAGAGAGATGGGGAGGGGTACCCCTGGGTACAGTCTGTGGTACAGAGGGGGGGAACCGAGGGGAGGCCACACCTAGTCTGTATGGTTTACCTAAAATCCACAAACAATGTGTACCTTTAAGACCTATTGTTAGCATGATTAACTCTGTCACTTAC
>NC_056507.1:533938-537662 GCF_014905685.2 Nematolebias whitei | reverse complement strand
TATATGTATGTGTGTGTATATATATGTATATGTATGTGTGTGTATATGTGTATATGTATGTATGTGTGGTGATATTGCCCCTAGTGGTGTGTCTCTGTCCTGTCTCTGTCCTGTTTCCTCTCATGTGATTTCCCTTTTCCCACACCTGTGAGCCTGACAGGTGTTTTGTGTTTTGTCCTCATCAGTGTTTGTATATAATCCTGTGTCTTAGTGTTATTCCTTGTCCGGGCATCGTCTAGTATTCTCCTGTTAATCCTCCTGAGTCCCTGGTGTTTTCCTGAGTGCTTCCTTGTGATTTTCTACATTTAAGTTGTGCTGCCTCGACAGCCATTTATTTTTGTTATTAAAAGTGTCTTCTTATTTTACCACCGAGTCTACCGAGTCCTGCCTGCATCCTTGGGTTCTACCTTTAAAAACCTAAACCAACCTTCACGTCAGTATGTGTGTATATGTATGTGTGTGTGTGTGTGTATATAAATATATATATATATATATATATATATATATATATATATATATATAGTGTGTGTGTGTGTGTTACTGTTGTTACTGCACTCAGGGATTCAACCCAACCCTGGACCCCCCACTATTTATATGACACCAAATGACTTTAAGAACGTGTCTGGGCTTCATTTTCTGCATGTAAACGCTCGTAGCCTTCTGAGAAAACTTCATGCCTTGAAAATTCTGGTCAGTTCTTCTGGGGTAGATGTTATCTTCATCTCTGAAACCTGGCTCAACAGATCTGTACTCAATAATGACCTGACAATCAATGGATTTAACATCTACCGCTGTGATCGTCAAAAAGAAAGGGGGGTCGCTGTTTACTTCAGAGATTCTCTGGTTTCTAGTCTTATGTCTTCTAAAACAATTCCAAACCAAATTGATGCCTTAGCTGTAAACATCACTTTGACTGGAGGCCAGATCTTAACTGTAGTCTGTTGTTATCGTCCACCCTCAGCAACACCTGAGGCTCTGTCCTTCCTGATGGAATTCCTTGGAAATTTAAAATTCAAAGAGATTTTTTGGCCGGAGATTTCTACATTGACTGGGATAAGTCGACCCCCCTCTGTGATAAATTCAAGGAATGTTGCCTGTCTCTCAATCTAACCCAACTGATCAACTCTCCGACTAGACCAAACAAAAACCGTCCTGAAAAGTCTTCCATTTTAGACCTGTTTCTAACTAATGTGCCTCACAAATTCCGTGTTACAGGTCTATTCACCAACATTTTGAGTGATCATTGTGAAACAGCGACTCTGAGATATTAAACTTCCACCTTCTAAGCCCAGATTAATTCAAAAAAGGGATCTGAATCATTTCTGTGAACAGTTGTTCCTCTGGGATCTGTCTCACTTTGACTGGCATCGTATTCTGTTAACTGATGACATGAACTCCACTTGGAACTATTTTCATAATAGTTTTATTTATTTTCTGAACAAACATGCTCCTTTTCGTCCGTTCAGAATAAAGGGACGAGACAGCCCCTGGTTTACTCCAGAGCTAGCTGACCTCCTGCACAGGAGAGACCATCTTTGGGCCGCAGCGAGAAAATCTGGCTAAGACACTGATTGGTTGAGTTTTCGACAGATGAGGAATAAATGCACAACTGCTGTCAAAGCAGCAAAACACAACTATTTCTTATCTCGGACCTCCAAAAATCTAAATGACCCTAACCGATTCTGGAAAACCATCAAATCTCTCTCAGGTAGCCCCCAATCATCTGACCTCCCATCACAACTTCTCGTTAACTCTGTTCCTGTGTCAAATAAGCACGAGATCCTGAACTGTTTCAACAAACATTTTGTTGCTTCTAGTTCTTTATTTGACACAGTTACTAATGGAAGATCAGCCACTTCACTTAATAACCAAACTTCTACAAATCAAATCCCTCCTACAAGTCAATCCTCAGTTAATCACACCTTCTCTTTTTCTCCGTTCTCAGACAGTGAGGTCAATAAACTGTTAAAAGATCTTGATCCTAAAAAATCTGCAGGTCCAGATGAACTTCCACCTTATTTCTTAAGGCTGGCTGCTCATATCATCACAGTCCCTGTGACCCACATCTTCAATCTCTCCATGAGACAAAACTCCATCCCAGACACTTGAAAACAGCCTTTGTTCTTCCTTTGCTGAAGGGAGGAGACCCCACCTCACTGAACAACTATGGACCAATCTCTAAACTCTGCATTTTAGCCAAGGTTCTAGAAAAACTGATAAACTCTCAAATCAAAAATGACCTGGACTCATTTAACATCTTACCTCCCCATCAATCTGGTTTCAGGAAACAACACAGCACAACCACTGCTTCACTGAAGGTTCTTAATGATGTTGTTGAAGCACTGGATGCTAAGGATTATTGTGCTGCACTTTTCTTAGACCTGTCTAAAGATTCTGACTCTGTGGATCAGAACATCTTGTGTCATAAACTCTCAGAAATTGGTTTCTCAGATCACACCATTGGTTGGTTCTCTAACTATCTTTCAGACCGGAGGCAATGTGTTCAACATAATGGCACTTCCTCCAGTTATTTAACAGTCAACAATGGTGTACCACAAGGCTCAGTCTTAGGACCCACCCTCTTTACAATCTACATACATAGTGTAGGTAGAAACATCCCTAATGCATCCATACATTTCTATGCTGATGACACAGTTGTTTATTGTCAAGCTAAAACTGTTGCTAAGGCTTTCCAGCTTTTGAAATCTGCATCATTAACATCATTCAGACTGATTTGTTCCACCTCAAACTTGTCCTAAATGCCGACAAAACCAAAGGGATGCATTTTTCAAACAAGAAGTCAGTCCCAGCAGTTCCTCTGATTTTATCCTCAAATGGTGTCCCCATTGAGTTTGTTGATTCCTATAAATATTTGGGTATCTTGGTCGACTCGCATCACTCTTTTAAGCTCCATGTGGAAAACTTGGTAAAGAAACTGAAAGTTAAACTGGGTTTCTTTTTCAGAAACAGATCCTGTCTAACCCTGAATGTTAGGAAACACCTTGTATCTGTGACTTTCCTTCTCTCCATTGATTACGGTGACATTATTTACATGAACGCTCCTACAAGAACCCTGCAGATGTTGGATGCTGCAGATGTTGGATGCTGCAGATGTTGGATGCTGCAGATGTTGGATGCTGTCTATCATGGTGCACTAAGATTCATAACTGTCTGTAACTACTGTACCCACCACTGCACCCAGTACTCACTGGTTAACTGGTCACCATTAACTTCACGCAGACTCTCTCACTGGTACATTTTCATCTTTAAATCACTTCTTGGTCTGCTGCCTTCATACATCTCCTCCTACATGTCTCTGTGTGAGTGCAGCTACAGCGTGCGCTCTCAGGACATTATTACCTGCAGTGTTCCCTCAGTGAGGACTGAACTAGACAAAAGGACCTTCTCCTACTCCGCTCCTGTTTCCTGGAACATCTTGTAAAAAGACCTGAAGCTCTCGACCTTTGACCTCTCTAAGTGTCTTTAAGAATCTGTTGGACTCCTGGCAGGGACCAATGCTGACATGTTCCTGTTTTTATTTTCTACATTCACCTTAGAATCTAGCTGTTTTTGTTACCTTTTTTTAGCCATCCTATTTGTTTAAAAACCCTGCAGTATGACTTTTTATAACTGTCCATTGTTGTCATCATTCTTTGTTGAAATCAGGGCTCTCTTGTAAATGAGTCCTCGAGGCTCAATGAGATTTACCTGTAGAAATAAAGGT
>NC_056507.1:527176-533838 GCF_014905685.2 Nematolebias whitei | reverse complement strand
AAATCACAACAAAGTTGTCTCAGGGACTTTACAGGAACATTCACATAAAAGCCAATTAGTAAAGTTCTCTATCTAAGGAATCCAGCAGACAAGATGAATCGTGTCCTACTCAGACACCACGAGATGTACAATGACGGGGGATCGAACCCAGTACCTTTGGTCCCGAGTCCGCTGCCCTGCCTCTACCCCATCTCGAAGTTTCTAATTTTGAAATGAATTAATTAAATAAGTAAATAAACTTTTTTTAGCACCGCCCCTGGTGACAGGTGGCGGGTGACAGGCATTCCTTCAAGGAGTTTCTGACTGACCTATACCCACATCAGGTTATGGTCCGGTCTCCTGGTTTCTCTGTGTGTGTGTGTGTGTGTGTGTGTGTGGTGGTGGTGGTTGGGGGGGGGGGTCTGTGATGACGTCAGCAGGGCTTAGAAGAAGAGGATCTCCTCACGCAAATGGACTAGCGCACACGCACAGTTGCAGCTCCTCTTCCTCCGCTGCTGGCTGGGACATGCTTGCTGCAGCGTCCGGGTTCGATCCATCTTCTGGAGGACTTGCGCAGACCTGGACCAAGAGTGAACCTTAAAGGCGAACTGAGCCCGGGAGGGGAAGTTCCAGTTTGGGTCAGATGTTCCGTGCGGAGGGACGTGTTGCTGCTCAGAGGAGGTTCTGAAGGTCCAGCTCCTCGAACTGGTCCAGGAGCTCAGCTGAGTCCCACATCCGGTCCATCCGGTCCATTCAGACCATGCTCCTTGTCTCCATGGTGACAGTGGTTCAGACTGCGCGGTGCTGACAGTTCTGTGCGCGGCTCGTTTGGGTTGGGACGGTTCTGCTCGGCTCCCTCATGCTGCTCCTCCGGCTGGCCTGGCTCCTGACAGCTGCAGCGCTCTGCTCCCTGCTCCTGCTGCTCCTGCTGCTCCTCCACGGACACCTCCTCACAGGAGGTACGGCTGTGGCTCCGGGTCTGGCTCCGGGTCTGGGTCTGGGTCGGTTCGGTCTCCTAAACATCTTCTAAGTTTTTGGCACCAGATTGATCTGACTCCTAAGATGAAGATAAAACCAGTTTATTATTATTATTATTTGAATTCAGATGAATAATAATAATAATAATAATAATAATAATTAATAATAATTAATTATTATTATTATTAAATAATAATTAATTAATTAATATTATTAAATAATAATAATAATTATTATTATTATTATTATTATTTATTATTAATAATAATAATAATAATAGGTTAATAATAATAGAACTAAATTAAAGAAAGGCATCCTAATTTTATGTTTATTAAACTCCACAATTTAAAAATTTAAAATAAAAAGACAACAACAAAAAAGTATATATTCCTAAAGTTATAGAAGAAAACAAAAGTGTTTGTTAATAAACATATTTTATATGATTTATTAAATATTCCCACCAGCCCACGTCCAAAACACTTTATCATTCCATCTGCACATTATATCACATCACAGTTTAATCTCGGAAATGTTGTGAATATGCAAGAAAAATAACAATTTCTTTATGTAAAACTAGAGTCAAGTTATTAGAAAGAGAATTATTTCAAACTGTAAAGTTGTTCACGTCACTTTGTCTTGTTTCTCGTGTTGTGGTGCACGTCCTCCAGATCACACGAGTGTTTTCTTGTCAAACCTGCAGCTTTAGTTAAACCTTCAGAAGGAAAACAACCAGCCTTTCTTTCAGTTTAGTTTAGACTTTGATTTATTAAAAAGAGCTGTTGCTGACAAATCCCAGAAATATTTTATGATTGTTTAAATGTTCCTGTAAACTCCCTGTTCCTTTTTGAACTTTTAGCATTTCTTCTGAAAAATCCGCCATTGTAAGTTTTTATAAAGACGTGTTTTTAGTCATGATGTTTTTCCGTCATCTAGCTGCACAAATTATAGCAGAACCGGTCCAGATGTTTGGAAAACAGCTGTTGTGCTGCCATTATTGAAGAGAGGACACCCCACTGTACTGAACAATTATCCACCAAACTCTGTATTTTAGTTAAGGTTTTATAAAAACTGATAAATACTCAAGTCAAGAAGTATTTGGACTCTTAATATTTTATCTTCTCTCCAATCTGGCTTCAGGAAACAACACAGCACAACGATCGCTTCACTAAAGGTTGTTAATGATGTTGTTGAAGCACTGGACACTAAGGAGCTGCTCTTTACTTGGACCTGTCCAAACCTTTGATCCTGTACATCATCACATCTTCTGACACAAGATCTCAGATAGTGGCTTCTCAGATCACTCTGTTGGCTGGTTCTCAAACTATCTCTCAGGTTGGAGGCAATGTGTTCGACATAACGGTACTTCAACTAACTACCTAACGGTCACCAATGGTGTGTCACAAGGCTCAGTTTTAGGTCCCACTCTTTTTACAATTTATATAAATATTGTAGGTCTAAACATTCCTGACACATCCTTGCTATCCTGTGTTTAGAAATAAACGTCTCAGTTTCTCTGATACTCCCTCAAAAAACAGAATGACCACTGGTCTGGGTTCCTCCTTTTCACCTGTTGGCTGACTGGAGTCCTGTTTGGGTTTCTTCTTTCAGGAAGGCCCAGTTAGGATATCCACATTGCTCTAGAGCCTGTCTTGTGTAGGATTTCTCCTTCTGCCTGGCTCCTGAGTAAACTAAAATAAACTGAGACGTTTATTTTCTAAACATAACGTCCCAGTGGCTTTTAAATCCCAAAATACATTAAAGACTGGTTCATCCCAAAGATCCAGTCCCCTGGCACAAACAGAGTAATGTTGTGTATGCTGTTCAGTGTCAGGAGGGTGATCAGTCTTACATCGGGGAAACTAAACAGCCACTGGCCAAAAGGATGGACCAGCACAGAAGATCAACATCATCAGGCCAGGACTCTGCGGTCTACACTCATCTCCAGGCCAGCGGTCACTCTTTCAGGGATGAAGATGTTCACATCCTGGACAGAGAGGAACGATGGTTTGAGAGAGGAGTAAAGGAGGCCATCTTTGTGAAAAGAAACCGTCCATCATTAAACAGGGGCGGAGCCTCCAGGTTCAACTGTCCCCCTCTTACAATGCTGTGATTGCTAGTATCACTCAGCCCTCTGTGAACAGTAAACAGACACTGGTTGATCCACTCTGTCTGAGAAGGTGCTATTTAAGAGATTGAGCTGAATACAGCACCTCAGACTGAGGAAGTCCTCAGGATGAGAGACGAAACGTTTCTACATTTTTTTGTTTGTTTATTTTGTTTGTTTTGTTTTTTTGAATGTCGAGAGGACCAGACTTAACTTTTTTTGTATATATGGTGGTTGCCATCTTTGACATGAGAACCCAATTTCTGATCATCTTTTTCTCGACTAGATGCAGCCACACACCAAAATAGATGTTGTTTCATTTATTTTTCAAGTTATCCGGCTCACAGCGTGTGCACGGACAGATGGAGGGTGTTTCCCATTCCCCCTCTTCGGTCTCTGAAAGTTGACAAAAAAATTCAACCAGTGGTCGTTGTTTTATTTAAATGATTTATTTTATTTGTATTTATTTAAACTTTATTTAACCAGGCAAATCCCATTGAGATCACAGATCTCTTTTGCAAGGGAGGCCTGGGCCTGAAGGCAGCCTGACATGCATGTGTTTGGTCTTTCTTCTCATTTGTTCTGGCTCAGGTCAGCTGGTGGCAGGAACCTGTGAGATTATAACTGTGGACCGAGACAGTAGCCAGCCCAGGAGGACCATTGCACGTCAGACAGCCCGCTGTGCCTGCAGGAAGGGCCAGATCGCCGGGACAACACGAGCAAGACCTGCCTGCATTGACGGTAAGGTCTGCTGAGAGTGGACTCTGGCAAACGGTGTCAGTGCAGGGACAGTTAAAGCAGTGGAGGGCAGGACGTATTTAAGAATGGTATGCATTTAATGGACGGCGTGTACCCTCAGGGCCTCCCATGCTTTTAGTCCTAAGTCCTAAGAATTCAGCACATTTGAAATGTTACATTTATTTTTTTTATTTTATATTTATTTTATATAAAAATGTAGTTTTTTGTGCTAATTTCTCTTATTTTTTGTAAACTAATTTGCAGGCGAGTAAGATTTTTTGTAATTTGTGAACACTGTGCTTGCTCAGGATGGGAGACTGTAACGAAGCCAAGATTCATCTTGTCTGCTGGATTCCTTAGATAGAGAACTTTACTAATTGGCTTTTATGTGAATGTTCCTGTAAAGTGCCTGAGACAACTTTGTTGTAAATTGGCGCTATATAATTAGACTTTATTGAATTTAATAGAAAATTTTTAATATTATTTTCAAAAAGGGGAAATACATCTTTTCAGCATTCTTATTTTTATACAGTATAAAGTTCCTGTGTTTGTATAAAATGTGACATTATAACAGAATTCATGCTCAATGTTTCCTGAGAACATGCAGAAAAAGATAGACGTTAGTTTTTATCCTTTCACTCGTGATCCAAGCAGTAAAATAAAAAGACATTCCACATTCAGATTCAACTCCTGCTGCTTCTCTTTCTGGTTTAAAGAAGTCCGTCTGACAGCGATGAAATAAAAAGGCCTACAGGGGAGAAGAAAGCAAACAGACAAGAGGCGAAACCTTTTTGTTTCTCATCAGGTGGAGACAAACTGAACAGGGCAGCGAGGTGTTGTGTTCAGGGACCCTGGGGCATTTACCACCTAGTCCCACTTTCCCCCTGAAAAGTTAATGACAGGTTGAAGGTAAACGAGTAAGGAATGCAGTTTCGTCTGTAGTAGCTACTTGATGTCTGTTTTTAGGTAAACGTTTTCTGTGTTCATGACTCAAACACATTTTCATTGTTCACTTCCTGTGTTTCCCGTCCAACTGTGTGATTCTCTGGGGACAGCGCAGCGATCCTTCTGGATGTGCTCTTTGATGAATGCAGCCATTACAAACGGCCCCCACCTGGATAAATGAGCTGAGCGGTGGTGGATGGATCTGCATGGCGGCTGCTTCATTTATCACAGCTCGCAGGTGTTCAGGAGTTTACTGAATCCAACAATTAATCCACGGCTGCTGCTTCTATTTTCTATATTTGAACACTGTTAACCGCTTTCGTCAGTTCTTCATCCCAGTTGGTTCGATGGTCACGGGCTGTTTGTGAATTAGGTTTCTCAGGAGCCAAACTTTCATGTTTCAAACTTTCAAACTTTGGCAGCACAACAGCTCAGTGGTTAACACTGGTGCCTCACAGCAAGAAGTATGTGGGTTTAATCCCCAGTTGGACCTGGGGTCTTTATGGGTGGAGTTTGCATGTTCTTCTCGTGCATGCGTGGGTTTTCTCCAGGTAATCTGTTTTCCTCCCACAGTCCAAAAACCTTAGTCTGCCTTTAGGCCCAGGCCTCCCTATCAAAAGAGATCTGTGATCTCAATGGGATTTTCCCGGTTAAATAAAAGTTAGTTAACAAATGTCTTTTTCACTTTACTGGTTTTCTGAAGGACTTCTAAGCTTTTACTTGGACTGTAGTTGCTTTTTCACTCATTGTGAGACAAGCGTATGCCTCAGTCGTCTCCTAAACAATGAATGAACATGAACTGTGTCGACACTGACAACTTTGCTTTTTTCAAATTGGCTCTTCTTGCTCTTGATTTGTGAGATAAATGAGAAATGTGGCATACTAGCACCCAGTCAGTGTGATGAAGAACTTATTTTGGTTACCGGTCATGGAGCAAAAAGGGCAGTTGGAAAAACCCTCCATCAGTGCATGTAGAGAGCTGAATAATTAGAAAAATATGTTGGGTACCAACTTCCATGTTGCTGTGGGGCTGCATCCAGGAGTAAGAACAGTCATTATCAAAAACGGGGTTACCAAGCGCAAATCCAAGATGGCAAACCAGCATATATATATCTTCTTCTTCTTTTTCTTTCGGCTTTTCCCTCTTCAGTGGTCTCCACACTGAGTCATCCTCCTCCATCTCACTCTGTCCTCTGCGTCCTCTGTCCTCACTCCAACTACCTCCATGTCCTCTCTAACTGCATCCATAGATCTCCTCTTTGTCTTTTTCCTGCAGTTGCATTCCCAACATCTTTCTACCAATACACCCACTGTCCCTCCTCTGGACATGTCCAAACCATCTCAGTGTGTCCTCTCTAATGTTATCTCCGTTGTTCAACCTGTGCTGTACCTCTAATGATCTCATTCCTAATCTTCTCCATCCTTCTCACTCCTTCATTATGCTGCTATAGGCTTAGACTGCTGGACGACAAACTGACCACAAGTCCCCTCTCTGCTACTGTCTTTACTTACTCTGCTCAACCTGTTTTGTATTTGTAATTATTTTTTCTATCCTTAGCATGTGTTATTTTCGTCTTTCAGGTACACCTGGACCTATACCTGGACCTGGACCTAGATCTGGACCTACCATTCTGTGTTTGTCTGTCTCTCCTTCCTGTCCTCTCAACCAGCCGGTCAAAGCAGATGGCCGCTTGTCCTGATCCTGGTTCTGCTGGAGGTTTCTTCCTTTAAAATGAGTTTTTCTTTCCACTGTTGCCACTGTGCTTGCTCAGGATTGGAGACTGCAACGAACCCAAGATTCAATGAGTCTGCTGCCTCCTTCGATAGAGAACTTTACTAATTGGCTTTATGTGAATGTTCCTGTAAAGTGTCCTGAGACAACTTTCTTGTGATTTGGCGCTATATAAATAAACTGAAT
>NC_056507.1:525118-527076 GCF_014905685.2 Nematolebias whitei | reverse complement strand
CATCGAGAGGAGCCAGTTGAGGTGGCTCGGGCATCTGGTTAGGATGCCTCCTGGACGCCTCCCTGGTGAGGTGTTCTGGGGCTGGGCATGTCCCACCAGGAGGAGACCCAGAGGAAGACCCAGGACACACTGGAGGGACTGTGTTTCTCAGCTGGCCTGGGAACGCTTTGGGATTCCACCGGAGGAGCTGGCCCAAGTGGCTGGGGAGAGGGAAGTCTGGGCCTCCCTACATAAGCTGCTACCCCCGCGACCCGACTCCGGATAAGCGGAAGAAAATGGATGGATGGATGGACAAAGCAAAACAAAACAAAAACGTAGAAACGTTTCGTCTTTCATCCGAAAGACTTCCTCAGTCTGAGGTGCTGTATTCAGCTCAGTCTCTTAAATAGCACCTTCTCAGAGTGGATCAACCAGTTTGCTGCTGACAACCAAAACCAGCTGATCACATGCTCAAGAAGGACCATCAGACTAACAATGGATCATTAGCACCTGATGGCTGTTTACTGTTCACAGAGGGCTGAGTGATACTAGCAATCACAGCATTGTAAGATAGGAACAGTTGAACATGGAGGCTCCACCCCTATTTAATGATGGACGGTTTCTTTTCACAAAGATGGCTTCCTTTACTCCTCTCTCAAACCATCGTTCCTCTCTATCCAGGATGTGAACATCTTCATCCTTGAAAGAGTGACCTCTGGCCTGGAGATGAGTGTAGACCTCAGAGTCCTGGCCTGATAATGTTTCTCTTCTATGCTGGTCCATCCTTTTGGCCAGTGGCTGTTTAGTTTCCCAGATGTAAGACTGATCACCCTCCTGACACTGAACAACATACACAATATTACTCTGTTTGTGCCGGGGGACTGGATCTTTGGGATGAACCAGTCTTTGCCGTAATGTATTTTGGGGTTTAAAAGCCACTGGGATGTTATGTTTAGAAAATAAATGTCTCAGTTTCTCTGATACTCCCTCAACATACAGAATGACCACTGGTCTGGGTCTGGGTTCCTCCTTTTCACCTGATGGCTGACTGGAGTCCTGTTTGGGTTTATTCTCTGCTTTCAGGAAGGCCCAGTTAGGATATCCACATTGCTCTAGAGCCTGTCTTGTGTGGGATTTCTCCTTCTGCCTGGCTCCTGAGCTAGTGGGGACGCTGTCTTCTCTGTGATACAGAGTCCTGATGACTCCTAACTTGTGCTCCAAAGGGTGATGGGAGTCAAACTGCAAATACTGGTCTGGGTCTGGGTTCCTCCTTTTCACCTGATGCTGACTGGAGTCCTGTTTGGGTTTCTTCTCTGCTTTCAGGAAGGCCCAGTTAGGATATCCCCATTGCTCTAGAGCCTGTCTTGTGTGGGATTTCTCCTTCTGCCTGGCTCCTGAGCTAGTGGGGACGCTGTCTGCTCTGTGGTACAGAGTCCTGATGACTCCTAACTTGTGCTCCAAAGGGTGATGGGAGTCAAACTGCAAATACTGGTCTGTGTGGGTGGGTTTGTGGTACACTTCAGTTTGCAAATGTCCTTTATCAGAGACTGAGACCTCACAGTCCAAGAAAGCCTACCTGCCATTTTTTACATCTTCTTGTGTGAACTTGATGTATTTGTCCACAGAGTTGATGTGGTCAGTAAAATGTTGGACTTCCTGGGATTTGATTTTAACCCAGGTGTCGCCAACATACCTGAACCAATGACTTGGTGGTGTCCCTGAAAAGGACGTTAAGGCTCTCTTTTCTACCTCCTCCATGTACAGGTTGGCAACAATAGGAGAAACTGGAGACCCCATAGCACACCCATGTTTCTGCCTATAATATTGCTCCCCATATGTGAAGTAGGTTGACTGCAGGCAGTTTCAAGGGTTGACACAGTTGTTCTGTGGAAAGCGTGGTCCTGCTGCTCAGAGTGGTGTCTGATTTTAATCTTAAACTGACCACCTCTACTGCATCATCAACAGGAATGCATGTAAAG
>NC_056507.1:523022-525018 GCF_014905685.2 Nematolebias whitei | reverse complement strand
ATACAGACTAGGTGTGGCCTCCCCTGGGTACAGTCTGTGGTACAGAATACGGTCAATAGCCTTGTCCTGCTCCAATTTTTTCAGACATTCTATCAACTTCTTCTTGTAGCCGCTTCCTGGATCTCTTTTCAGACGTTCATAAGTGTTTAAGTCACTAATGAGTGTCATAACTTTCTCATGATAGTCTTTCTGGTTCAAAATCACTGTGCACCTTCCTTTGTCTGCTGGGAGAATGATGATGTTTTTGTCCTTGCTAAGAGTGGTGAGTGCATCCCTCTCCTCTCTACTGATGTTGGAAGGTGGTGGTTTGGCATTTCTGAGGCAGGATGAAACTTTGATTCTGAGTTGTTCTGCTTCACCCTTTTTAATTTTGTTGTTGCGTATGGCTTATTCTGTTGCTGTGATCATCTCCACCAGAGGAATTCTACTTGGTGCAACCGCAAAGTTCAGTCCCCTGGCAAGAATCTCTGTCTCTGGCTGGGTGAGCTGTCTGTCAGATAAATTCTTCACCCACTTTTCTGTCTCCCTGACATGTAATTGTCTACTAGAGTATTGTCTTACACTGAATATGTTGTTATTGGAATAGTGATGGTGTTGATGAGTTATTAGTAAGTTAAACTTGTTTTGTTGTCGAATCTTAGACTTGACATGCTGTGCTAAGCATGCCTGATCTGTACTGTCCATCTCTTGCTGAAGTGTGGTCTGATCTAGACACGCTGTTAGTTTTTGTTTAATTTGCTCTTCTTTGGCCTTCAAGTGGTCCAGAGGACCAGATTTAACTTTCTTAGATTTTTTTTACCTGGATAATTGAGCATGCATCATCATGATATCTGATAACTGAAACATGATAACTGATACACAATAACTGAAACATAAATGGTAAAATGGTAAATGGACTGTACTTATATAGCTCCTTTCTATCTTATCAAGACACTCAAAGCGCTTTACACTACAATCTGTGCCACATTTACCCCTTTATACAGCACTCTACCAGATCTCTACAAAGCTAAATGAACAAATTCTAAAGAGACTAAGCAGTGCTTTATCACGTTCATACACCGATGGGACACACATCAGAGGCAATGAGGGGTTCAGTGTCTTGTCCATGGATACTTCAGCATGTGACAGCTGGTGGATTCGAACCCTCAACTCTTGCATTGGAGGACGATTGCTCTAACCACAAAGCCACAGCCGCCCCTAACAGCCGTCCCTACACGATAACTGACACATGATACCTGATAACTGATACATGATAACTGATATCTGACAACTGAAAACTGAAAACTGATACATGATACCTGATAAAAGATAACTGATACATGATAAATGATACATAATAACTGATACATGATAACTGATACACGATAACTGATAACTAAAACCTGAAAACTGATAACTGATAAATGATATCTGACACCTTCAGCAACTGTGAAGCAGAGGTCGTCTTGACCTCTGCTTGGTCTGATGATGGGTATTTAAGCTTTTCCTAAACTCTTTGTCTGTGGGCAGACCGTGTAACCGGAGCTTTGATTTACCATTGTTTTAAGCCTATTTTCAATTGTTGCACCCCTTGCAAGGATTAAACCTGGGTTGAAAAGATCTTCCCGCTTCCTTGTTTTGCTTATTTGATTAATAAGTAGATGATAGGATAATTTATAACTTTATAACTGTCTATTGCTGTTGCTGTTGTCCATTGTTTTCATCATTCTTTGTTGAATCAAGTCTCTCTTTTAAATGAGTCCTCGAGGCTCAATGGGATTTACCTGTAGAAATAAAGGTTGAATGAATAATTAAATTATCCAACACAAATCCTGGCCGGGGGTGTTTCTGGGTGGAGTTTGCATGTTCTCTTCGTGCACGTGTGGGTTTTCTCCGGGTACTCTGATTTCCTCCCACTGACCAAAAACATGCATGTTAGGCTGATTGGTAACTCTAAATTGTCCCTAGGTGAGAGAGAGAGAGAGAGAGAGAGAGAGAGAGAGAGAGAGAGAGAGAG
>NC_056507.1:512458-523012 GCF_014905685.2 Nematolebias whitei | reverse complement strand
AGAGAGAGAGAGAGAGAGAGAGAGAGAGAGAGAGAGAGAGAGAGAGAATGGTTGTTTGTTTTGTTTGTCTCTATGTGTCCCTATGATGGACTGGAGACCTGTCCAGGGTGTCCCCCGCCTCTTGCACAGTGATTGTTGGACATGAACACCAGTGATGGATGGTTTTTAATGTTATTTTTCATTGATGCTGTTTGTTGCTGTCTGGTTTGATTTAGTCTTTTGATTTTGGGTTCTGTTTGATATTTGATTTTTAAATTAGTATTTTTTTAAAACACTGAAAATTTACTTGTCTTCCAGGTCCGAGACATTAAGTGAAAAACAGAGATCATGTAAAATAAACAGACCTGTTTGTGCTGTTTTCTGTCTTGGCCTCAGTTCGTATTGTCAGGAATCGGACGTGGTGCGCGATGACTCCATGTTTGGACGATGAAGGTTGTGATCTCCTGACCAACCGGTCTGGCTGGACCTGCACGCAGCCAGGAGGCCGAGTCAAGACGACCACGGTGAGAATGAAGACACTGACACAAATCACACAAAATGTGAGCCAAATATTACAACTGCATCAAAGTTTGTTTTCTCAGTCATCCAGGTATATAACAACAAAAAAGGTTGAATCATGTCATCTGGACTTCGTTTTTTTGTTAAAAAGAAACGTTTCGCCCCTCATCCAAGAGGCTTCGTCAGTCTGAGGCCTAGCCATCTGGTATTACCCAGAAGCCACCCTGACTCTTGTGTTTCAAGCCTGCCTCAGATACCCCTGAAGTCTGGCCTTTTCACTAATGGTTTCAAAAACACAAAGTTTGTGTTTTTGAAAGGTAGGTGACATGGACAGGAGAACAAAGAGCATGAAGGCAGGAGTATGGCAGGATGGGCAGAAACGTGGCATGAGGAGCAGATATGTGAGCAAATGGGGGGTCAGCGGGGGCCGCTGGCCATCACAATGACTCTGCGGTCTACACTAATCTCCAGGTCAGAGGTCACTCTTTCAGGGATGAAGATGTTCACATCCTGGACAGAGAGGAACGATGGTTTGAGAGAGGAGTAAAGGAGGCCATCTTTGTGAAAAGAAACCGTCCATCATTAAACAGGGGCGGAGCCTCCGGGTTCAACTGTCCCCCTCTTACAATGCTGTGATTGCTAGTATCACTCAGCCCTCTGTGAACAGTAAACAGCCATCAGGTGCTAATGATCCATTGTTAGGCTGATGGTCCTTCTTGACCATGTGAGCAGCTGATTTTGGTTGTTAGCAGCAAACTGGTTGATCCACTCTGAGACGGTGCTATTTAAGAGACTGAGCTGAATACAGCTCCTCAGACTGAGGAAGTCCTTTGGATGAAAGAAGAAACGTTTCTACAATTTTTTGGTTTTTGGAACCCGTCCAGAGGACCTGACTTAACTTTTTAAGATGAACTTAAAACATTTTTGTCAGAACGTTCATGAAGCATTCACTCCATTGGCCTCGGAAGTCTCTTGGATGAGAGATGAAACGTTTCTATATTTTTTTGCTTTGTGTTGTTTTTTTTGTTTTTTTTTAATGTCCAGAGGACCAGATTGAACTTTTTTGGATTTTTCTACCTGGATTATTGAGCATGCATCAGGACATCGGGTTTAACATTTTTAGAACCAGGTAAGTAAGTTGTAGAAAAGTTGAATCTGGCAAAAAAATAAGGACCATCGGGCTTGTCTGGGGTTTAGCTGCTTAGCGTTCTGCAAATAAGCTAGATTCTTATGGTCAGTCCAAATAACAAAAGGTGTTCCGGAACCCTCAAGCCAGTGTCTCCATTTTTCCAGAGCCAATTTGATAGCCAATAGTTCACGGTTACCCACGTCATAATTCTTTTCAGCTGGGGAGAGTCGCCAAGAGAAAAAGGCACAGGGATGGATCTTGTCTGTTTCTGAACGTTGGGACAGGACTGCCCCAACACCGAGATCTGAGGCATCAACCTCCACAACAAATTGCCTCTTGGGGTCAGGGTGGCACAAAATGGGAGCAGAAGAGAAACGAGCTTTCAACTCACCAAACGCTGTGTCTGCCTCAGGGGTCCAACAAAAGGTCTTTAATGTGGAGGTAAGTTGCGTGAGGGGAGCAGCAATCCGGCTGTAATCTTGAATAAACCGTCTATAGAAATTGGCGAAGCCCAGGAATCGCTGGAGTTGTTTGCGGTCTTTAGGGGCTGGCCAGTCAGTGACAGCTCGGACCTTCTCTGGGTCTGCGCAGAACTGTCCCTTCTCTAGAATGAAACCCAAGAAGGGGACGGAGGTCACGTGAAAATCACACTTTTCAGTCTTTACAAATAGTTGATTCTCAAATAAACGTAGCACAGCCTTAACATGGTTAACATGTACCTCTTTATCACGGGAGTAGATCAAAATATCATCTAAGTAGACAAAAACAAAGTCGTTCAAAAAATCTCTAAGGACGTCATTGATGAGAGCTTGGAAAACAGCGGGTGCGTTTGTGAGTCCGAAAGGCATCACCAAATATTCAAAGTGTCCAAGGGTGGTCTTAAAAGCCATTTTCCATTAATCCCCCTCCTTTATTCTCACCAAATGGTATGCGTTGCTCGAGTCTAGCTTAGTGAATATGGTTGCAGAATGGAGCTGATCGTGAACTGAATCGAGTAGTGGGAGGGGGGTATTTATTTTTCACAGTGATGGCATTTAACCCCCGATAATCAATGCAAGGTCTGAAGGTTTTGTCTTTCTTGTCTACAAAAAAGAATCCCGCCCCAAGAGGGGAAGTGGATGGGCAGATCATGCCGGATGCTAAGGAGTCCTCAATGTAATCTTTCATAGACTTCTGTTCGGGGCCTGAAAGATTGTATAACCGACTGGATGGGAGTGGAGCATCAGGAAGGAGTTCAATGGCGCAGTCGTAAGGTCTGTGTGGGGGTAGTGACAAGGCTTTACTCTTACTGAAAACATGGGCCAGACTATGGTAAACGGGGGGAATCCTAGATAAATCAATATCATTGGAGGGTTCCTCCCCTTTAACGGGAGTAGAAACAGCCGACTTCAGACAGGACGATAAACATTCTTTGCTCCAACTCTCTAACCGACGTTCGGACCAATAAAAATTGGGGTTGTGTTTGGTGAGCCAGGGATACCCAAAAAATAACTGAGGCAGGGATGAATCAAAAACAAGAAACTCACCCAACTCATGATGGTTGCCGGAGACAACAATGTGAAAGTTGGAGACCTTGTGAGAGATTTAGGCAAGATGTTGTCCAGTTAACCCCGTGATGGAGCAAGGTGTGTTGAGTGGTATGGTGGGGAGTTGGAGTTGTTCCACTAAGTCTCTGGAGATCATGCTTTGTTCTGCACCGGAATCAATAAAAGCAAAAATGGGGAGTTTGATTTAGTCGTGAAGTATGGTGGCAGGGACAGACAGAAGCGAGGCAGGGGAGGTTTGGGATAAACTCGGCGGTGTCCCCTGTTTTACTGCCGAGCCAGTCCGTTTCCCCGTACCAAACAGGTGGCGACAAAGTGTCCCTTGTTACTGCAATAGATGCAGACTTTAGCGGCGTATCGTCTCTGTCTCTCTTCAGGAGATAGTCGGGTTCGCCCTACTTGCATCGGTTCTGGTTCAGACTCAGGTGGTGTAGGATTACTGGTGGCACTATTTTCAGCCGACCGAGAAACATACCAAGGATTGTGGGTAATGAAGTTTCTTTCCTTTCTACGTTCCTTTATTCTGTTGTCGATGCAGATAGAGAGCGAGATTAATTCATCCAAGCTCCCGAGTTCATCCCGAGAGGTAAGCTGGTCCTTTATGTTCTCATTTAAAGAATTAATATAAGTACCTTTTAATGCTCGTTCATCCCATCCAGCTTCCTCAGCAACAATACGAAAATCCACGGAGTGGTCGGCTGCTGATTTACTTCCTTGTCGTAATGACAGTAGTTGTTTTGCGGCTGCCTCCTGGTGGAGTGGATGGTCAAATACAAGCTTGAATTCTTGAATGAAAACTTGAGAAGTTAAAGTATCAGGAGAATGAGCAGTCAGAAATGCTTGGGCCCAGCGGAGAGCTTTTCCTTTTAGAGCAGAAACAATGTAAGTTATTTTAGCATTATCAGTAGGAAACAGAGATTGGGAGCGAGCGAAGGCCAAGTTGCACTGGAGCATAAATCCCCCACAAAGACTGATATTACCTTCAAAGTGTTCGGAAGGTCTTAGGTCTGACTCTCTGAATGGCAAAACGGGACTAGGAGACGAGTTGGGAACAGAAGGTGGATTAGCAGTGTGGCAGGAGTTAAGTTGATTAACTTGCTGTCAATGGCAGCTACACTGTGAGAAACTTGATTTAAAATGACGGTGGTATTTTGTTGAAGTTGATACAGATGTTGATACATCTTCCCAAGTTCAACTTGTTATGCTCCTTTCAGCTTATTTCTTTTAGCTTCAGCTTTTTCTGCAATTTCAGCTATTATTTTGCTGTTTTTATACAAATTTGAGCTTTTTCAGCTAATTCCACATATTTTGAGTTCATTTCAGCTCTTTCCACTTCCTTCTATAGGTTAAGCTTCTTTCTGCCTTTTCAGCTACTTTTCTGCTGTTTTTTTTGGCTAATTTCAGCTTTTTTTTTATCTGATTTTATAATTTTCGTGGTCATTTTTGTTTGAATGTAATTCAGCAAATATCTTTTGTTTCTGCTTTCTTCTGCTAATTTAAGCTTGTTTTTTTTTTCATTTCAGCTACATTTCAGCATGTTTTTAACTTATTTCAGCTTTTTTAAGCAAATTCTTCAGCAATAGCCTTCATACTGCATTTTCACAGGAAATGCAATTTCTCTACTTTTTTGTATTGTTATCTTAAAAAAGCCTAAAAGGCAAAAGTAACTTGTAGAAAAACTTCAGCTGAGCATTAATGTTGCATTTCTTTCAGTTTCAGCTGATTCTTGTGAACCGTCTTGTTCCATCGTCTGGTGAAATTCTCTGAGACGTTGTGAGAGTTTCTGTCCTAACGCCGTCTGTCTGTCCTTCAGGTCTCCTGACAGTGGTGCTGAGGACACAACCCCCCCCCCCCCCAAACGTTCATCAGCCATCATCCTGAGCAGAAAAGCTGCTGGAGATCAGCTACCGGTGCAGCTGTCGGGCGGCGGCAGCAGAAGGTGCCTCCTGAGGAAGGATCTGAAGGTGGCACGATGTCTGCTGGATGGACGTTTTATTCAAGCAAACTTTACTACTCGAGCAGCCAAATATGGACAGACTGTGATGGAGTGGTGACCTGTCCAGGGTGAAGCCCCACTCTGAACACAAAACAGTCGAGAAGATGAATGGATGGAAGATCCTGTAAAAACAGGACCACCTTGTACAAATTTAACATTTAACTACACGAAGAGCTCAACAACAGTTGCATTGTCATTCCCATGAAGTCCTGCACTTCATTTCATCCAGACATCAGAGGAACATACAGATTCCTTTGGTCCCATCGGCTGCAGCAACATAAAATCACTTTGTCTCTCTTAGTTACATCACTTCATGACACAAGAAGACAAGACCCACAAGTTCAGCTGGACACAACAGACGTTTAACAATTTTTATTATGTTAAAACTGCTGGTGGGAGTCTGGACCCTCTCACTGTTAGTTGGCTGTAGGTCTCTGAAAATGACCTTCTCAGATAGGTGAGGAGTGTTGGACGAGTGCAGAGCCAACTCCCAGAGCTTGCAGCAGTGGTGTCAGTGGTGGCGATGATGTCGCCATAAGTGGTGGGCAAGCAGCTAGAGAGGGAGGCCTTTAATGCTGAGAGTAGATCCGAACTTTAATTGTGGTCCAAGTGGTGGAGCAAGGGTCATACATGAGAAAGCTGAGGTCAGGGAATAAATCCAGAGGAGAATCCTTAGTCCAAAAACCGATGGGCAGAAAAGAGGTTGTAGTTCAATAAAGGAGACGGGAAGGGGGCCGGACAATGCAGGAAACAGACGAGGTCGTAACAAGATCACACATTCAATTCAATTCAATTCAGTTTATTTATAAAGCGCCAAATCACAACAAAGTTGTCTCAGGGACTTTACAGGAACATTCACATAAAAGCCAATTAGTAAAGTTCTCTATCTAAGGAATCCAGCAGACAAGTTGAATCTTGGCTTCGTTGCAGTCTCCCATCCTGAGCAAGCACAGTGGAGACAGTGGAAAGAAAAACTCCCTTTAACAGGAAGAAACCTCCAGTAGAACCAGGATCAGGACAAGAGGCCATCTGCTTTGACCGGCTGGTTGAGAGGACAGGAAGGAGAGACAGACGAACACAGAATGGTAGGTCCAGGTATAGGTCCAGGTCCAGGTATAGGTCCAGGTCCAGGTATAGGTCCAGGTCCAGGTATAGGTCCAGGTCCAGATATAGGTCCAGGTCCAGGTATACCTGAAAGACAAAAAAGACACATGTTAAGGATCGAAAAAATAATTACAAATGTTGAGCAGAGTAAGTAAAGAAGCAGCAGAGTGAAAAGTGTGGTCAGTTTGTCCTCCAGCAGTCTAAGCCTATAGCAGCATAACTAAGGGACAGCTCAGGAAACCCAAGCCGACCCTAACTATAGGATTTAGCAAAAAGGAAAACCTTAAGCCTAGTTTTAAAACTGGACAATGTGTTAGCCTCACGGACAGAACTTGGAAGTTGGTTCCACAAGAGAGGAGCCTGATAACTGAAAGATCTGCCTCCCATTCTGTTTTTGTAAACTCTAGGAACCACAAGTAAACCTGCAGTCTGAGAGCGAAGTGCTCTGTTAGGAAAATATGGAACAATAAGATCTGTATGCTGGTGAAGATTCTCAGTCATCCAGGACATGATGAATTCAAAAAGCATTCAATACAAAAACAACTGGACTTTATTTGTAACAGAAGACGTTTCGCTCCTCAGCCTTATAACCTGTATCTCTCACTCTCTGCTCTTTGAATTGAGAAAGCTCCTCGGATGAGGAGCGAAACGTCTTCTGTTACAAATAAAGTCCAGTTGTTTTTGTATTGAACGCTTTTTGAATAAGATCTGTAATATAAGATGGAGCTAGGTTGTTGAGAGCTTTGTAGGTTAGAAGTAAGATTTTGAATTAAATTCTGGATTTGACAGGGAGCCAATGGAGAGAAGCTAAAATTGGAGAGAGATGATCTCTCCCAGTAACTCCAGTTAAGACTCTGGCAGCAGCATTTTGGATCAACTGAAGACGTTTTAAAGAAGTATTTGGACACCCAGATAATAAACCATTGCAATAGTCCAGTCTAGACGTGACAAATGCATGGACCAGTTTTTCTGCATCATCTTTAGATCAGATGTTTCTAATGTTAGTGATATTACGCAGGTGGAAGAAGGAGGTTCTAGTAATGTTTTTAACCTTCCTACTATGTTAGGGTCTGTAGTGACCCATTTTAAATTTTAAATCATGATACTGTCTTTTAAATAATTTTTTTTTTGCATCAAGGCTTTTTGACTTTGTCTGGAACCTTTATTTAAATTAAAAAAATATTTTTTTTTTTCACTAAATTTAATTTTTATTTTTTATAGAACAACACGCACTTGCCGCGCTGGGGTCATTTGTGACCCAGTTATGGTATAAGACTATCAACCAATAATCAGTGTCAAAACTGAAATCATAAACACACTGTGACCTCACTAACTTTGTCATACATATGTTAGGGCCTTCTGTTTTTACCTGTTTGTCTACTTCACTGACCAAAACATCCCCATTTATCCGTACTACTTTTATTGATAAGTCCCTCATACTCTGCTCCCAAAAACTGAAAAAGTTCATCCAGCTGTAGATGCAGAGACATGTTGAGGCATGCCCATGTAGAGATAAGCCTACCTGGATAGCCATGCCCATCTTGATAGGCAGACCTAGATAGACACACCCACCTGGGTGTGTCTCTACATGGGCATGTAGAGACATGTAGAAACAGACACTCCATTTTACCTAGAGCTTGGCTGCATACCAAAATGAAGAGAAGATTCACAGTACAAGAAGCTCTAGATCACATCCTTGCTGAAAATGATGCAGAGGACACACCTAGTGACACAGATGAGCCAGTTTCTGAGGAGGACGATGCTATTGAATATGAATCAGAGTACACAGACTCGTCGGATGAGGAGGGCACAGGTGCTGAAGCTGCTCCTGTAATTGAAACCTATAAATCCAAAAAGGGTAACATCACTTGGAGTGCGATTCCTCCTGTTTCACATGGCAGGGAAGCTGCTGAAAATGTTATGAAGATGACCCCTGGGATTACAAGGTTTGCTGTGACACGAGTAAGTGACATCAAGACATGCTTTGATTTGTTTATGCCATAGTCACTAAAGAAAGTCATCATTGCTATGACAAACCTCGAAGGGAAAAAAGTTCACGGTGACACTTGGAAAGACATTGATGAGGAGTGCCTGGATGCTTTTATTGGTGTTCTTCTTCTCGCTGGCGTGTACAGATCCAGCAATGAGGCCCTTACTAGTCTCTGGGATGTGTCCACAGGCAGGAGTATTTTCCGCGCAACAATGTCACTTCAGACCTTTCAAATGATCTCAAGAGTCCTCAGATTTGACAACAGAGATACTAGAGCACGGTCTGACAAGCTTGCTCCCATCAAAGACGTCTGGGATAGATGGGTGAAGCTCCTTCCACTGATGTTCAACCCAGGACCAGAGGTGACAGTGGATGAGCGTCTTCTCCCTTTCCGTGGAAAATGCCCCTTCCGGCAATACATGCCCAGTAAGCCAGGCAAATATGGCATAAAAATCTGGGCAGCCTGTGATGCGAAAACCAGCTATGCCTGGAATCTACAGATTTACACAGGCAAACTTGCAGCTGGCATCCCTGAGAAGAATCAAGGAAAACGGGTAATCCTTGATATGACTACTGGACTGCGAGGTCACAATATCACGTGTGACAATTTCTTCACCAGATATGATTTTGGACAAGAACTTCTCAAGAGGAAACTTACCATGGTGGGCACAATAAGAAAAAACAAACCTGAGCTGCCCCTTGAAATTTTGCAGGTGAAAGACAGGGCTCCACTGTCTTCAAAATTTGCTTTTACAGAAACCACCAGTGTTGTTTCATACTGTCCCAAAAAGAACCGGAGTGTGGTACTTATGTCCACTCTTCACAAAGATGCAGCTGTGTCAACAAGAAGTGACAAAAAGCCTGAAATCATCCTGGACTACAATAAAAACAAATGAGGAGTGGACACCCTGGACAAGCTGACTGCCACCTACACTTGCCAGCGAATGACCAGGAGATGGCCAATGGTTGTATTTTACAACATCCTAGATGTGTCTGCATACAATGCATTTGTCTTGTGGACCCAGATTGACTTGGGGTGGAACGCCAAAAAACCCCACAAGCGGAGATTGTTCCTTCAGGGATGTTCCTTTAGAGATGTGTTCTAATACTTCTTAAAAAAACACTGTTTTGAGGGCATTTTTTGGCTGATTTAAAACGGGTCACAACTGACCCGTTCACATCATAAGTGCGTGTGGGATCTCGCCCCGCTAGGAAGGTTAATGTGGGGGATAAAAGACATGTCCTGATCAAAAATAACACCAAGATTTTTAACATTAGAGCTGGAGGACAGATTAATGCATCTAAGGAGGGAGAAAGACTGAAACATTCATTCCTAAGGTGCTCAGGTCCAAAAACCAAAACCTCAGTCTTGTCTGTTCAACAGGAGAAAATTAAGGGTCATCCAGGTTTTTATGTCTTTAAGACATGCTTGTAGTCTAAGTAGCTGATATGATTCATTGGGTTTAATGGACAAACATAATTGTGTGTCATCAGCATAACAATGAAAATTGATCCCATGCTGTTTAATAACTTTACCTAATGGAAGCATAAAATAAAGAGTATTGGCCCAAGCACTGAGCCCTGAGGAACTCCATGACTAACTTTGGTGTATGAAGAATATTTATTATTTACATTTACAAACTGGAATCTATCAGATAGATTTGACTTAAACCATTTTAGAGCTGTTCCTGTAATCCCAACATCATATTCAAGCCTCTGTAGTAAAATATTGTGATCAACTGTATCAAATGCAGCACTGAGGTCTAACAGGACCAGTAGAGACACAAGTCCATTGTCTGAGGCCATGAGAATATCATTAGTGACTTTTACTAGTGCTGTTTCTGTGCTATGATGAGCTCTAAACCCTGACTGAAACTCTTCAAACTGATTATTTCTTTGTAGATGTTCACACAACTGACCTGCAACTATTTTCTATAGAATTTTTTAGATGAAAGTTAGATTAGATATAGGTCTATAGTTGGCCAGAATTTCTGAATCAAGGTCAGACTTCTTAAGTAAAGGTTTAATTACAGCAACCTTAAAGCGCTGTGGTACATAACCATCCATTAAAGACAAATTAAGTAGATCCAAAATGTGGACATTAATTAGGGGAAATACCTCTTTAAACAGTCTGGTTGGGATGGGATCTAGCAGGCATGTGGATGGTTTGGATGAGGTTATTATTTTTGACAATTCAGAGCTCAACAGGACAAAAACTGTCCAAACATAAATCAGGCTCTAGTGACATTTTTAAAGTTGCCTCATTTGACAGGGGACTAGAGATAGTAGAAGG
>NC_056507.1:509324-512358 GCF_014905685.2 Nematolebias whitei | reverse complement strand
ATACAGACTAGGTGTGGCCTCCCCTGGGTACAGTCTGTGGTACAGAAAACGGTCAATAGCCTTGTCCTGCTCCAAAATTAGTTGGAGCTGCCCTTTAGTTGGCAAGTTGGAAAACGTTTCTACATTTTTTTGTTGTTTTGCTTTGTTTTTTTTTGTTTTTTTTAATGTACAGAGGACCAGATTTAACTTTTTTAGAGTACTTTAAAGCAGCATCTAGAAACCAGAAGAGAAAATGGCGCTCTACTATCGTTGAAGAATATTATCTAACTTGGAAAGATAGTCTGCTAACGTATAAAAAAGCTCTCCGTAAAGCTAGAACTTTATATTACGCATCTTTAATAGAGGAGAATAAAAATAACCCTAGGTTTCTGTTTAGTACTATTGCTAGACTAATTAAAAGTCCCATTTCTGTTGAACCATGTTTCACTACAACTATAAGTAGTGATGACTTCATGAGATTCTTTTTTTTTCTTCTTCATTTAGCCTTTATTTATCCAGGTTAGTCTCATTGAGCCACGAGAACTCATTTTCAAGAGAGACCTGTTTAGGGAGCACATGGTGGGGGTTAAGGGCCTTGCTCATGGGCCCAGAGTGGGGCGAATGAGGGTGGGGGCAAGTGTGGGTGTTTCACCGACCCCACCCACAATTTTGATGATGTCGGAGCCGGGGCGTGAACCGGCGATCTTCGGATCACAAGCCCACCTCTCTAACCTCTGCGCCACCTCTCCCCATATATTTTATAAATAAAATTATTTCAATTAGAGAGAAAATTCAAACCATCCTTCCTTCTACTATCTCTAGTCCCCTGTCAAATGAGGCAACTTTAAAAATGTCACTAGAGCCTGATTTATGTTTGGACAGTTTTTGTCCTGTTGAGCTCTGAATTGTCAAAAATAATAACCTCATCCAAACCATCCACATGCCTGCTAGATCCCATCCCAACCAGACTGTTTAAAGAGGTATTTCCCCTAATTAATGTCCACATTTTGGATCTACTTAATTTGTCTTTAATGGATGGTTATGTACCACAGCGCTTTAAGGTTGCTGTAATTAAACCTTTACTTAAGAAGTCTGACCTTGATTCAGAAATTCTGGCCAACTATAGACCTATATCTAATCTAACTTTCATCTAAAAAATTCTATAGAAAATAGTTGCAGGTCAGTTGTGTGAACATCTACAAAGAAATAATCAGTTTGAAGAGTTTCAGTCAGGGTTTAGAGCTCATCATAGCACAGAAACAGCACTAGTAAAAGTCACTAATGATATTCTCATGGCCTCAGACAATGGACTTGTGTCTCTACTGGTCCTGTTAGACCTCAGTGCTGCATTTGATACAGTTGATCACAATATTTTACTACAGAGGCTTGAATATGATGTTGGGATTACAGGAACAGCTCTAAAATGGTTTAAGTCAAATCTATCTGATAGATTCCAGTTTGTAAATGTAAATAATAAATATTCTTCATACACCAAAGTTAGTCATGGAGTTCCTCAGGGCTCAGTGCTTGGGCCAATACTCTTTATTTTATGCTTCCATTAGGTAAAGTTATTAAACAGCATGGGATCAATTTTCATTGTTATGCTGATGACACACAATTATGTTTGTCCATTAAACCCAATGAATCATATCAGCTACTTAGACTACAAGCATGTCTTAAAGACATAAAAACCTGGATGACCCTTAATTTTCTCCTGTTGAACAGACAAGACTGAGGTTTTGGTTTTTGGACCTGAGCACCTTAGGAATGAATGTTTCAGTCTTTCTCCCTCCTTAGATGCATTAATCTGTCCTCCAGCTCTAATGTTAAAAATCTTGGTGTTATTTTTGATCAGGACATGTCTTTTATCCCCCACATTAACCTTCCTAGCGGGGCGAGATCCCACACGCACTTATGATGTGAACGGGTCAGTTGTGACCCGTTTTAAATCAGCCAAAAAATGCCCTCAAAACAGTGTTTTTTTAAGAAGTATTAGAACACATCTCTAAAGGAACATCCCTGAAGGAACAATCTCCGCTTGTGGGGTTTTTTGGCGTTCCACCCCAAGTCAATCTGGGTCCACAAGACAAATGCATTGTATGCAGACACATCTAGGATGTTGTAAAATACAACCATTGGCCATCTCCTGGTCATTCGCTGGCAAGTGTAGGTGGCAGTCAGCTTGTCCAGGGTGTCCACTCCTCATTTGTTTTTATTGTAGTCCAGGATGATTTCAGGCTTTTTGTCACTTCTTGTTGACACAGCTGCATCTTTGTGAAGAGTGGACATAAGTACCACACTCCGGTTCTTTTTGGGACAGTATGAAACAACACTGGTGGTTTCTGTAAAAGCAAATTTTGAAGACAGTGGAGCCCTGTCTTTCACCTGCAAAATTTCAAGGGGCAGCTCAGGTTTGTTTTTTCTTATTGTGCCCACCATGGTAAGTTTCCTCTTGAGAAGTTCTTGTCCAAAATCATATCTGGTGAAGAAATTGTCACACGTGATATTGTGACCTCGCAGTCCAGTAGTCATATCAAGGATTACCCGTTTTCCTTGATTCTTCTCAGGGATGCCAGCTGCAAGTTTGCCTGTGTAAATCTGTAGATTCCAGGCATAGCTGGTTTTCGCATCACAGGCTGCCCAGATTTTTATGCCATATTTGCCTGGCTTACTGGGCATGTATTGCCGGAAGGGGCATTTTCCACGGAAAGGGAGAAGACGCTCATCCACTGTCACCTCTGGTCCTGGGTTGAACATCAGTGGAAGGAGCTTCACCCATCTATCCCAGACGTCTTTGATGGGAGCAAGCTTGTCAGACCGTGCTCTAGTATCTCTGTTGTCAAATCTGAGGACTCTTGAGATCATTTGAAAGGTCTGAAGTGACATTGTTGCGCGGAAAATACTCCTGCCTGTGGACACATCCCAGAGACTAGTAAGGGCCTCATTGCTGGATCTGTACACGCCAGCGAGAAGAAGAACACCAATAAAAGCATCCAGGCACTCCTCATCAATGTCCTTCCAAGTGTCACCGTGAACTTTTTTCCCTTCGAAGTTT
>NC_056507.1:508651-509224 GCF_014905685.2 Nematolebias whitei | reverse complement strand
CTCCTCATCAATGTCTTTCCAAGTGTCACCGTGAACTTTTTTCCCTTCGAGGTTTGTCATAGCAATGATGACTTTCTTTAGTGACTATGGCATAAACAAATCAAAGCATGTCTTGATGTCACTTACTCGTGTCACAGCAAACCTTGTAATCCCAGGGGTCATCTTCATAACATTTTCAGCAGCTTCCCTGCCATGTGAAACAGGAGGAATCGCACTCCAAGTGATGTTACCCTTTTTGGATTTATAGGTTTCAATTACAGGAGCAGCTTCAGCACCTGTGCCCTCCTCATCCGACGAGTCTGTGTACTCTGATTCATATTCAATAGCATCGTCCTCCTCAGAAACTGGCTCATCTGTGTCACTAGGTGTGTCCTCTGCATCATTTTCAGCAAGGATGTGATCTAGAGCTTCTTGTACTGTGAATCTTCTCTTCATTTTGGTATGCAGCCAAGCTCTAGGTAAAATGGAGTGTCTGTTTCTACATGTCTCTACATGCCCATGTAGAGACACACCCAGGTGGGTGTGTCTATCTAGGTCTGCCTATCAAGATGGGCATGGCTATCCAGGTAGGCT
>NC_056507.1:504769-508551 GCF_014905685.2 Nematolebias whitei | reverse complement strand
GCCATCAGGTGCTAATGATCCATTGTTAGGCTGATGGTCCTTCTTGAGCATGTGATCAGCTGGTTTTGGTTGTCAGCAGCAAAACTGGTTGATCCACTCTGAGAAGGTGCTATTTAAGAGACTGAGCTGAATACAGCTCCTCAGACTGAGGAAGTCTCTTGGATGAGAGACGAAACGTTTCTACATTTTTTTGTTTATTTGCTTTGTTTTGTTTTTTTGAATGTCCAGAGGACCAGATTGAACTTTTTTAGATTTTTCTACCTGGATTATTGAGCATGCATCAGGATAAGATGATCTGTGTTTTGATCCTGTATGCTCCACACTGGTTTGTCGTCATTATCTGCATCGTTTTTATGTCTATATTCCGATTTACCTCATTTTGTATTTTGCTTTGTGTGTTACCTGTTGTTCTGTCTGTACAACACTTTGGTTGGCCTTGTTGCTGTTTTAAGTGCTCTATAAATAAAGTGGTATGGTGTGGTAAAGTTCTAGCTTTACGGAGCGCTTTTTTTTACATTAGCAGGCTATCTCTCCAGGATAAGTAAAAGATTCCTCAACGTTAGTGGTGCGCCATTTTCTTTTTTGCTTTCTGGATGTCTGTTTTAAAGTATGTAACTCAGAATTGAACCAAGGAGCTAATCTCCTCTGATTGATTACTTTATTTTTCAGTGGAGCAGCTTTATCGAGTGAAGTTTGCAAAATAAGTTTTAAATTGATCAATTAGATGATCTAAGTCTCTGTTCTCTGATGCATTACTCTGCAAGACAGAGGAAAACATTGATGGAAGAGATCGTTTCAATTTGGTTACAGCATTTTCTGATGAGCACCTGCTGAGATGAAATTTACTCTCAGTGACTGTGTAGTCATTTAATGTAAACTCAAAGGTTATTAAAAAATGTTCAGACAGAATAGGACTTTGAGGAAATATTACAAAATTGTTTTTCTTGATGCCGTAGGTCAGAACCAGATCAAGAGTGTCATGATGAGAATTCATTCATTCATTTAACCTTTATTTAAACAGAATGAGTAGATGTTTGGACATTTTGGGTAAAATTAACTGAATCTATTAAATTTTTAAAGGCTATGTTTGAGATATCACTTTCAGCATCTACATGAATATTGAAATCACCCATTATTATGACTTTGTCAGTTTTTAATAGTAAGTCTGTTAAGAATTCTGATGGATGGAATGGTTGGATGAATGACAATAAAGTCCATGTTCAATAATCCAGGTATATAATCCAACATTTTTCAGTCAGGTCATCTGGACAGTTTCTTTTTTTGTACTGAAACTTTTCGCCTTCGATCCAGAAGCATGGACTTTGTTGTTTTCAACCAGTTTGACACAATTGTCAACAAAGAAGAGGGCTGGCAATGGAGGAGGGGGCGTGCCAAAGACACCATCTTAGCACCAACATAACTGGTTTGTTCCACTTTGGAGTAAG
Source organism: Nematolebias whitei (assembly GCF_014905685.2). Classification (NCBI taxonomy): domain Eukaryota; kingdom Metazoa; phylum Chordata; class Actinopteri; order Cyprinodontiformes; family Rivulidae; genus Nematolebias; species Nematolebias whitei. The sequence continues at coordinate 507,106 of NC_056507.1, read as the reverse complement.
CTGTTGGGGGAAGAATCAGTTTGGTGTTGTGCATTTCCTTGACTGATGAAGCCTTCTGGATCGAAGGCGAAACGTTTCAGTACAAAAAAAGAAACTGTCCAGATGACCTGACTGAAAAATGTTGGGTTGGATGAATGGATAGATGAATGGACAGATGGATGGATGGATGGATGAATTGATGGATGGATGGATGGATGGATGAATTGATGGATGGATGGATGTTGGATATACTGTATGGATGAATGGCTTAATGGATGAATGCATAGGTGGATGGATGGATGGATGGATGGATGCATGGATGATAGATGGATGGATAGATAGATGGATTCTGGTGGGATAGGGTTAGAGACAGCAGCTCAAAAGTATTCTATCTCCTCATGTGTTTAGTATCAATCAATAATCCTGACTGAAAAATAGAAGCTACTCCTCCACCTTGGCCAGTTGTTCTAGGAACATGAACATTTAAATAATTAACAGGAGTGGATTCATTTTTATTAACAAAATCCTCCTGTTGTAGCCAAGTTTCTGTCAGACACAATAAATCAATATGATGATCAATTATCAGTTCATGGACTAACACACACACAGTGATGGGCACAGTATGAACAACAATGACCCCTGTGACTCAAAAATGAAGGAGTTGATAAAAAGGATGGATGGATGGATGGATGGATGGATGGATGGATGGATGGATGCTGGCACTCAGCTAAATAAGCTGGAGACAGCCCGAGTGTTTACGTTGACTTTTGGTGTAAAATCTTTGGCCACACGTTTTTCAACCTTCTAACGTCTAAACTTCTCTCCAGAAAACATCCATCCAGAGCTCTGGTGTAAGTTGTCAGCACAAAAATATCAATCTCAGAAGTTAGCACACTGATAACACGTGTACAAATGATTTTATTTACGTATATATGTGTATATTTGGCTAACAGGAACGTTGCACATGGACAGCGTGTGCTCAGAACTATGGCAGACAGTTTGCAGACATATTGAAAGTGAACCTTTATGTTGAACTGAGCTAGTTGTTTTTCACTGAATTTAAATTATGAACATTTTATTAACAATAACTTTGAATTTTAGACCTTAAAGTCATCTGTTAAAAACCATGTGCCAACAGACCCAAAGCTGAAGAGTACATTTTTTTACTGTATGACTTGGAAAACTTTGAGATGAAACTTTGTACGTTTCGGTAATGCTCCTCAAGAAATGTGACAACAGTTTGAGGGAAGACAGAGTAAACTATTGTATAAATATAAAATAAGCCACAAAATGACTGTATTTTAATCCAATACTTGGACTGTGATTGCTGTTATTTTAAGGTTTAGTGAGAAGAATGCTTTATAATGAGGTGACATATGGACGCCGTTGCACCGTAGGTGAAAGTAGCTGAAGAGCAGCATGGCTCCTTAAAAAGACCACATGGACATCTTGGAACCAACATGGTGGACATATTTTGATAAAATATATTCCATGTTGACCAAAACCATGATCAGCAGTACAAAAGGAAGAAACTTGATATTTGTTAGTGAAGCCAAGAAGCCCCGTCACTTTAATGGAACCATCTAATTATTCCTCTAGAGGTCCAATTAGCTCCACGATGGCTGAACATGAAGCAAACTGCTGATGGAGCAAGAAGCCGACGGATTAGACGTCTCTACAAAACAAAGTGATCAAGACTTCTGAAAATTATGAGTAAAAGTTGGTTTGCACTTTGTAAACTTTTAACTGGCAAAACACAAATGTGATGAATGTTCTGGCGGTCCAAAAGTGGACAAACGTGCAAAACATAACACAAATGTTTAAAGAGTAAGAGTTCTGTTCGCAGATGGACCATCAACCATCTGGGCTCTTTCAGAACCTTCTTGATGTGGCTTCACAACATTTAAAGCTCCTGCTGTGAAGTCCCAAAAAAACTATTTCAACAACTTTAAAATAAAAATACATTGTGTCAGCCACATGAAACACGTGCTGCTGCTTGGTGTGAAGACCAAGTGTATCAAGTATCAAAGAAACAAACGAAAAGTGACGTCATTTATTACGTTTGTCAATGTTCACTGCAGAAATACCTCAACACAGACTGTTACATGCAAGTAGTACGAACTGTAGTAGTACTAGTACTACTAGGAGTATAAATACTACTAGTGGTAGTAGTAGTAGTTGTTGTAGTAATAGTTCAGTTCAATTTATTTCTAAAGCACCAAGTCACAACAGAAGTCGTCTCAGACACTGAACAGAAACATTCATGTATAAAATAATAATTGAACAGAAATATTCATGTATAAAATAATATTTGAACAGAAACATTCATGTATAAAATAATAATTGAACAGAAACATT
>NC_056507.1:503607-504669 GCF_014905685.2 Nematolebias whitei | reverse complement strand
TTTATAAATATGGGCTACTCTTTGATTTCTGCATCATTATTTGTATCAATGTTGTTCAGCCTTCTGACTGTTGGATGGTTAAATTTGTTTTTAACATTCTCAAAAAAGTCTAAAGGATCACCACAGTTCTTTCTATTTTACTTATCTTCTCTGCTTTTGTGACCCTGTTTTTCAGATTTTTGTTCTTTAGTTAAGTTAATATTCAAGATTATCTGTCACATGTTTATGATGTAAAATATTCATGATTAAAGTTCAAGCTATAAACTGAAGTGGTTTGATTGGTAACTTATTGAGTGTGCAGTGTGCGTTATGCAAACCAGTGTCTGTATACTGGTGAGATGTTACGGCTGGTTCGAGTTGAGAGGACAGAAGTTCTTCCTGAGTCTTTGAGCTGAGCGTCGTGTTCTCTGCACCTCCAAAACCACAGCAGTGTGAAGAGGCAGTTTTTTGAGTGACAATGAAAAAAGTGGAACAAACCAGTTCCACTTTGGAGTAAGCTGTTGGGGGAAGAATCAGTTTTGTTGTGTTTCCTTGACTGATGAAGCCTTCTGGATCGAAGGCGAAACGTTTCAGCACAAATAAAAAAAAAAATGTCCAGATGACCTGATTGAAAAATGTTTGATTAAAATTGAATAGTTTTCATTTGATACTATTTCTATCTTAACATGTGATTCTTGACCTGCCATTGTGTATCTGTTCCTACCAAACCCAGCCGGTGGAAGCAGATGGTCCTCTTGTCCTGATCCTGGTTCTGCTAAAGGTTTCTTCCTCATGAGGGAGTTTTTCTTTCCACTGTCGCCTTCATGCTTGTTCAAGATGAGAGTTCAGTGATGGAGTTAAACTCAAAGCTGCTCCTCAGATAAATAATGTTAATTATTATTTTATACATGAATGTTTCTGTTAAATTATTATTTTATATTCGAATGTTCCTGTTAAATTATTATTTTATACATGAATATTTCTGTTCAATTATTATTTTATACATGAATGTTTCTGTTAAATTATTATTTTATACATGAATGTTTCTGTTCAATTATTATTTTATACATGAATGTTTCTGTT
>NC_056507.1:496863-503507 GCF_014905685.2 Nematolebias whitei | reverse complement strand
ATGAATGAAAAACATGGTGGTTTTGAGATGAGCTCGTGTTTCCTGGTGCTGCTCTGACAATCCCTCGAGTTACCAAAGGAACAAAGCAGCTGTCTGCTGAACAAGTGGGAACATCCAGGTGTTTGTCCAATGTTACAATACACAGATGGAAAACTTTCACAATCCTTACTGTTCTTCCACTCTCACAGGTAGATCTATTACAGGATTCCACTCTCACGGGTAGATCTATTACAGGATTCCACTCTCACAGGTAAATCTATTACAGGATTCCACTCTCACGGGTAGATCTATTACAGGATTCCACTCTCACGGGTAGATCTATTACAGGATTCCACTCTCACAGGTAAATCTATTACAGGATTCCACTCTCACAGGTAGATCTATTACAGGATTCCACTCTCACAGGTAGATCTATTACAGGATTCCACTCTCACAGGTAGATCTATTAGATGATTCCACTCTCACAGGTAGATCTATTACAGGATTCCACTCTCACAGGTAGATCTATTAGAGGACTTTGTAATCGTGTCTGCAGCGTTAACAAACATTTGGGACTGTATGGTCCCTAGAAAATAAACTGTAAATATCTGGTTGAAGTTTTCAAGAGTTAAGGATACATCAAAAACGTTTTATTTGTTGTTTGTACATAAGTAATATCATTAAAAAGTAACAACAAAATAACTTTTTTTTATGTGCACACAGTGATTTAAATGAAAAAGCTAAAACTGAATGTTAATATAAAAAGTTACAATAAATGAAATGTTTCAAAGTGAATAGATTTGATCTTTTTGTACACAGCTCACAGTAACATTCTTTCCTCTCTTTTTACTTTTGCACATAGGACTCAAGGATACATCAAAAACCTTTTATTTGTCTTTTGTATACAAGTAGTATAAATAACAATAATACAAAAAAAAAAACATTTTTTATATAATGTGCACAGAGTGATCAGAAGAACAAAGTAAAAAGTTTGACTGTTTGCAGGAACAGTTCCTGTAAATGTTTGTGTCATTGTGAATTGTTTTTACACACAGGACCATTCTTTCACTTTGCTTTCTACTTCTGCACGTTCACACTTTGAGCAGGTGATGATCTTCCAAACTCTGGCGTGCACACTTGGTGTGCCGATCAGGTAACAACAGATGTCGGGCCGCTGAAGTTTTGTTCTCGTCATTTATCCACTCACCTGGATGGAAGCCGTAGGGGTCATTAAGACGTTTCCCATCAACTGATGTTCATTCAGCAGCAGAACTGATTTATCACTTGGTGATAAACTGTTGAAGGACACTGAGCATCACTAACTAATGTTGCAACTGTAAAATACACCTGGATAACTACAGCAACAGGCCAGCTGCTTTAACGGTGCCGACTCGTTCTGCACTACGGCTGCGCGCATATCCACCGTGTTGATAAACAAATAATCCATTTATTTGCTTAGTTAAATCCAGGAGACAACTTTTTTTGGGGGGGGGGCAGGCAGTGTATATTCCATCAGTCGTAGCACAGAAAGCAGTACGTTATACTCCACCGCCATTGTTGTTGATAAAAATATGCCGATGGTCCGTGCGTGCGTGTGCACATGTGGTTTAACACAAAACCTCAGCGGGAGAGGTTTGCATCATCAGCAGGCGGGCTCCCGAAAACCTCCACTCTGAGAGGTGGGTTGAGAAACTTCTGGATTCAAAGGGGGGGCACTGGTGTCGTGTAAATGAACAACAGAACCGCAGAGAGGACAGAGCGGACTCGCTCAAAATACGTGCCGTGTCAACGGCCCCTTAGAGAGCAGCAAGGTATGAAGTTGACTTCCCGTTAAAGAACACAGAAACAGATTTCCAGTTTAAGGTGATTCACTTGCTCTGTCCTGGCATTTCAACACAGCAGCAACCAGTGAACAGCTTTGAACAGCAAAGCTTGTGTCGGGAGGGAACAAACTCCCACCACGCAGACGGCACGTTACAGAGCGCTGCGTTCACTAGCATCCCAACAGCCACGTGCGCTCCAGAGCATAGGAACCATGAAATTCAGAAAGAAACGAGCGGTCACCAAACAGAACGGAGCTCAGTAAACAACAACGTGGGCTTTGTAAAGGCTGAATGTACTTCATCACAATCAGACTTTTTAAAGAGCAAGTCAGCCTTTCATTATGTTTGCTCTCTATGTTTTAGGTTTAAATTTTAAGCGCACAGCTGTGTTTTTGGTTTAGTTATGCAGGAAAAAAACTTTATTTTATACATTTACAGATGTTTGTTAATAAAGGTGCCTGTGTGACAATTGGGACTAAGCTTTGACTCAGAAATATCCATCCATCATCTTTTACCCGCTTCTTCCATTTTTGGGTCACAGGGGTCACCGGTGCCCATAACCAATAATCACTGTGTGAGGGACGGGGTACACCCTGACAGGTCTCCAGTCCATCACAGGGACACCTGGACAGGTCTCCAGTCCATCACAGGGACACCTGGACAGGTCTCCAGTCCATCACAGGGACACATAGAGACAAACGAGACAACCATTCATTCTCTCACTCACCTAGGAACAATTTAGAGTTACCAGTCAGTCTAACATGCATGTTTTTGGTCTGTGGGAGGAAACTGGAGTACCTGGAGAAAACCCACGCAGCACAAAGAGAACATGCAAACTCCATCCAGAAAGACCCCCAGACCGGGATTTGAACCAAGGACCTGCTGGCTGAGAGGCAGCAGCTCGACCTGTTGCGCCACCGTGCTGCCCGACTCAGAAATATATTTGTGTTATTACTTTATGGAAAAGAAAAAAAAATATTGATATATACAGTGGGGCAAGACAGTATTTAGTCACTGAATATGCAAGTTCTTCTACTTAGAAAGATGAGAGAGGTGTGTAATTTTCATCATAGGTACACTTCAACTATGAGACAAAATTAAGAAAAATAATTCAGGAAATCACATTGGACAAACACTAAACAAATTGTGAATAAAAACTGAATGCAATGATGTGGAGATGGCAAATGTCAATATTTTATTCGTAATATAACATAGATGACAGATCAAAAGTTTAATCTGAGTAAATGTAACATTTTAAAGGAAAAATATGTTGATTCAAAATTTCACAGTGTCAACAAATCCCAAAAAAGTTGGGACAAGTAGCAATAAGTGGCTGGAAAAAGGAAATTGAGCATATAACGAACAGCTGGAAGACCAATTAACACTAATTAGGTCAATTGACAACATGATTGGGTATAAAAAGAGCTTCTCAGAGTGTCAGTGTCTCTCAGAAGCCAAGATGGTAAGAGGATCACCAATACCACCATTGTTGCACAGAAAGATAGTGCAGCAATACCAGAATGGTGTTACCCAGCGTAAAATAGCAAAGACTTTTAAGTTATCTTCATCAACCGTGCATAACCGTGCATTGTTGAAATCAGGTCTCTCTTGTAAATGAGTCCTCGAGGCTCAATGGGATTTACCTGTATAAATAAAAAAGGTTGATTGATAACATCATCAAAAGATTCAGAGAATCTGGAACAATCGCTGTGCGTAAGGGCCAAGGCCGTAAAACTCTACTGGATGCTCGTGATCTCCGGGCCCTTAAACGTCACTGCACCTCAAACAGGAATGCCACTGTCAAGGAAATAACAGAATGGGCTCAGGAATACTTCCAGAAAGCATTGTCAGTGAACACAATCCACCGTGCCATCCGCCGTTGCCAGCTGAAACTCTACAGTGCAAAGAGGAAGCCATTTCTAAGCGAGCTCCACAAGCTCAGACGTTTGCACTGGGCCAGGGGTCATTTAAAATGGAGTGGGGCAAAATGGAAGACTGTTCTGTGGTCAGATGAGTCACCATTTGAAGTTCTTTATGGAACACTGGGACGCCATGTCATCCAGACCAGAGAGGACAAGGATAGCCCAAGTTGTTATCAACGCTCCGTTCAGAAGCCTGCATCACTGATGGTATGGGGTTGCATGAGCGCTTGTGGCATGGGCAGCTTGCATGTCTGGAAAGGCACCATTAATGCAGAGAACTATGTTCAGGTTCTAGAACAACATATGCTCCCATCTAGACGTCATCTCTTTCAGGGAAGACCCTGCATTTTTCAACACGATAATGCCAGACCACATTCTGCAGCAATCACAACATCATGGCTACGTAGAAGGATCCGGGTACTGAAATGGCCAGCCTGCAGTCCAGATCTTTCACCTATAGAGAACATTTGGCGCATCATAAAGAGGAAGGTGCGACAAAGAAGGCCCAAGACGATTGAACAGTTAGCCTGTATTAGACATGAATGGGAGAGCATTCCTATTTCTAAAATCCCAAAACTACACGGAGAGACCTGATGAATGACCTGCAGAGAGCTGGGACGAAAGAAACAAAGGCTACACACTACGCTGAGAGGGACTCAAGTCCTGAAGTGCAGGCGTGTCCCCCTGCTTAACCCAGTAAATGTCCAGGCCCGTCTGAAGTTTGCCAGAGAAAATATAAAGTTAAACTGGGTTTGTTTTTCAGAAACAGATCCTGTCTAACCCTGAATGTTAGGAAACACCTTGTATCTGTGACTTTCCTTCTCTCCATTGATTACGGTGACATTATTTACATGAACACTCCTACAAGAACCCTGCAGATGTTGGATGCTGCAGATGTTGGATGCTGCAGATGTTGGATGCTGTCTATCATGGTGCACTAAGATTCATAACTGGCTGTAACTACCGTACCCACCACTGCACCCAGTATCCACTGGTTAACTGGTCACCATTAACTTCACACAGACTCTCTCACTGGTACATTTTCATCTTTAAATCACTTCCTGGTCTGCTGCCTTCATACATCTCCTCCTACATGTCTCTGTGTGAGTGCAGCTACAGCGTGCGCTCTCAGGACATCATTACCTGCAGTGTTCCCTCAGTGAGGACTGAACTAGACAAAAGGACCTTCTCCTCCTCCGCTCCTGTTTCCTGGAATATCTTGTAAAAAGATCTGAAGTTCTCGATCTTGACCTCTCTAAGTGTCTTTAAGAATCTGTTGGACTCCTGGCAGGGACCAATGCTGACATGTTCCTGTTTTTAGTTTTCTACATTCACCTAAGAATCTAGCTGTTTTTGTTATTCTTTTTGCAAACTTATTTACAATGTGATTTCCTGGATTTTTTTCTTCTAATTTTGTCTCTGATAGTTGAAGTGTACCTATGATGAAAATTACAGACTTCTCTCATTTTTTCTAAGTAGGAGAACTTGCACAGTCAGTGACTGACTAAATACTTTTTGCCCCACTGTATATCATATATCGCCATTCATCTTCAAATATCGAGATATTAATTTTGGTCCATATCGCCCAGCCCTAATGAACGGTCATCAGGACACTTTGCTCAGATTAATGCCTCCGGTGTCTCACGCAACACATGAGCAGAAAGTTATTATTAATGTGTCACTGGCAGTATTAGTATACTAAAAGAGGTGTACAAGTATAATCAGTGTCTGTATGAGAAGAAGAAGAAGAAGCCATGCTGGTTCATGCATCCATGGATAACATCACTAAAATACTGCTTCACTCACCTGAACAGGTATTGGTAGCATTGCTGAGATCTCCGTTTTCCACCCGGGTCAGAGTGCTTTTGTCGTCTACAGTGTTTCGTCGAGCTGCTGCCGGTCGCCATTTACCGCCTTTGGACACGATGACGGTACTGAAAGAGGAGAGAGTCGAGGTTAACAAGTCTTAAGAGGAGACGCGAGGACTTAACGCTTCCTCAGATTAGGGCTGGGTACCTTTCTAAAAAATTTGGTGTTGGTACCTTCACTTCTGTGTCGGTTCCTGGACGGTTCTTTGTTCGGTACTAATTATTGTAATTAATATTTGTTTGTTTGTTTGTCATTTTTATTCATTTCATATTTAAAACACAAAAACAATTTAGAAACCAAATGAGAGAAAAAAAAACACGTCATAAAATGAAAGGTAGCAGAAGAAGAAAAAATCTTATATCTGCCCCTTGTTTAAAACAAAATCAATTAATTTTTTTTTTTTTTTTTTTTTTCATTTAGCCTTTATTTATACAGGTTAGTCTCATTGAGCCACAAGAACTCATTTTCAAGAGAGACCTGTTTAGGGAGCACATGGTGGGGGTTAAGGGCCTTGCTCATGGGCCCAGAGTGGGGCGAATGAGGGTGGGGGCAAGTGTGGGTGTTTCACCTACCCCACCCACAATTTTTGATGTTGTCGGGGCCGGGGCGTGAACCGGCGATCTTCGGATCACAAGCCCACCTCTCTAACCTCTGTGCCACCACTCCCCAAAATATTAATATATAATATAATACAAATATTAATTCTAACAAGAAGAGAATTACAGTACAATTTGTGAATTTTATTTTTTAACTTTGGTATTTTTTCATTCCAAGCAGTTTTCTGACATAAAAATAAACAAATAATTTCCAGGTCAAAAGACCAGTTACAAACCAGTGACACGTCAGTGTCTAATGCTCACTGCTACACACTGAGGACCTTTCCACTGAACAGTTTTTCTTCAGAAACATCAACATGTCTGTTTTCTCTGGACACAAACCAGCTGCTCCTGGCTGATGGTGTCTCCAGCAGTAGAACATGTTCACTCTGAGGCTGTAGATGATGATTGTTGCACACACAGATACCTGGTTGTCAGTTTGACAGCACTGACAC
>NC_056507.1:494633-496763 GCF_014905685.2 Nematolebias whitei | reverse complement strand
TTTTGGGTTTTCATGAGCTGTATGCCATAATCATCAGTATTAAAACAATTAAAGACCTGAAATATTTCAGTTGGTGTGCAATGAATCTGAACTACAGTGAGGAAAATAAGTATTTGAACACCCTGCGACTTTGCAAGTTCTCCCACTTAGAAATCATGGAGGGGGAGCTGACTCCCTGTGGGAGCATTTGCTCTCACAGTTATTTCTCCCCATCCCTCACCATGCACCTCCACCCTCTTCATTTCAATTCCATACATTTAGGGTTGTTTGGACTCGGGTGTGCTGCAACAATTTTACATCTTTGTTGACCATAGCCACCTGGGACTCAATTTTATTGTACACCTTAGACATTCATTCACAACATCCTCATGACATTCATATATAGGAACTTGAGGTGGGCACATGGCTATGGGTGGTGGGATGACCTCACTCTCACCCCCTGTGCCTGTGCTCACTTACAACGGTTGCATTTAGACACTAGGGTTTGGATAGAGTTGGGGTGGAGGGGAAACTGGCACCATGCCAGCCTTTGCTCCTTCTTCTTTCCTTTTTAATGGCACTATACAACAACACACATCAACAGCACATTTAGGGGTGGGGGTGTATGTGTCGGGGTCTTATTATTATTATTATTTTTTTATTTTTTTTTTTCCTCTTCCTACCCACCTAGTTCCCTGACTGCCATTCCGGGGGTGGGGTCCGGGAGAAGGGCAGTCCGTCGGGTGTTGACCAGGACTATGTGGGGGTTCAGGGTCTGGGGGTTGCCATGGGCGGTGCTGGCGCTGTGCTCTCCCTGGGGTTGTTTGGACCCCCTGAGCTTGGCTCTTGGGTGCCATGGTTGGCCCGGTGGCCGGGGTGGCTGCCGGGGCCTGGCGGGCGGTCGGCTGGGGGTGCGTGCTTGGTTGTTGGCGGTGTGTGGGGGTGGTCGGTGGCGTGTCCTCTTCATGGTGGGGGGGTGTCCTGTCGGCGGGGCATGGCCTGGGCTGGGTCTGGGGTATTGGCTCTTCTCCGCTCAAGAATGAATGGGTTTACCTCTTGGGTTTGGGCATGGGCTGCCCCCTGTAGAGGGCAGGTACATGTCTTGGACCTGGGGGGTATAGAGTGTGTATCGGGAATAAGAATGAAATGTATCGTTATTGTATGTCTTTGAGTGAGTGAATGTGAGATTGAGGTTGGGATTGTGTGATTGTGTCTGTGTATGAATGGGTATTTGTTAGGCCGAGACTCGGACTGCCCCCTCTTTGATACAACTGGGGGTGCTTGGCATCGCGCCCCTATCGCGCGGCCCCCTGGTGGGGTGTGCCCTTGCCTGCCGGCGTGCTTGGGGCCATTGGTATCGGGGGCTGGGCGCTTGGGCGTGTGTCGGCTCGGCCTGGTGTCTGCCTGGTGCGGCTCGGGTCCTCTGGCCCTGTCAGGCCTTGGCCTGGGTGGTGTGAGTCCTCGGTGCCCGGGCCTCGGTGCCTGGACCTGGACCTACATCGGTGCGGCGGGTGCCGACGGAGGCCTATGAGTTTGTCGCTGTTGGCCCCGGGGGGTCACTGTATGTGGTTGCTGGTGGGGATCTTCCGGTTCTCCCCTGTGGTCCGTTCTGGGGGGTGGGTGAGTGGTTCGTCCCGTGTGGGTGGCTCTGGGGGCTCCGCGGTCGGGGTCCCTCCTGGGGTCTTGGGCTCTGGTCCCCCCTTTTTCGTCTGCCTCTGGTCTTGGGGGTCGGGTCTCTGCTGCTTCACAATTACTAATAAATGTTCTATTAGAGAAGCCTTATACACTTATGCATGCTCACAACCACACACAAATAGAAGCAGGGATGCTTATGTAGGCTTTATATGTAGATATATAGATATGTATGTGAGTGTATATTCATGTGTATGTATGTATGTATGTATATAGGCGTAGGTATGGGTATATATATTTATGGAAACTTACTGCAAAGCCATGAATATTTTAAGTTCTTCATACATATGTATTTTGTTGCTGTGTTTTGTCATGTTCTTTGCAGGTGAACAGACAGTGGCCGGGTGTTTTGACGTGTGCTCTATTTGTATATATTTCTTATATTTTGGAGTCTTACTTTGTCTTTTCTTTCTTTCTATCCTATTAAAAAAAAAAAAAAAAAAAAAAAAAAAAAAAAAA
>NC_056507.1:492899-494533 GCF_014905685.2 Nematolebias whitei | reverse complement strand
AAAAAAAAAAAAAAAAAAAAAAAAAAAAAAAAAAAAAAAGAAATCATGGAGGGGTCTGAAATTTTCATCTTAGGTGCATGTCCACTGTGAGAGACATAATCTAAAATAAAAATCCAGAAATCTCAATGTATGATTTTTAAAATAATTTATTTGTGTGTTACTGCTGCAAATAAGTATTTGAACACCTGTGAACATCAATGTTAATATTTGTTACAGTATCTTTGTTTGCAGTTACAGAGGTCAAAGGTTTCCTGTAGTGTTTCAGCAGGTTTGCACACAGTGCAGCAGAGATTTTGGCCCATTCCTCCACACATCTTCTCTAGATCAGCCAGGTTTCTGGGCTGTCACTGAGAAACACGGAGTTTGAGCTCCTTCCAAAGATTTTCTATAGGGTTTAGGTCTGGAGACTGGCTAGGCCACTCCAGAACCTTGATATGCTTCTTACGGAGCCACTCCGTTCTCCTGGCTGTGTGCTTCGGGTCATTGTCATGTTGGAAGACCCAGCCATGACTCATCTTCAATGTTCTAACTGAGGGAAGGAGGAGGTTCCCCAAAATCTTGCAATACATGGCCCCGGTCATCCTCTCCTTAATACAGTGCAGTCGTCCTGTCCCATGTACAGAAAAACACCCCCAAAGCATGATGCTTCCACCCCCATGATTCACAGTAGGGATGGTGTATTTGGGATGGTACTTATCATTCTTTGTCCTCCAAACACAGCGAGTGGAATTAAGACCAAAAAGTTCTATTTTGGTCTCATCTGACCACATAACTTTCTCCCATGACTCCTCTGGATCATCCAAATGGTCATGGACAAACTTAAGACGGGTCTGGACGTGTGCTGATTTAAGCAGGGGAACCTTCCGTGCCATGCGTGATTTTAAACTATGACGTCTTAGTGTATTACCCACAGTAACCATGGAAACAGTGGTGCCAGCTCTCTTCAGGTCATTGACCAGCTCCTCCCGTGTAGTTCTGGGCTGATTCCTCACCTTTCTTAGGATCATCGATACTCCACGAGGTGAGATCTTGCATGGAGCCCCAGTCCGAGGGAGATTGACAGTCGTGTTTAGCTTCTTCCATTTTCTAATAGTTGCTCCAACAGTTGATCTTTTTTCACCAAGCTGCTTGGCAATTGTCCCGTAGCCCTTTTCAGCCTTGTGGAGGTCTACAATTTTGTCTCTGGTGTCTTTGGACAGCTCTTTGGTCTTAGCCATGTCAGTAGTTGGGAGTCTTACTGACTGTGTGGGGTGGACCGGTGTCTTCATGCAGCTACCGACCTCAAACAGGTGCTTCTAATTTAGAATAATAAGTGGAGTGAAGGTGGAATTTTTAGAGGCAGTCTAACAGGTCTTTTTGAGGGCCAGAATTGTTGCTGATTGACAGGTGTTCAAATACTTATTTACAGCAGTAACACACAAATAAATTATAAAAAAATCTTACATTGTGATTTCCGGATTTTTTTTTATAGATTATGTCTCTCACAGTGGACATGCACCTAAGATGAAAATTTCAGACCCCTCCATGATTTCTAAGTGGGAGAACTTGCAAAGTCGCAGGGTGTTCAAATACATATTTTCCTCACTGTATATGAAAGTTTCATTTTTATCATTACATTATGGAAAATAATGACC
>NC_056507.1:488276-492799 GCF_014905685.2 Nematolebias whitei | reverse complement strand
CTGTGGAAAAGATCAGCTGTGCTGCATCACACTTGAGAGAAGCAGAGGAGAACTGTCCTCCTGACCATCTCCTGTAATCCTTCATTGTTTCACTTTGTTCATGTCCACACGCAGGTCGTCACACTCGCTATTAAGATGGACGGATTTCTGTTTGAGGTCATCGTGCACAGTCTCATCGTGCACAGTCTCATCATACATAGCCTCATAGTGCACAGTCTCATCGTGCACAGTCTCATCGTGCACAGTCTCATCGTGCACAGCCTCATCGTGCACAGCCTCATCGTGCACAGCCTCATCGTGCACAGTCTCATCGTACACAGCCTCATAGTGCACAGCCTCATCGTGCACAGCCTCATAGTGCACAGCCTCATAATGCACAGACTCATCATGCACAGCCACATCGTGCACAGCCACATGGTGCACAGCCACATCGTGCACAGCCACATCGTGCACAGCCTCATCGTGCACAGCCTGCAGGACCGTAGGTTCTGAACAAAATAAAACAAGATAATGAGAAATTAGAGCATTTTATGTTTATATCTAATAATCGATTACACTCTGAATGATGAGACTGTGCCAAACAGAACCATGGCCCAGTAATTATTCAACAAAAATCTACACATGAAAACCTCATTAGTGACTGTCCTAATCTACAACAATGTTAGTCTGTTGACATTCAGAAATGCACAGAAACACAGACTTCCTTTGTGGGTTCAAATACTGTAAGTTTTAAGAGTTCTTACCAGTACAACCATCAGCACCAGGCTCCATTCACCATCATTTGGAGAGAGGACACTGGCTGTGGACACACGTCCATTGTTTGAACATCTGCTGGACGTTTCATCCCTTCGTCTTTTTCTCTTGTAGCTGAGACACAGAAGAGAGCAATCATTAGGTGCAGCAGGAAAGCATCACTTTGTTAAACACAGGATCATGAGAGCCTCAGTTCAAGTCAGTATTCTTCTATTTACCGCTCATATTTTCCATCGCTGTCTTTGCTGGACTTTGTAGAGTAGGAGAAGATGGACGGGACAAAGTCAGGACTGTCGATGTCTTCAGAGGCCACTCCTGAACAAATGAAGTGTATTCCAGTGACTGACGTTAATGGAAACAGCACACGGTTGGCCAGCGCTAACTGGCATAGCATGTGTTAGCACACAACTTTAAACCGTAACAACAAATGATCAGCAATTGCACTCAGCATCACTGAACTAAGATATCTTAGCTTGGAAGCTAGGTACACTCGTATCGGAGTGATCAATTGTTCATATTTTTGTATATAGGACTCAATAACCAGCGATGCTTGTTAGCTAGGCAGCTCTTACCTGAGATGAAGTGCTCGCTGCAGATTGTTGCATTTTTAATTATCTGCTTGTTCCAGTCTTTTCTTCTGATAGCTGGCAACCAAAGACATCTCCTGTCAACCTTGAAAGGCTGCAAGTTGAAGGAATTCTGTAAAACTTGTGCGTTTAATTGTTTTTATCGAAACGGGTGGTGCAACCTACAGCACAACAAGACATGATTGTGGTGTCATATTGCACCAGACATGCACAGTATACCAGGAAGTGACCCGGAAGTGACGTTGACCGATAATTTGTCTATAGCTATGAGCCTCCTGTTGGATAATTACTGCATGGACGATTATCTTTCAGCTGCAACAAGTTATTTAACCTCAACTGGTGCAATGAGTTGCTTCTCATTTCTTAAACAAACATGATGAAAGACACATACCGGTTAAAAATTGGGCGGCAGCATTTTGGACCAGTTGTAATTAGGGCTGTATGATATGGCCAAAACTTTGATCATAGTACATTTCTTAATTTCCGTCGACAACGATATAATTACGATATCGATATAAACAACATGAAAGCCTCAGAAAAACTGTACAAACTGTACAAATAAATTAATGTTCACCTTTTATTTGTAATTATCCTTCAAAAAAAGTTGAAATCACCGTCAAATAAACATAAAACTCTCAACTTTGTCAATATTAATAGTTTTAACTGTAAACAACAACAAAACCCAACTTTTCAGTGACAAGTTAGGTTTTGTTAGAAACCCATGCAACAAGTTTGCTGCATGGGTTTCTCTTTGATGCAGCTCTCAGCATATTCAATCGAGTGGAACAAGTCAGGTGTTCCCACCACTAGTTGGAACGACTCTCCGACACATTTTGCAGCACACTGACTGAAACCTGCAGTTTATCAGATCTTAGAAAGCCGAACCACTTCCAAACCGCCGAATATTAGTCTTTCCTCTCTTATCAGTGATGTCATCTGCTTTCTGTTCACTTGTGAAAGCTTGTTCAGTCACATTCTGACGGTCATGAGAACTAATTTTGAAGAGAAAATTTAACGTGTGTTGGAGATTAGCCTAGCCTGCTACCACTAACATCTTCTGGACTCGAGTTCTGCGTAATATCTACGTCACCACGCACCTACGTAGTTGTGTCGCAGCTTTTTCTGTTAGAGTTGAAACTGAAGCGGCCGCTTGAACCCGAACAGAAAAAGACATGCGTCAGTGAAACGCTGTAATCATATCGAAATATCAAAAATGTGCTTAAAACTCATATCACTGTTATTGAATTAAAGTATATTGTGACATATTGAATTATTGTTCAGCTCTAGTTGGAATCGTGCAGTGGAGGTCTGACTGATTCCAAACAGAAGCACATTGTAGTAATTGAGCCTGGATGTTATGAACGCATGTATTACAGTCTCAAGGTTTAGTTTTGGACAGTAAGGGCTTCAGTTTAGACAGTCGCCTCAACTGAAAACAAAAAACAGAATTTAACAATCATGTTCACATGACTTAAGTTTCATGTAAAGGTCCATCGTTACTCCCAGATTTGTGACTTTTTGTTACTCTAACGGGGCTAGAGAGGAAAAGTTGATGCAGTGGTTCTTGATCGTGCCATTAGGAGGAAACGGCATGACTTCAGTCTTCTCATTGAAGCTTCAGAAATTTAAAGCCATCCCGTTCCTGATGTCAGCCAGGCAGTCGAGAAGAGACTGAACAGAACGTGCACCAGTGTGTTACAGAGGGAAGTAAATTTGACAATCATGTATGAGTACAGTAATGCGGCCCCCTCTGTTCCTCTCATAAGGCACAGCACGGCTAAATGAGTTCTGACCCGTGGTTTGTTTCAGGGAAGGAGGCTGAAGTCTGTCAGACCTGCAGCTGCAGTTTCATACTCCGCTGTTTTTAAATGGTGGAAAAGATTCATAGTTCCGTCCTTTTGTCGGGACTTGTTTTCAGCGTTGTCTACAGGAATCATTTTTCCGCCCCTCACCTGACAATTTAAATCCAAACCATCTCCAAAAGAACAGCCATTGTTTTTCTTTTTGTTCAGCAGCTAAGCTGCTCTTCGATACCTCCTGCGCTTACTAGTTGAGCTAAACGTCTCCTGGAGAAGCAGGGAGAGGGCGGCTGAGGGGCTGGGTTTGTGTTCAAGGAGGGATGAGGAGGGGGCCGCATGGAAGAAAGAGACATCGGGAGGATTTTCAAGTATAACATTACAGTATGTCATATATATCGATATAGTCTCATCTTATATCGCAAAAAAATGTATCTCAATATTTTTAAAATATCAAGATGTTGCCCAGCTCTAATCGGTAGTCAATATTTTAGTTAACTCGGCCTGAAAACATCAAATGTAAATGACTTATTTTAACTCTTCAGACCATTTTTATTATTAATATTTCATCCATCCATCTACAGTGTTTGGTAAATAACAAAAGTCAAGATATTTTTAAGACATCTTTATTGTCAACATCGATACTGAAATGATACATTGATGATTTAGGGCATGGAAGGTACCAGGAACAAGAACGTCCCACCACTGACAGGCTCTGCTAAATGCCCAGACTGTAGGTCTGCTCTGGTTATTTTGCTGGAGAATCATCTGAAACACACTCACAGCATGTTTTACTAAACAGTATTTAATCAACATTTACATACTTTTACACTCGGTTGTTTTCATAGTCCACTATAGCAGATTAGTTTACCATCACACGTCATCTAGCACGCATATTTATGACCTCCCCACATTCTCCTGCATAGGGCTAGGTACCGTTCAAATATTTTCAGTACCAGTACCTTCACTTCAATGTCGGTTCCTGGACAGTTCTTTTTTCTGTAACAATTTCATAATTAACATCAGTTCTAACAAGAAGAGAATGACGTTACACATTACAGTACAAATCTTGAGTTTTATTTTTTGACTTTGGTATTTTTCTATTCCAAGCAGTTTTCTTACATAAAAAAACCCCCATAATTTCCAGTTCAAAAGACCAGTTACAAACCAGTGACACGTCAGTGTCTAATGTTCACTGCTTCACACCGAGGACCTTTTCACTGAACAGTTTTTCTTCAGAAACATCAACATGTCTGTTTTCTCTGGACACAAACCAGCTGCTCCTGGCTGATGGTGTCTCCAGCAGTAGAACATGTTCACTCTGAGGCTGTAGATGATGCTTGTTGCACACACAGATACCTGGTTGTCAGTTTGACAGCACTGACAC
>NC_056507.1:485460-488176 GCF_014905685.2 Nematolebias whitei | reverse complement strand
TGAAACAGATCAGCAGCAACATGAAACAGATCAGCAGCAACATGATGTGATTTTTTTCACAGTGATTAATCTGGTTAGAGATTCATGAGTCTAACAGCCTCAGGGTAGAAGCTGTTCCTCAGTCTAGTGGTTCTACACTTAATGCTCCTCAACCTCCTTCCTGAGGGGAGTGGGGCAAGAAGTGTGATTTGGTCTTCCAGCTCATGAAACCCACAAAAACAGGATTTCAAAAGAATTAGGCTGCATTCACACCAGCCCTGTTTAGTCCGCTTTAATCGAACTCTAGCTCGTTTTCCTAGAAAGTCCGGCTCGTTTAGGGAGGTGTGAACGCACCATCGAACTCTGGCCCGGGCTAAAACCTAGGTCTCGGTCCGGTAGAAGAGAACTCCAGCACACATATACACACGTGTATATATATATATACATATATATATATATAATGTATATGTGTGTGTGTGTGTATAGATTTTATAACACCATGACACATTTAGTGTCATTCCTGTTTGAAAACACGAAACTTGGCTGGTGAAAAATTGGTTAAAATTGAAACATGTTGCAGTTTGTTTGTCAGCTGCTCAACAATAAAGACAAATGTGGCCTAAATGAAAGTTTTTGTACCTACAACCAGTTTAATTGTTTTCAGATCTGTTTTGGGTAGATGAAACCTAAATCTAAACTTTTCTTTCAGTTAAAAAAGACTGAGTAGAAATAAACTTGGAGTGTAATAAACTGCTTGTGGGAATCAGTTTGTTTGCGGCTCCTCAAGTTGATGAAGTCCTTTGGATGAAGGACAAAACGTCTCAACAAAAAAAGAAACCGTCCATATGAGCTGAGTGAACCTTGTTGAATAAACTTGTAGTACTTTGTACTGCGGGTACGGAGGGTCACTTTTCTACAATTATTTTGAGTTTATTAGCAGCACAGTGGAGCAGTTGGTAGAGCTGCTGCCTCTCAGCAAGCAGGTCGCTGGTTCAAATACCGGTCCGGGGTCTTTCTGGGTGGAGTTTGCATGTTCTTCTCGTGCTGCGTGGGGTTTCTCCAGGTGCTCCAGTTTCCTCCCACAGATCAAAAACATGCATGTTGGACTGATTGGTAACTCTGAATTGTCCCTAGGAGAGAGAGTGAATGGTTGTCTCGTTTGTCTCCATATGTCCCTGTGATGGACTGGAGACCTGTCCAGGTGTCCCCCACCTCTCGCACAGTGATGGCTGGACATAGGCACCAGTGACCCCCGCGACCCGAAAAGGAAAGAGCGGGTGAAGATAGATGATGGATGGATGGATATTTTGAGTTTATTGGTTTAAAACAAGTCGGTTCCTGATTTGAAGAGCTTTATTTTTCAAACATTACATTTGTACAAAATTCTTGATTGATGGATAAAACCCAGAAAATCAGCAGTGAAAGTGTCCATCTGCTTGAACTGTGCACGTGTCCTCCTGGCTCACCACCTGCAGGTCTTCCTTCTCTCAGACTGATCCGGAGCTGGACTCAGCCGAGCCTTCGTCTCGGGCCGGCGCAGCGTCTTCTCTGGACAGAAGGTTATTCTTGCGGAGGTGGCAGGCCTCCTGGTAGGGGGGGTGTATAGGAGGCTGTGTTGGGGGGGTGTACTGGTACCGTTTGCCATCGTCAAGCTGAAGGAAAGCAAGAAAAAAAACAAACAGTAAAGAGCAAAGTGAAATCAAAGACAACCAAACACTCAATAAAATAAAACATTCTTTTTTACCAAAATAAAATTTAGAATTAATTTGGGACCATTTAAAGAAACAAGCAGAATAAACTGTCTCCTTCGCTGAGGGGTTTGAACAGTGAATGTTTGTAGTTTTTAGAGACAAGTGTTTTTCTGGACAGGAGTTGAACAGAGACTGAAGTAAACCTAAATGCTTTTGATGAAAGGATTCAAGGTTCTTTGTCGTTCAAACCACATGTGGTACTCGAGGTGGAACAAGATTATGTACTCAGAATGCCAGTTACATCCAACAATAAAATGTTAAAGAAAAACAGTAATAAGATCAAATATATGAACTAAGAAAAACATTAATAAAAATACACTAACGCTAATAGTATAAAAACATGACAGTACACAAAAGACATTCAAGTGGAGGAGTTACACTGTGGAAAAGGACAGAGGCTGTCTGGTATTTTCTGAAGCAGAGGGACAGATCCTGGAGACAGGAGGGAGACAGTTGATCCACCACCAGGAGCAGAGGAGGAGCCAGGGGGTGGCCAGTGGGGGCCATGGCCTCCACAGATTAATCTTCAGCACAGTTTCCTCAAATGACTGGGGTGGACGGTTTGCAAATGTATAAGGTGGAAGCCATCTTGGATTATGGCATGGCAACCCAATTTTTGGTGGTGACCTTTCATATACATAGATGCAGACATAAGGATGAGGAGCATTAAGTGTAGAGCCACTAGACTGAGGAACAGCTTCTACCCTGAGGCTGTTAAAGACTCACGAATCTCTAACCAGAATAATTACTGTGAAAAATCACATCATGTTGCTGCTGATCTGTTTCAATGTTGCTGCTGATCTGTTTCAATGTTGCTGCTGATCTGTTTCATGTTGCTGCTGATCTGTTTCATGTTGCTGCTGATCTGTTTCATGTTGCTGCTGATCTGCTTCATGTTGCTACTGATCTGCTTCATGTTGCTGCTGATCTGTTTCATGTTGCTGCTGATCTGTTTCATGTTGCTGCTGATCTGTTTCATGTTGCTG
>NC_056507.1:465005-485360 GCF_014905685.2 Nematolebias whitei | reverse complement strand
GTCTGAGCTTGTGGAGCTTGCTTAGAAATGGCTTCCTCTTTGCACTGTAGAGTTTCAGCTGGCAACGGCGGATGGCACGGTGGATTGTGTTCACTGACAATGCTTTCTGGAAGTATTTCTGAGCCCATTCTGTTATTTCCTTGACAGTGGCATTCCTGTTTGAGGTGCAGTGACGTTTAAGGGCCCGGAGATCACGAGCATCCAGTAGAGTTTTACGACCTTGACCCTTACGCACAGCGATTGTTCCAGATTCTCTGAATCTTTTGATGATGTTATGCACGGTTGATGATGATAACTTAAAAGTCTTTGCTATTTTACGCTGGGTAACACCATTCTGTTATTGTTGCACTATCTTTCTGTGCAACAATGGTGGAATTGATGATCCTCTTACCATCTTGGCTTCTGAGAGACACTGACACTCCTCTGAGAAGCTCTTTTTATACCCAATCATGTTGTCAATTGACCTCATTAGTGTTAATTGGTCTTCCAGCTGTTCGTTATATGCTCAATTTCCTTTTTCCAGCCACTTATTGCTACTTGTCCCAACTTTTTTGGGATTTGTTGACACTGAAATTTTGAATCAACATATTTTTCCTTTAAAATGTTACATTTACTCAGATTAAACTTTTGATCTGTTATCTATGTTATATTACGAATAAAATATTGACATTTGCCATCTCCACATCATTGCATTCAGTTTTTATTCACAATTTGTTTAGTGTCCCAATTTTTTTGGAATCCGGTTTGTAGAAATGCATTAAGGCAGATCATGTTTCCTCTTTGCTCCTGCTCTCCCAGTCACTCTCAATGTCCCAATCTCCTCAGTCTTCCTGTACATCATCTGCATATTTTTCAGAAGAATGTATTTTCTTCAGGATGGCTCTGCTAGCATCTCCATCAACTCTTGTCAAGGAATGGTGATGTTTGTCTTCACAGTAAGCATGATGGTAGGAACAGTGAACCTATTTCTGGTACCCATCCATACATCATTCATTACCGAGACGACCCTCTTTACTGGTGCATTACTTCCAGGTAAGCACATGACAACACACACATCTAGCCAGGTTAGTGTGTGGGATGTCATTTTATTTAAAGTGATCAAATACGGTGCTCCATCTCTGACTGAGTGGCGTCTCAGATTTTCTCCATTCATCAAGTGATCCCCCTTTAATGACCTGGTGCAGGGCAGAAACCTCATCAAATAAATCATCTTCCTTGAAGGTGGCATTAGGGCAGTTTTTGCAGAGTGTCTGCTGCCTTCTGGATCTCTTCAGGTGTCTTCTCTAAAATGAGACAGTGTAAAACTATCTGCATGCTTTCTTCATGCTTACAAATAGTTCACAGCTGTAGCAAAGAATGACTGAGATGTTTTGAGGAGGTTCTCCCTTGTCATTGCTCCATTTTCCTCAAGCTCCCTCAGAAGTCCTCTGACCAGAAGTGGAATGACGTTGTCATCACGTCTTCACTTTTGTCACTTTTGCCTCCAGGTTTCTCAAAACTGCAGCTGACTCGACAGGGAGCATGGACAGCCAGCGGACATGGCTGTGTCCTAGAATGTTATGGTACTCCTGGCCGACAAACTCACAAAAGCTTTTCAGTCTTTCTACTCTAACAGTAAAAATATGAAAATATCCAAAGATTTTTGTGAGAATGTACTCCACATCAATGGGCATGGTATCCAAAACTGTTCTTGTTGTATTATGAATGATGTGGGCAGGACAACCCAATCACCTCCCGCTGCAGAGGATCTTTCACTGTGGTCTGAACATTGCCCCCCCCCCCCCGCCCTTTTCAGTCTCCAAAGTTGGTGTGTGTGTTGTCAGCAGAGAATGCCACTACCTTTTTTCCAGAGTGTATTTTTCTCTCACCACCAGGATCTGAGCTGCAAGTTCATCTGCTGTTTCTCCTCTGAGCTCAACAAAATCAAGCAGTTTGGTTTCTACAGACATGCTGCCATCACATGTTTTGCAGCATCTGACTATTATTGGCAGCAGCTTCACACGTCCATGATTGGATGAATCTGTAGACAGGGACACAATTTCAGCCTGGCCTAGGTCCTGTGTTAGCATAGTGGTTGCCCATGGCAGGAAAATGTTCCTCACTATGGCATCACCTTTGGTCCTAGCACATGAAAAGTTTGGCTCATAAAGCTTCCTTGTCAGTTGTGCTGTGCAGTCCATAGAGCGGTAACTATGACGTGTTTCATAGTGTGATATGCTGCTTCCCTCCTGCACGGCTAAATCATATTGT
This sequence comes from Nematolebias whitei, assembly GCF_014905685.2. NCBI lineage: Eukaryota > Metazoa > Chordata > Actinopteri > Cyprinodontiformes > Rivulidae > Nematolebias > Nematolebias whitei. The sequence goes on along the minus strand of NC_056507.1, from coordinate 483,110 downwards.
TTTTGAGAAGGCTCTACCTTGTTAAAGAATGTTGTGACCGAGGGCACACCTGCACTGGCAGTTAAATCAGAATCAGAATGCCTTTATTGATTGATTGATTATTGTCATTATACGCAGTACAATGAAATTAAGAGCCACTCCTTTTTCCAGTGCAAAAACACGCCTTAAGAAAACACACTAAAAATATAAAAAATGTAATGCAATATAGATATAATAACACTATGAAAGTAAAAAATACAAGTATTTCACAATTGTATTGCACATTATGGATATTAGTGAGGTAGTTGAGGTGACTGAGAGTATGAAATGTCAGTAGTATTGCACAGTAGAAGTCCAGGGGTTTGGGAGGTTAGATGATTAAATCAGTGCATGTGTGAGTTCAGGGTGGTGATGGCTTTCAGGAAAAAACTGTTCTTGAATCTGTTTGTTCTTGTTCTGATGCACCTGTAGCACTTCCCTGAAGGTAACAAGTCAAACAGTTCAAAACCCGGGTGTGAACAGTCCTTGATTATGCTTTCTGCTCTGTCGAGGCGGCGTGATGTGTAAATGTCCATCAGGGAGGGGAGAGGGCAGACAGTTATCTTTTGTGCTGTCTTGACTACTCTCTGAAGCCTCTCCCTGTCAGCCAGGGTGCAGCTGCCGGACCATACTGAGATACAGTATGTCAGCAGGCTCTCGATGGACGAGTGGTAGAAGGTCAGCAGCAGTTTTGTGTTCAGGTTGTGCTTCTTAAGGACTCTTAAGAAGTGTAGTCTCTGCTGAGCCTTCTTGATGACCGCTGTGGTGTTCTCCTTCCAGTTTAGGTCAGCAGAGATATGGACACCAAGAAATTGGAAAGTGTGAACCCTCTCCACGCACTCACCGTTGATGTAAAGGGGGGCTAGGTTGGTGCTGTGCTTCCTGAAATCAATAATCACCTCCTTGGTTTTTTTGATATTCAGAGCCAGATTTTTCTCTGAGCACCAGGTTGCTAGCTCCAGGACCTCCTGTCTGTAAAATGTCTCATCTCCCTTAGAGATTTGTCCGACCACTGTGGTGTCATCAGCGAACTTGACGATGAGGTGGTTGTTGTGGGCCGGGCTGCAGTCATGGGTGTAGAGACAGTACAGCAGGGGGCTCAGCACACAGCCCTGTGGGGAGCCAGTGCTCAGCGTATGAGTGGAGGAGAGGTGGGGACCAAGTCTTACAGATTGGGGCCGATTGGTTAGGAAGTCTTTTATCCAGGCACTTGTGAGTGGGGGGAGGCCGAGATTGTCCAATGTATTTATAAGAATGTCCGGAATGATTGTGTTAAAGGCCGAGCTGTAATCCACAAAGAGCATTCGAACGTAGCTGTGCTGTTGTTCCAGGTGGCTCAGCACGGTGTGGAGAGCTACTGCAGTAGCATCCTCTGTGGACCTGTTGGTGCGATATGCAAACTGGTAGGGGTCAAAGTTCGGAGGGAGATAGTCCTTGATGTGCTGGAGAACCAGTCTCTCAAAGCACTTCATGATTATCGGAGTGAGAGCCACCGGTCGGTAATCATTCAGGCTGGTGATGGTAGGCGTTTTCGGCACTGGGATGATGGTTGCAGATTTTAAGCAGGGAGGGATGACTGCCTGGACCAGGGAGAGATTGAAAATTCTGGTGAAGGTGGGGGCGAGCTGGAGGGCACATGCTTTGAGCACCCTGCCAGGTACTCCATCTGGGCCAGTAGCTTTCCTGGGGTTCACTGATTGGAGGGAACGTCTAACATCATGCTCCCGTACAGTGAGTGGAGTGGTGCAGTAACCGGGTGGGTGTGGGAGCAGGGCAGGATCAAATGGGTGCTACTGTGGTGCTTCAAAGCGTGCAAAGAAGCAGTTTAGCTCCTCTGCTAGTGATGCACTCAGGTCTCCTGTTGTCACCTCACAGCCTCTATAGTTTGTGATGTTTTTTATGCCCTTCCACACCTCCCGTGAGTTGTTACTGGACAGATGGGACTCTATACTCCTTTTATGGTCAGCTTTTGCGTTTTTTATCCCCTTATTCAGGTTGGCTCGAGCAGCTCGGTACAGAGCTCTGTCACCTGACCTGAAGGCAGCGTCGCGGGCTCTGAGGAGTGTGCGGACCTGGCTGGTCATCCATGGTTTCTGGTTGGAGTAAACTCGAATGTTTTTGACCATAGTCACATTTCTGATGCAGAACTTGATGTAGTCCAGTACTGTTCCTGTGTATGTTTCCATTTCCTGATGTTGAAATAAGTCCCAGTTAGTTTGTTCAAAACAGTCCTGTAGGTCATCGAGTGCATTACCAGGCCAGGTTGTAACAGTTTTTGTTGTAGGCCTTGCTCTGCGTCTGAGGGGGTGTAAGCTGGGGGGAGCAGGAGGGAAAGATGGTCTGACTGCCCGAGGTGGGGGAGGGGTATGGCTCTGTATGGATGTTTAATGTTCGAGTTAACATGGTCCAGAGTGTTCTCCCCCCTAGTAGAACACTTAACATGCTGGTAGAATTTTGGGAGTACAGTCTTCAGATTAGCCCTATTGAAATCTCCTGCAATTATATGAACACCGTTGGGGTGAACCCACTGCTGTTCATTGATGGTGTTCAGCAGGAGAGATCGCCGTATTTACATTAGCGTCGGGTGGTATATACACAGCAGTAATTATCACAACTGTTGCAGGAATCTCCCAATCCTCCATTAGACGCCTGCAATTGGTCCAAAATGCTGCAGCTCGACTTTTAACCAACACCTCCAGACGTGAGCACATCACCCCTGTTTTATTTTCTCTCCACTGGCTTCCAGTCGATTTTAGAATTAAATTTAAAATTTTATTATTCACTTTTAAAGCTCTCAATGGTCTTCCCCACTATATTTGTCTAATCTTGTAGCTGTCCGTGAATATAGGAGAACACTGAGATCTTCTAATACATTTCTACTCTCTGTCCCAAAATCCAACTACAAACGATGGGGTGACCGGGCCTTTTCGGTTGTCGCACCCAGACTCTGGAACCAGCTACCTCAGGACCTGCGCACCATCACTGACATGGAGCATTTTAAATCTAATCTTAAAACCTTTTTATTCAGGCAGGCTTTTAATACCTAGTAGGTCTTTGACAATTTTGCTATGTTTTAATTGTAATTGTTTTTGTTTTTAACTGACCGATTTTTTATTCTTGTTTGTTTTTAACTTCTGTACTGTGCAGCACTTTGTGCACCTTTTGGCTGCTGGAAAGGGCTCTATAAATAAAGTTTGATTGATTGATTGAACTGTTAGCTCTCTCGGTATAAAAAAAGGTCGGCATCTCACGGACATGTACTCAAGGTATGGGGAACAGTGATTGTCTATAAATTGTCCCGTTGTTACACCAGTTCTTATGCACATAAATACAGAGCCCCCCACCTCTGCTCTTACCGGAGTCCGCAGTCCTGTCCCAGCATAGCAGAGAGCGGCCTGCTAGCTGGATGCTAGCATTGGGTATCCTGGGGTGAAGCCAGGTTTCGGTGATAATCAGAACACAGCAGTCACGAACATAGCGATTTCCAGCGAGTTGTATTTCCAAATAATCCGTTTTATGCACCAGGGATCTGGCATTAGAGAGATAAAGGCTCGGTAGAGGTGGCTTGTGGGGTTGTGATCTTAGCCTTAGCATAACGCCAGACCTGCAGCCTCACTTCTGCTTCCTCTCCCTTCTTCGTCTGCGCCGCCTCCCAGGCCCGACAACAATCCACAGAGAGCCGGGTGATCTCGCTATGTTGTCTGGGATGTTGTGCGTGTAATGAAAGTCACTCGAAACAGGTATTTGGTGCTGCTCACCAATGTCCAAAAGGGTCTGGCGTCCATAGTTGATGTTTGCAAACTCTGCAATGCAAACACAAGAAAAAAGGACGTACAAAAATAACAATAAAAAGCACTGAAAGGGAGAGATGTGAGCCGCTGTAACCATGCGCAAAACAGCAAATCTCCCACCACTGCCAGTAGGAAATGTGCAGTGCACCACTGTGTCATCTTGTTCTGACCGACCAGGACGTAGAAATGGAAACTCTGCTGTAATTTCTCAGTAAAATGAAACTTCCTCTTCTTTCAAAGAGACATCTCGTCATTTGGTCTCGTCTTTCTTCTTTCCTTTCCTCCTTTTCCTTCTCTTTGCTTTATTCTTCTTTCTATCCGTCTTTGTATTTTTCTTCTCTCTTTAACTCTTCTTTCTATTAATCTGTTCCCCTCCTCTCTTCTCTTCTATCGGTCTTCCACTTCTCTAAAACAGAGACATAAAATAATCACAACCCCCTCCAATAATATTAGAACATATATAACAAAATGAAAATTTACTATTTAACAAAGAAAAGAAGATTTTTGTTTCAGATACTCTTTAGAGTTGATAAGTTTTAGATGAGAGACTGGGGTTATCCCAGTATAATTTATAATAAATATTAACATTATTTTTTAATGGCTTAGAGCTCACCACATGCACTGAATCTGCACTGGTGAAAGTTACTAATGATGTTCTCATGGTCTCTGACAATGGACTGGTGTCCATACTGGTCCTGTTAGACCTCAGTGCTGCATTTGGTACAGTTGATCATAAAATACATTCATATATAAAAATAAATTAACACTATCTGAGGAGCCAGAAGATTGATTTGAGTTTTAATAGATTAGCAAAACAACTCAAACTATCTAAAAAAGTTCAATCTGGTCCTCTGGACATTCAAAAAAACAACAAACAAAACAAAAAAAGTAGAAACGTTTCGTCTCTCATCTGAAGGACTTCCTCAGTCTGAGGTGCTGTATTCAGCTCAGTCTCTTAAATAGCACCTTCTCAGAGTGGATCAACCAGTTTGCTGCTGACAACCAAAACCAGCTGATCACATGCTCAAGAAGGACCATCAGCCTAACAATGGATCATTAGCACACTGATGGCTGTTTACTGTTCACAGAGGGCTGAGTGATACTAGCAATCACAGCATTGTAAGAGGGGGACAGTTGAACCCGGAGGCTCCACCCCTGTTTAATGATGGACGGTTTCTTTTCACAAAGATGGCCTCCTTTACTCCTCTCTCAAACCATCATTCCTCTCTGTCCAGGATGTGAACATCTTCATCCATGAAAGAGTGACCACTGGCCTGGAGATGAGTGTAGACCTCAGAGTCCTGGCCTGATGATGTTGATCTTCTGTGCTGGGCCATCCTTTTGGCCAGTGGCTGTTTAGTTTCCCCAGTGTAAGACTGATCACCCTCCTGACACTGAACAACATACACAATATTACTCTGTGCGGATGAAAGACAAAACGTTTCTACATTTTTTTTGTCGTTGTTTTGTTTTTTGAATGTCCAGAGGACCAGATTTAATTTTTTTAGATATCATTATAGCTGTTAGCTGCACCTTTCTTTGTTTTATGCATTTATTCAAAAACAGTATGTAGCTTGAGTTAATCACCTTTTTCTTCTTTCTAGTCAAGAGAAAGAGAAAATAGTCCAGTAAAGAAAAGTCTTATTTCAGCACTGAATGAACATGAAGAACTGAACTAACCACTCCTGCTGTGTTTGATGGTCTCCTCCTTCGCCGTCCATCCGTCCATCCTCTTCTGCTTCTGGGTCGCGGGGGAAGCAGCTTTACCAGGGAGGCAGACATCAAACAGCCACCTCTTCAGCTCTTCTAGGAAGACCCCAAAGTGTTCGCAGACCAACTGACTATTTAATAAGTAATACTTTTATGTTTTTAAATTTAATGAAAGACAAACTTTTAAAATTCAAGGACAACATTTAATCTAATTGTTTTCAAGTCTGTAGCTTATTGTAAAAGCAGTTTCAAAGATTACAGCACAGTGTGATGTTTTGCAATTTTAACATGATCCTTGTGCATATCTGCAAATAATAAGTGAAGATATTTTTATTTCCAAAGTTCTTGAAAAAGTCATTGCTGGTCAACTTCACTCTCACCTATCCAACAATAACATTTATGAAGAGTTTCAATCTGGTTTTTGCCCCCACCTTAGCACCAAAACAGCTCTAATAAAAATAACTAACGACCTTCTTCTTGCTGCTGACTCTGCTCTTCTGTCTATCCTCATTCTACTGGATCTAAGTTCTGCCTTCGACTCAATCTGTCATTCTATCCTCCTCAACAGACTAACCTCCATTGGCATCTCAGGTACTCCGTTAGACTGGTTCAAATCTTATCTCTCTGACCGCACTCAATTCATTCAGCTTAAATCCTTTCGTTCCCAGTCTTCTCCCGTCTCCACGGGTGTCCCCCAAGGATCTGTCCTCGGACCCCTCCTCTTCATCATGTACCTCCCCTCTTCATCATGTACCTCCCCTCTTCATCATGTACCTCCTTCCTCTAGGTCACATCTTCCATAAATTTGGTGTCCATTTTCACTGTTATGCTGATGACACACAGCTCTACTTGTCAACTAAACCAAACTACACCCACCCACCCACCCTCCATCCTCACCAACTGTCTCAATGAGCTAAATCACTGGTTTTATAACAATTTCCTACAACTAAACAGTGACAAAACAGAAATCATTCTTGTCGGTACCAAAAACTCTATTTCAAAATCAGAACATCTTCTCATCCTCCTTAACAACTCTCTGCTATCCCCCTCACCTCAGGTCAAGAGTCTTGGTGTCGTCCTCGACACCACTCTCTCCTTCACTTCACACATCAACAATGTTAATCTATCGGCCTATTTCCATCTCCGAAATATTAACCGTCTCCGCCCTTCTCTCACACCCCGCTCCACAGCCATCCTTGTTCACAGTCTTGTGACTTCTCGGATTGACTACTGCAACTCCCTTCTTTATGGCCTCCCCAACAAATCTCTCCAGAAGCTGCAATTGGTCCAGAACTCAGCTGCCCGTGTCATCACTCAAACCTCCTCCTATAACCACATCACTCCTGTCCTACAGCAGCTCCACTGGCTCCCGGTTAAATCACGCTTCGTCTTCAAAATTCTTCTTCTCACTTTCAAAGCTATCCACAACCTTGCCCCTCCGTACCTATCTGACCTCCTACACATCTCCATCCCCTCTCGCTCTCTCAGATCCTCCTCTTCACTACATCTCCATGTACCCTCTGCCCGCCTCTCCACCATGGGGAGCAGGGCCTTCACCTGCTCTGCCCCTGATCTCTGGAACTCTCTACCCCCCTGACTTACGAAACACCACCTCTCTTTCTATATTCAAGACTGCTCTGAAAACACTTCTCTTTAGACTCGCTTATCCCTAACTTTGCTCTATGTATTTTATATTCTGTATGCATTTTATATTCTGTATGCATTTTATATCTATGTATTTTATATTCTGTATGTATTTTATATTCTGTATGTATTTTTTACTTCAATTTATTCCTGTTCATCTTTGCACTGTGCTTGTTGTTTGTTTTAACACAATCTTTCTGATATGTTTCTTAGGGTGCATTCACACCAGCCCTGTTTAGTCCGCTTTAATCGAACTCTAGCTCATTTTCCTTGAAAGTCCGGTTCGTTTAGGGATGTGTGAACGCGCCTTCGAACTCTGTCACGGAACAAAAAGGCGAACACTGGCCCGGGCTAAAACCTAGGTCTCGGTCCGGTAGAAGAGAACTCCAGCGCGGTTCGAGTACAGTGTGAATGCAAACAGACCGAGCCCCACTCCGCAGGGTAAACAAACACACATTTCTCTGACCTTATATGGAGCCGTCAGCTGCCTTGTGTGAAAAACAATATTCTCCATGGTCTTCTGTCTCATCTTCTGCTAAGTCCATTGTTGAAAAATGACAAAATATAACTCCTAAAACTGCTAAAACTTGATGCCACTTCGTTTTTATTTTTATTTACAGAAGAAGAAGAAGACGGGTCTTCAGAGGTTTTTGTGTCGTTTCTTTCAGTAGTTCTTGGTGCAGCGCCCCCACAGGCGAGCGGGGGAACAGGTTGGTTCAACAGGTTGGTTCAACAGGTTGGTTCAACAGGTTGGTTCAACAGGTTGGTTCAACAGGTTGACTCGACTGCACAGTGCAGTGTGAATGCAAACGCACCAGCTCAAATGTAACAAAAGGTCATGAATATTGGTCCCGAACCAAACAGAGTCTACCGGACTAACTGGTGTGAAAACAACCTTACTGTGAAGTGTCCTTGGGTGTCCTGAAAGGTGCTTTTTAAATAAAATGATTATTATTATTATTATTATTTTTAATACATCTTTATTATAAAAATCAATACTAAAATGGAAAACACATGGGTTTAAAGCAGGCAGGGAAGGCAGTAAGGATTATGAATCAGGTTTAAAAGAGCATGACATACCTTCCACATCGTGTGGCAAAACCTTCAGGGTGTTCTTCTTCTAATACGTTTAGTGGTGGCTAGTAAATAGCTTAAGGGAGCACTACCGCCACCAGGTGGTAAGACGAGTTGGTCCCCACTTGAAGAACCAGTCCAGAAGTGTAAATGGAAACAAGACTCACGAGCTGATCTGAGCTGACCAGAACTGACCTGATCCGCACCGTAACAGTGGAAAAGGGGCATTATTCTACTGGGGGACTTCAATGCTCACGTGGGTAATGACGGTGTGACCTGGAGGGGCGTGATTGGGAGGAACGGCCTCTCTGATCTGAATCTGAGTGGTGTTCTGTTGTTGGACTTCTATGCTAGTCATAGTTTGTCCATCACAAACAACATATTCCAACCTAAGGGTGTCCATACGTGCACTTGGAACCAGGACACCTTAAATCGTAAATCTACGATTGACTTCATACCATACCATACCAATTTATTTATAGAGCACTTAAAACAGCAACAAGGCCAGCCAAAGTGCTGTACAAAAGAAAACAAACATGCACAGCGGACAGGAAAACATAAAATAGAAATACAGATACAAATAGCAGCAGAAGCTAACTAAAATGGCCAACAGAGTAGAGAACAGACCGGACCAAAACAAATCACAACATGTTAAAGGCAAGAGAATAGAAGTGGGTCTTCAAGCGAGACTTAAAGACTGAGAGTGTGGGAGCCTGCTGGATACTCAGTGGCAACTCATTCCACAGTCGTGGACCTGCAACAGAGAAAGCCCCGTCACCTCTGAGCTTACAACGGGTTTCTGGGACTGAGAGAAGCATCTGGTCTGCTGACCTCAGAGAGCGCGGTGGGACATATGGCTGCAGAAGATCAGTGAGATAGGATGGGGCGGAACTGTTCAGTGATTTAAAAACATACATGAGAATTTTGAATTGGATCCTAAGGTGAATGGGTAGCCAGTGCAAAGAGGCCCAAACTGGCGTGATGTGCTCTCTATAGCCTGTACCAGTTAAAAATCGGGCTGCAGCATTTTGGACCAGTTGTAGACGAGCAATGGAGGACTGACTGATTCCAAACAGAAGTGAATTGCAGTAATCAAGCCTAGATGTTATGAAGGCGTGGATCACTGTCTCAAGGTTCTTTTTGGAGAGTATAGGCTTCAGCTTAGACAGCCGTCTCAGCTGAAAAAAACAGGATTTGACCATCATGTTTACGTGACTGTTGAGTTTTAAGGACGGGTCCATTATCACCCCCAGATTAGTGACCTTTTGTTTCTCTAGCGGGGCTAGAGAGAAAAGGTCAATGTCATGGTTCATGAGTGAGCCACTGGGATGGAACAGCATGACTTCAGACTTCTTCTCATTGAAGCTTAAGAAGTTTAAAGCCATTCAGTCCCGGATGTCAGCCAGGCAGTCAAGAAGAGGCTGAATAGAGCGTGTGCCTCTGTGCCTCAGGGGGAAGTAAATTTGGCAATCATCGGCGTAGAAATGAAAGGGTATGTTGTGTTTGCGGAAGATAGCACCTAGTGGCAGCAGGTATAAAGAAAAGAGAAGGGGACCGAGGATGGACCCCTGTGGTACCCCCCACTGGAGCACTGTCGATGCCGAACTAAAATCTTTGATATTGACACAGAAGGTTCTGTCAGAGAGGTAGGACCCAAACCATTTAAGGGCTGACCCTGTGATGCCCACCCACTGCTCCAGTCTAGAAATGAGGATCTTGTGGTCGATGGTGTCAAAAGCAGATGTAAGGTCCAATAGGACAAGCAGCACAGAATCACCTGCATCTGTGGATATGAAAATGTCGTTAAAAACTTTCAGTAGAGCAGTTTCAGTGCTATGGAGAAATTTGAAGCCAGATTGGAATAACTCTAGGATAGCGTGATCCCACAAAAACTGTTTCAACTGAGACTCCACAATTTTTTCCAGTAGTTTAGAGGTGAATGGGAGTCTGGAGACAGGCCGGAAGTTGGACATGACTGAGGGGTCAAGGTTAGGTTTTTTCAGGAGGGGCTGGACAGCAGCCATAGTCATTTCGTCTGATTTGCGGCCGTTTGTTTTGGACACTTGGGTGAAGAGAAGAGCTGAGCTGTCAACTGATCACCACCTGATAGTGAGTTGGATCAGATGGTGGGGGAAGATGCCAGACAGACCCAGTAGACCCAAACATGTAGTGATGGTTTGGTGGGAACACCTGGAAGAAAAACCCATCGGGAAGATCTTCAACTCACACCTCCGTGAGAGCTTTAACTGCATCCTAGCTGAGGCAGGAGATATTGAGTCCAAGTGGGCCATGTTCCACACTTCAATTGTTGAAGAAGCTGCCTTGAGCTGTGGCCGTAAGGTTGTCGGTGCTTCTTGTGGTGGCCATCCATGAACTCAGTGGTGGACACCCTGGGTTAGGGAGACTGTCAAGCTGAAGAAGGAGTCCTATCGGGCCTTGTTGGCTGGTGGAACTACAGAGGAAGCTGAGGAGTGCCAGAGGGCCAAGTGGTCCGCAGCCTTGGATGTTGATTAAGTAAAAGCTCGGATTTGGGAGGAGTTCGGTGAGACCTTAGATAGAGACTCTCAGTTGGGTCTGAGGGGATTCTGGCAAACCATCAGGTGGCTGAGGAGGGAAAACAGTGCTTTACTAACACTGTTCAGTGAAGGTGGGCTGCCGTTGACCTCAACCAGTGATGTCATCGGGAGGTGGAAAAGATACTTCTCGGACCTTCTCAATTCCACTGGCACGTCTTCCATGGAGGAAGCTGATTTGGGGGACTTCGGGATTGGTCCATCCATAACTGTGGCTGAGGTCGCAGAGGTAGTTAAAAAGCGCTGACATTGGGGATAGTGCCACTGGATTGGCAGGCTGGGGTGGTGGTTCCCCTCTTCAAAAAGGGGGACTGGAGAGTGTGCTCCAATTACAGGGGCATTACTCTCCTTAGCCTCCCTGGTAAGGTCTATTCAGGGGTACTGGAGAAGCGGGTCAGATCATTGGTTGAACCTCAGATCCAGGAGGAACAATGCAGGTTCCATCCTGGCTGTGGAACACTGGACCAGCTCTTTACTCTCACTAGGGTCCTCGAGGGGTCATGGGAGTTTGCCCAGTCTAGATGTGTTTTGTGGACTCCTTGGTTCAATTCCGAGTTACGTACTTTAAAGCAGACATCTAGAAACCAGGAGAGAAAATGGCGCTCTACTAATGTTGAAGAATTTTATTTAACTTGGAAAGATAGTCTGCTAACATATAAAAAAGCTCTCCGTAAAGCTAGAACTTTATATTACTCATCTTTAATAGAGGAGAATAAAAATAACCCTAGGTTTCTGTTTAGTACTATTGCTAGAATAATTAAAAGTCCCATTTCTGTTGAACCATGTATCCCTACAACTATAAGTAGTGATGACTTCATGAGATTCTTTATAAATAAAATTATTTCAATCAGAGAGAAAATTCAAACCATCCTTCCTTCTACTATCTCTAGTCCCCTGTCAAATGAGACAACTTTAAACATTTCACTAGAGCCTGATTTATGTTTGGACAGTTTTTGTCCTGTTGAGCTCTGAATTGTCAAAAATAATAACCTCATCCAAACCATCCACATGTTTGCTAGATCCCATCCCAACCAGACTGTTTGAAGAGGTATCCCCCCTAATTAATGTCCACATTTTGGATCTACTTAATTTGTTTTAAATGGATGGTTATGTACCATAGAGCTTTAAGGTTGCTGTAATTAAACCTTTACTTAAGAAGTCTGACCTTGATTCAGAAACTCTGGCCAACTATAGATCTATATCTAATCTAACTTTCATCTCAAAAATTCTAGAGAGAATAGTTGCAGGTCAATTGCGTGAACATCTACAAAGAAATAATCTGTTTGAAGAGTTTCAGTCAGGGTTTAGAGCTCATCATAGCACAGAAACAGCACTAGTAAAAGTCACTAATGATATTCTCATGGCCTCAGACAATGGACTTGTGTCTCTACTGGTCCTGTTAGACCTCAGTGCTGCATTTGATACAGTTGATCACAATATTTTACTACAGAGGCTTGAATATGATGTTGGGATTACAGGAACAGCTCTAAAATGGTCTAAATCATATCTATCTGATAGATTCCAGTTTGTAAATGTAAATAAAAAATCTTCATACACCAAAGTTAGTCATGGAGTTCCTCAGGGCTCAGTGCTTGGGGCAATACTCTTTACTTTATATATGCTTCCATTAGGTAAAGTTATTAAACAGCATGGGATCAATTTTCATTGTTATGCTGATGACACACAATTAAATTTGTCCATTAAACCCAATGAATCCAATCAGCTACTTAGACTACAAGCATGTCTTAAAGACATAAAAACCTTCTCACCTCCGGGACCTGTGCCCACTCTCATATGTAGCATGTAGACATTAAGGGTTCTGGGCAAGGGTTGGGGAGGTGAACGGGCACTGCTTGCTCTCAAGGGAGGGGGTGGGTCTGTGCCAGTCGCCGCCTCATCCCACCCCCATTTTAAACGCACTACATAACAACATGCATCAACATCTTATTTGAGTGGGAGGCGGGAAGAGTCGGGTCTTCCAGTTTTCCTTAAACCCTCATTCTCCGTCTGACATTTGTGGTAGGGGGCGGGGGGTAGGCTGCCTTGTTGGGGTCTGGGCTGTGGGTGGGTGTTGGGCCTTGGGAGGCGATTGGGGGTGGGGCTGGTGTTCTGGTTCTCCTTGGATTGTTTGGATCTTTTGATCAGGGTTCCTGGTTGCGATGGCCAGCCCTTTGGCTGGGGTGGCTGCCGAGTTCTGGCGGGGGGTTGGCTGTGGTTGTGTGTGTGGTCGTTGGTAGTGCGTGGCGGCAGTCGGGGGTGTGGCTTCACTTCGATGGGGTGCTGGAAGGTTGTCCTGATGTGATATTCGCGGTGGGGGGTGCTGTGTGTGGGAAGGGGGGTGCATGGGTGGCGTGCCGGGTCATCTCGTGGCCTGTGGTGTGGGGCTGTAGGGATGCATTGGTGTGCTGGGCCGGCTTTCCTCAGCTGCTGCTCCCTGCTGCTCTGGCCGGCCTGCGGTCGCTGTCGGGCGGGTGGGGCGCATGGACAGCCCGACAGAGGCTCTGTCGGGCTGTTTCTGTGTGCCTGTTTATGTCTCAGGTTGGGTTTTAGGTGGTCCCCTCTCTTGGATCAGTTTTGGCCCCCCATTTGGTGTGTCGTGCTCCCCTCCGGTGGTGGGCCCCCCTTTCGCCGGTGCATTGGCGGCTCTCAGCAGCTGGGGCTGGGTGGTGGGGTGTGTGCGGTCCCGCCCTGGTGGCTGCCTGCGGGGGGCCTGGATGCCCTGGCTCTGTCGGACCTCTGTTGGGGGGGTGGTATGACCTCGGGGCTTGGTGTCCATGACCGGATCCACTCTGGAGGGGCGGGTTGCCGGCGGGGCCTGTGGACTCGTCGCTACGGCTTCCTGGGGTTTCTGCATTGTGGTTGCTGAGGATCGACCGGGGCTTCCCTTTGCTTCTCTCTCTGGGGGGTGAGGGTGTCCCTGTTGGGGGACTCCCGGAGTTCCGGGCTTGGGGACAGCTGTGTGTCTGTGGTTCCAGTCTTCCCTGTGTTACCTTGGTGTCCTGTGGGGAAGGATCTGTGGGTCTCCACATCCACTATTGAACATTTTTATGGAGAAACCTTATAGTGACATCATGCTCACACAGATGGTTAGATTCAGGTGTTTATCAGATACACACTCAGTTGGGTTGTGGTGGCCACTAAATATATCTTGTATTACCATGTACTGTATAAAATACTTTCTAATGATGTTATAAGTATTATTATATACTGTATGCTGTTTTTTGTGGTTTCTCGGTTTTGTCGTTTTTTTTTCTTTCCGCAGGTCTAGAGTCAGACTTCAGTGATGTTGACTTGTGTTCTCTTTATCCCTCTTTCTCTCCTCTATTCCCATCTCCTTCTTTACATTTTAACTCTTCTCTCACTTTTCTGCTTTGTTATCTTCTTTGTTTTCCGTCCCCGTGTCCATGACATCTGAAACAAACCCAAAGCAAATTGTAATAAAATTTAATTTATATATCAAGTGGAGCATTAAGGCCAGCCATGATGCTCCACTTGTGAAAGTAAATCTGTTGGGCATCACTTTGACACTCAGACAATAATTCTAAGTGTCACAATGCCGGACAGGACAAGGGAAAAAAAAGAAGAAAAAAAAAAGACATAAAAACCTGGATGACCCTTAATTTTCTCCTGTTGAACACAGACAAGACTGAGGTTTTGGTTTTTGGACCTGAGCACCTTAGGAATGAATGTTTCAGTCTTTCTCCCTCCTTAGATGCATTAATCTGTCCTCCAGCTCTAATGTTAAAAATCTTGGTGTTATTTTTGATCAGGACATGTCTTTTATCCCCCACATTAAAAACCTTACTAGAACCTCCTTCTTCCACCTGCGTAATATCACTAACATTAGAAACATCTGATCTAAAGATGATGCAGAAAAACTGGTCCATGCATTTGTCACGTCTAGACTGGACTATTGCAATGGTTTATTATCTGGGTGTCCAAATACTTCTTTAAAATGTCTTCAGTTGATCCAAAATGCTGCTGCCAGAGTCTTAACTGGAGTTACTGGGAGAGATCATCTCTCTCCAGTTTTAGTTTCTCTCCATTGGCTCCCTGTCAAATCCAGAATAGAATTCAAAATCTTACTTCTAACCTACAAAGCTCTCAACAACCTAGCTCCATCTTATATTACAGATCTTATTGTTCCATATCTTCCTAACAGAGCACTTCACTCTCAGACTGCAGGTTTACTTGTGGTTCCTAGAGTTCCCAGGAGAAGAATGGGAGGAAGATCTTTCAGTTCTCAGGCTCCTCTCTTGTGGAACCAACTTCCAATCTCTGTCCGTGAGGCTGACACATTGTCCAGTTTTAAAACTGGGATTAAGACTTTCCTTTTTGATAAATCCTATAGTTATGGTCGGCTTGGGTTTCCTGAGCTGTCCCTTAGTTCTGCTGCTATAGGCTTAGACTGCTGGAGGACAAACTGACCACACTTTTCACTCTGCTACTGTCTTTACTTACTCTGCTCAACCTGTTATGCATTTGTAATTATTTTTTCTATCCTTAACATGTCTTTTTGTCTTTCAGGTACATCTGGACCTATACCTGGACCTATATCTGGACCTGGACCTATACCTGGACCTGGACCTATACCTGGACCTACCATTCTGTGTTCGTCTGTCTCTCCTTCCTGTCCTCTTAACCAGCCGGTCAAAGCAGATGGTCTCTTGTCCTGAGCTGGTTCTGCTGGAGGTTTCTTCCTGTTAAAGGGAGTTTTTCTTTCCACTGTCTCCACTGTGCTTGCTCAGGATGGGAGACTGCAACGAAGCCAAGATTCAACTTGTCTGCTGGATTCCTTAGATAGAGAGCTTTAGTAATTGGCTTTTATGTAAATGTTTCTGTAAAGTGCCCTGAGACAACTTTGTTGTGATTTGGTGCTTTATAAATAAACTGAATTGAAATTGAATTGGACTTGGAGAAAGCTTTTGCCCGTGTTCCTCAAGTACACTGTGGGGGTGCTCCATGAGTAAAGGATTGGGGGCCCCGTTGTTATGGGTTGTTCAGTCTCTATACAAGTGGTGCGAGAGTTTGATTCGCATTGCCGGTAGTAAGTCAGACCCTTTTAGGATGGGAGTTGGACTACCACGGCGGTCCATTTGTCACAGATTCTGTTCAAAACTTTTACGGAAAGAATTTCTCAGTGCAGCCAAGGGAAGGAGGGATTGCAGTTTGGTGGCCTCAGGATTCGTTCACTTCTCTTTGCAGATGATGTGGTCCTGTTGGTGTCATCGTGCCGTGATCTTCAGCTCTCATTGGAGCGGTTCACAACCGAGTGTGAAGCAGCTGGGATGAGAACCAGCACCTCCAAATCTGAGGCCATGGTCCTCAACTGGAAAAGGGTGAATTGTTGTCTTCAGGTTGAGGGTGAGGTTCTACCTCAAGTGGAGGAGCTCAAGAATCTCAGGGTTTTGTTCACGAGAGAAGAATGGAGCGAGAGATTGACAGACAGATTGATGCAGCGTCTGAAATATTGTGGACTCTGTGCCGGTCCGTTGTGGTGAAGAACGAGGTGAGCTGTAAAGCAAAGCTCTCTGTTTATTGGTCGGTCTACGTTCCTCCCCTCACCTCTGGTTCTGGACTCAGGTCTCGGGGGCAGCATCAGAGCAGGGAGGTCCAGACATCTCTCTCCACAGCCTCTTCCAGCTCTTCTGGGAGGACTCCAAGATGTTCCCAGACCAACAGAGAGATGTAGTCTCTCCAGCGTGTCCTGGGTCTTCCTGGGGGTCTCCTCCCAGTCGGACACGCCTGAACCACCTCAACTGTCTCTGGATGTGGAGGAGCAGTGGTTCTACTCTGAGTCTCTCCTGATAACTGAACTTCTCACCCTGTCTCTAAGGGAGAGTCCAGCTACCCTGCAGAGGAAACTCATTTCAACCTCCTGGATCCACGATCTCATTTTTTCAGTCTCTACCCAGAGGAAGATGATGGATGGATATTGTGTGTATAATATCCTGAGACCTGCATGGTGATGGTTTTAGTCCAATTCTTCTTATTCAGGAGGACGAGATGTAGTCCGATTTCCCTCGTCTCTGAGGGATCTGAACAGTGAATATTTGTAGTTTACAAGATGAGTGTTTTTCTGGACTGGAATAGAACAGACAACGTAAGTAAACCTAAATGTTTTTTTTTGTTCAAGATATTCATGTAGAGAGGAGTTAAACTGTGGAGAACAGAGGTTTTTTTTATTTTCTTCTTGTCTGAGGTGGTGCAGAGCAACGGATCCTGGAGAGACATTTGATCCACCATGCTGTGAGGCAACAGAGCAAACCACTATTCCACTGGCCTACCCAGATTAAAACACAATGAAGATCTTTTTCTGTCTTTGTGCTTCAATGTTTTTTGGGTACCAAGTACAAAAGAAGAAACTAAAAATATATTATAAAAATGGCACGATGTCGATATTTGTTAAAAAATAATCTTAAAAGCATTCAGTGATTCAATAACATATTTAATTTTCATTGTTTTAGTATAAAAACTCCTTCCAGCCTGCTGTTGGCTGGTTTCTGCTCCCATTGGCTAAAACGGTCTTTGTCCCGAGAGAATCAGCTAAAGTACCAAATCTATTTACACACAACATCCACAAGCAGAGGGGCAAACAAAATCAAATCAAACAAACCAAAAGGCAGGCCCCCCACAGCTTCCCTGCTGAAGTAAAACCTCCGACAGTCCAACCTGACCTGACGCCCAGAGGATCGAAAACAAGTCAAAGAGGTGTCACAAGAACAACGAGGGGCTCCACACGGGAAGAGTTCATCAGCACAACTTGACGAAGTGATGCAAAGAATAAATTAGGACGTCGTCTGCTGTCCACACAGAGAAACTCATCACTGCACACAAACAGAAGAGAAAAGAAAGACCGGAGGGAAACCTGCAGGATTCTGGGCTGAATGATGCACTTTAGACCTTTTATACTTTGATAGCTTCTATATAGATTTATATAAATATCTACAAACAAAAACAAAACAAGTAGTCTGATAAAAACCTTTAGGTAAAAAAAGATAAAATTAATGCCATCCAACATGAAGTTTGAGAACTCAATAACTTACAAATGGTACAAAACAAACTAAATAAACCCATCAGTACAGTATGTTGGTTTTGTCTCGGTGTGGAGATAGCACCAGCAGAACCAGCAGAACCATCGGCAGTCAACGACTTCTAAACATCGGGGTGACATGTACCGAAACTGACCGAAGGAGTGAATTCATTAGTGTCAGGCCGTGAAGGAGAGATTTACATGAGCTACTGCTGCTGACACACACACACACACACACACACACACACACACACACACACAC
>NC_056507.1:449862-464905 GCF_014905685.2 Nematolebias whitei | reverse complement strand
ACACACACACACACACACACACACACACACACACACACACACACACACACACACACACACACACACACACACACACACACACACACACACACACACACACACACACACACACACAGAGAGAGACAACTTCATGGCAGTGACACAGCCGCAGCAGTCTTGCAGCACATTTAAAGTGGTCAGGAGTGGACCTGGGACACATTCAGCAGGTTCTGACCTGCAGGGTCCAGTTGTGGGGTTTTCACTCTGTTCAGTCCTTGCAGCTAAAGTTCTGCAGCTGCTGGTTCGCAGCTAAAGTTCTGCAGCTGCTGGCTGCGGTGTGTTCATTGCATAGCTCGGGGCAAACAGGACAACCGTTGCTGGATACAGTAACTCAGACAGAGGAGGCGATGCGTTGAAGCCATCCCATTCCAGTTCACAGGAAATGTGTGTGTGTTGTGCAGGAAATGTGTGTGTGTTGTGCATATGAGTTGAGGAAAGGTGGTTGATGGGAGGGGGGGTCAGTCTGTGGCATTGAGGCTGCTGCTCGGCTCCAGCTCTCCTCCGGCCTGGTTCAGGTGGTCCACGGCTCGGTTGAAAGCGAGCCGCACGGCTTTTCGGATGGAAGAACGGCGAGCCTCCGTCAGTTTGACACTGTCGAACGTCGGGTCGAGGCCGAAGGGAGCCATTTTGGATCTAGGAAGCCATTGCCTAAGAAGAAAGGAGAGCGTTTCTAAACAAGGTCTCAACAGAAAGCTGCCTGGATCTTTAGAACAAAACAAAGTACAATATTTTAAAACAAGAGTATCGTTGTTAGAGCAGTCGTCCTCCACTGCAAGAGCTAGGGGTTCAATTCCACCAGCAGTCACATGCTGAAGTGTCCCAGGGCAAGACATCGAACCCCTCAAAGCTTCCGATGTGTGTCCCATCAGTGTCTGAATGTGATAAAGTTCTGACTAGTCCCTGAACAGATCTAGTAGAGTTCTGTATGAATGTGTGTGTGGAGGTGAATGAGTCACAGATTGTTGTAAAGAGATTTGAGTGTCTTGATCAGACAGAAAGGAGCTGTACAGGACAGTTCAGACAGTAATCTGTAGCAAAGACCTTGACCTGTGACCTTGACCTTAGAGCTGGGCTCATAAAATGACCATGAACCTGTGGACAGGAGGACCAGAACACCTGTGGACAGGAGGATCAGAACACCTGTGGACAGGTGGACCAGAACACCTGTGGACAGGTGGACCAGAACACCTGTGGATAGGTGGACCAGAACACCTGTGGACAGGTGGACCAGAACATCTGTGGATAGGAGGATCAGAACACCTGTGGACAGGAGGACCAGAACACCTGTGGACAGGAGGACCAGAACACCTGTGGACAGGAGGACCAGAACACCTGTGGACAGGTGGACCAGAACACCTGTGGATAGGTGGACCAGAACACCTGTGGACAGGTGGACCAGAACACCTGTGGACAGGTGGACCAGAACATCTGTGGATAGGAGGATCAGAACACCTGTGGACAGGAGGACCAGAACACCTGTGGACAGGAGGACCAGAACACCTGAGGACAGGTGGACCAGAACACCTGTGGACAGGAGGACAAAAACACCTGTGGACAGGAGGACCAGAACACCTGTGGACAGGAGGATCAGAACACCTGTGGACAGGAGGACCTGAACACCTGTGGACAGGAGGACCAGAACACCTGAGGACAGGTGGACCAGAACACCTGTGGACAGGAGGACAAGAACACCTGTGGACAGGTGGACCAGAACACCTGTGGACAGGAAGACCAGAACACATGTGGACAGGTGGACCAGAACACCTGTGGACAGGAGGACAAGAACACCTGTGGACAGGTGGACCAGAACACCTGTGGACAGGAGGACCAGAACACCTGAGGACAGGTGGACCAGAACACCTGTGGACAGGAAGACCAGAACACATGTGGACAGGTGGACCAGAACACCTGTGGACAGGAAGATCAGAACACATGTGGACAGGTGGACCAGAACACCTGTGGACAGGAAGATCAGAACACATGTGGACAGGTGGACCAGAACACCTGGGTTACACTTCGCGGTGATTGTCTCAAAAGTTTAGAGAACGTTTTGTTTCATTAGCTTGTTTCTTGAATGACTGTCGATCCAGAAGTAAAAAGTTCTTTCTGCTATTTCATTTGTTGATTTGGAGTAATGATGGTGATATCGAGGAGGAGGAAACTGTTGTAGCTTCTAAAGGATGAAGAAAATAGGAACAACAGAACATCTCACCTCTTCAGGGAAAGGTCACATTTAAAATTATAGATTCAATAAATGACATTCATGTTTGAAGGGAGGAGCCAAACTGTGAATAACAACAGAGGTGGTTTTATTTTATTCTTGTCTGAGGCAGAGAAGAGTGACAGATTCAGTAGGGTGGAGGGAGACATTTTATTACCAGCAGGAGCAGTGGAGGAGCCAGGGAGGGGGTGGGGGGTGGAATTGCGGCCTTGGTCTCCATAGATTAATCTTCGGCCACCCCAGTCATATGAAGAAACTATCCTTTTAGGCAATATAAAAACTAGAAAACATACCATCCTGATGCATGCTCAATAATCCAGGTAGAAAAATCCAAAAAAGTTCAATCTGGTCCTCTGGACATTCAAAAAAACAAAACAAAGCAAAAAAAATATAGAAACGTTTCGTCTCTCATCCAAGAGACTTCCTCAGTCTGAGGTGCTGTTTTCAGCTCAGTCTCTTAAATAGCACCTTCTCAGAGTGGATCAACCAGTTTGCTGCTAACGACAACTGGGTTAAAATCAAATCTCAGGAAGTCCAACATTTTACTGACCACATCAACTCTGTGGATAAATACATCAAGTTCACACGAAAAAATGTAAAAAATGGCAAGTTGGCTTTCTTGTACTGTGAGGTCTCAGTCTCTGATAGAGGACATTTGCAAACTGAGGTGTACCACAAACCCACCCACACAGACCAGTATTTGCAGTTTGACTCCCATCACCCTTTGGAGCACAAGTTAGGAGTCATCAGGACTCTGTACCACAGAGCAGACAGCGTCCCCACTAACCCAGGAGCCAGGCAGAAGGAGAAATCCCACACAAGACAGGCTCTAGAGCAATGTGGATATCCTAACTGGGCCTTCCTGAAAGCAGAGAAGAAACCCAAACAGGACTCCAGTCAGCCATCAGGTGAAAAGGAGGAACCCAGACCCAGACCAGTGGTCATTCCGTATGTTGAGGGAGTATCAGAGAAACTGAGACGTTTATTTTCTAAACATAACGTCCCAGTGGCTTTTAAACCCCAAAATACATTAAAGACTGGTTCATCCCAAAGATCCAGTCCCCCGGCACAAACAGAGTAATGTTGTGTATGCTGTTCAGTGTCAGGAGGGTGATCAGTCTTACATAGGGGAAACTAAACAGCCACTGGCCAAAAGGATGGACCAGCACAGAAGATCAACATCATCAGGCCAGGACTCTGAGGTCTACACTCATCTCCAGGTCAGAGGTCACTCTTTCAGGGATGAAGATGTTCACATCCTGGACAGAGAGGAACGATGGTTTGAGAGAGGAGTAAAGGAGGCCATCTTTGTGAAAAGAAATCGTCCATCATTAAACAGGGGCGGAGCCTCCATGTTCAACTGTCCCCCTCTTACAATGCTGTGATTGAGACTGAGCTGAAAACAGCACCTCAGACTGAGGAAGTCTCTTGGATGAGAGACAAAACGTTTTTATATTTTTTTGCTTTGTGTTGTTGTTGTTTTTTTTTTTGAATGTCCTGAGGACTAGAAAACATACTTTCTTCAAATGATTGGGGTGGTGAGTTTGCCTACATATATGGCAGCAGCCATCTTGAAGTTTGACGTGGCAACCCAATTTTCAAAAGGAACATTTCTTACGTTTAGTTTCTCACTCCACCTTCAATCACCACCATATCGTGGCGGAGGAGTTTGTGCGCATGAATGATCCTAGAAGCTATGCTGTCAGATAGGATCCCCCAAGGCAGATTGGTTCTAGGTGACAGGTCAGACAAAGAGCGATTCAGAAGATTTGTACTAGGGCCCCACACTGGAGTCATGCCAGGGGAAGGGGCTCGTCAGCAGGCACCTGGTTACCTGGACTCTACCCACGAGGCCTGGTTGGGCTCAGCCCGAATGAGCAACATGGGTTTGCCTTCCTGTGGGCCCACCTGCAGGAGGGGCCATATGAGTCGGGTGTTAGACTCCATGGTAGTGGCTGAAAGCAGGGACCTTGGTGCTCTGACCCTGGCTTAACAAAGCTGCTCTTGGGACATGGAACGTGACCTCTCTGGTGGGGAATGAGCCTCAGCTTGTGCGTGAGGTTGAGAGGTACTGACCAGATATAGTTGGGCTCACCTCGACATACAGCATGGGCTCTGGAACCAATCTCCTTGAGAGGGGCTAGACCTTATTTCACTCCGGAGTTG
The DNA here is from genome assembly GCF_014905685.2 of Nematolebias whitei. Taxonomy (NCBI): domain Eukaryota; kingdom Metazoa; phylum Chordata; class Actinopteri; order Cyprinodontiformes; family Rivulidae; genus Nematolebias; species Nematolebias whitei. The sequence continues at coordinate 460,479 of NC_056507.1, read as the reverse complement.
CCCATGGTGAGAGGCGTCGAGCTGGTGTGGGTCTACTTGTAGCCCCCTGACTTGGTGCCTGTGTGTTGGAGTTTTCCCCGGTAGATGAGAGAATGGTTTCCCTGTACCTTTGGGTGGGGGGATGGGCTCTGACATTTGTTTCTGACTATGCGCCAAATGGTAGTTCGGAGTATCCGGCCTTCTTAGAGTACTTTGCAGGGGTGCTGAAAGGTGCTCCAACTGGAGACTCCTTTATTCTGCTGGGGGACAACACACAAACTGATCTGAGCTGACCTGAATTGACCTGATCCGCACCTTAACAGTGTAAAAGGGGCATTATTCTGCTTGGGGACTGCAATGCCCACGTGGGTAATGACAGTGTGACCTGGAGGGGCATGATTGGGAAGAACGGCCTCTGATCTGAACTTGAGCGGTGTTCTGTTGTTGGACTTCTATGCTAGTCATAGTTTGTCCATAACAAATACCATGTTCGAACATAAGGGTGTCCATACATGCACTTGGCACCAGGACGCCCAAGGTCGTAGATCGATGATAGACTTCATAGTCGTGTCATCTGAATTGTGGCAGTTTGTTTTGGACACTCGGGTGAAGAGAGGAGCCGAGCTGTCAACTGATCACCACCCGGTAATGAGTTGGATCAGATGGTGGGGGAAGATGCTGGACAGACCCAGTAGACCCAAAAGTGTAGTGAGGGTTTGCTGGGAACACCTGGCAGAAGAACTCCTCAGGAAGATATTCGACTCACACCTCCGTGACAGCTTTAACTGCATCCCAGCTGAGGTGGGGGACATTGAGTCTGAGTGCCATGTTCCACAACTCAATTGTTAAAGTGGTTGCCTTGAGCTGTGGTCGCAAGGTTGTCTCATGGTGGCCATCCTCGAACTCGGTGGTGGACACCCCGGGTTAGAAAGCCTGTCAAGCTGAAGAAGAAGTCCTGTTGGTCCTTGTTGGCCAGTGGGACTCTGGAGGCAGCTGAGGAGTACCGGAGAGCCAAGCGGTGTGCAGCCTTGGCTGTTGCTGAGGCAAAAGCTCGGATGTGGGAGGAGTTCGATGAGGTCTTGGATAACCACTTGTGGTTGGCAAAGATGAGATTCTGGCAAACTATTAGGCGTCTGAGGAGAGGAAATCAGCACTTTACTAACACTGTGTTCAGTGAAGGTAGGCTGCTGTTGACCTCAACCAGTGAGGTCGTCGGGAGGTGGAAGGAATACTTCTCGGACCTTCTCAATCCCACATATTTACAGTCCTCTGGTTTTATTTGGAAGGAGGATGGTGGAGTGGACGGTGACTGAGGAATTTGGTGGATTCAAGGGGTGAATGTGGCTCTTTTGTTACCAACTGTTTCAGCAGTTATCCTCACCAGCTGTGCTTGCTGTCGAAGAAGCGGACGAGGAATAGCTTCTCTGCGGACCTGAACTGCATCTGCTCTCCGGCTCTGAGAACGTCCAGTGGTGGCTTGGGAAGCTCCAGCCCTCTGTGCCGAAACGATGTCCTCCGAACTCGAGGGTCCATGATCTGTGAGAGCCACAACAAAAAGGGCAGATATTGAATAAGACTGCCATTCAGCATTAAAAAAATCTGGGCCGCCCGCACCAAGAAAGTCCAGTATTCAGAGACACGAGCATGCACGGCCGAGGCGAGCATGAAGCGCTCTTCACCAGCTACACACTAGAAAAAGCACCCAGGCACAAATCACAAGCTACAGAATGGAGAATGGTGAAGGGGCAGATGGGACATGAGATGTGGATAGGACTAACACTCACTCACCAGGGCAGGGAAGGAGGGATATCCACTACATTTAGCCCAAACTAGTTTAAGAGGCTCCAGAACAAATGAAGCAGCAGCGGTGGGATTCCACACCTCTACAGGAACAACGACAAGCAAGTTATGAAGGATTCACTGAAACAGAGAGCACAAACTGTCTGAAAACACGAGCACACACCAAGACTCAGAGCAGAAACAGACTTGTTCATGCCATCCACGTCCACTCTGTCAACGACATCGATTCTTTACCGGTCCACCGAGCCCATCAGCAGACCATGGAGCCCACATGATGGTGAGCATGTTGACTATGGGAGCTCCAGTATCTAACATTACAGTGCCATTTTTATTTATTAACCTTGATTTAACAAGACCTCACTAAGAGCACGGATTTATTTTACTGATAGTAGAAACTATTATACAGCAATCTATGCTAAAGGCCTGGACAAGAAAGGAGCTTATTTTGTTTGACCTTGATTTGTGACCTTGGAGCTGGGGTGATTAAAAGTGTACATAACAATTTGTCTAGTGATGATGCAGATGTATTTGAAGTTTCATTAAATTACCTTGAATGGGTTAGAGAAAGTTTACAGACAGAGACCATAACTTGGGGGAGTGGTGGCGCAGAGGTTAGAGAGGTGGGCTTGTGATCCGAAGATCGCCGGTTCACGCCCCGGCCCCGACAACATCAAAATTGTGGGTGGGGTAGGTGAAACACAAACACTTGCCCCCACCCTCATTCGCCCCACCCTGGGCCCATGAGCAAGGCCCTTAACCCCCCACCATGTGCTCCCTAAACAGGTCTCTCTTGAAAATGAGTTCTGTGGCTCAATGAGACTAACCTGGATAAATAAAGGCTAAATGAAAAAAAAAAAAGAAAAATAACACGAAGAACCAAAATTTGTTTCATAAGCCTGAAAAACACTAAAAAGATGGCGCTCCATGAAATCCATCAATCATCAGTTTAGTCTGGATGAAGGTTGTTGCTTCTTTCACAATACTTCTGATGTGAAAACAGACTGACTCTTGATAACCGATAGACGGAACCAATTATAAATAGACAAACTGCATTTCCTGCGAAATTGCAATGTGAATGCTTAATGCTGAAGAACTTGCTGAAAAACAGCTGAAATTAGATAAAAACGTGCTGAAATGTAGCTGAAAAGGAAGAATAAGCCTAAGTTAGCAGAAGAAAGCAGCAAGAACACATATGCTGAATTAGGTTTAAATAAGCTGAAATGAGCACAAAAAATAAAAATCAGCTAAAAAAGCTGAAATTAGCAAAAATAGCTGAAAAGTAGCTGAAAAGCAGAAAGAAGTTTAAATTACCAGAAGGTAGTGGAGAGAGCACAACTGTGTCGAATTAGGCTGAAAGAAGCAGAAATGAGCACAAGAAAATGGAAATTATCTGAAAAAAGCTGCAATTTGCAAAAAACAGCTGAAAAGTAGCTAAAAAAGCAGAAAGAAGCTTAAATTGAATACTTAAATACTGCACCCAGTACTCACTGGTTAACTGGTCACCATTAACTTCACACAGACTCTCAATGGTACATTTTCATCTTTAAATCACTTCCTGGTCTGCTGCCTTCATACATCTCCTCCTACATGTCTCTGTGTGAGTGCAGCTACAGCGTGCGCTCTCAGGACATCATTACCTGCAGTGTTCCCTCAGTGAGGACTGAACTAGACTAAAGGACCTTCTCCTACTCCGCTCCGGTTTCCTGGAATATCTTGTAAAAAGATCTGAAGCTCTCGACCTTTGACCTCTCTAAGTGGATTCAAACATCTGATAAGTTCCTGGAAAAAACAACACAGACTAGGGCTGAGTACCGAACCGAGGTTCTTTTATGCACCCACAGAAATGCACCGGTCGGTGTACGGATTGAAACGTTACTCTTTTTTCGGTGTTAAGTTTCGGTATTGGCTGTAACGTGTCACGTGGTTTCAGCACGCAGGCAGGTACAATGTAGATATATAACAAACAGACTACGTGTTTACACCAAAGGTGTATAAAGCTGGCGTACCTAATCTATGTATAATGTATGTCTATGATGCTGGTGACGCCCACAGACAGGGTTCACGTGTGCAGCGCGTGTTGTCGAACAGCTCTGACAACACACGAGCAGAAAGTTGCTCCGTGTTTCTCTGCAAGAAGACAGACGGACAGCACCCCCCCCCCCCTCTCAGCGTTAGTCAGTCTGTGTGTTAAACGGAATCAACATTCCACGGCCGGACTCGTCTTCATCAAAGAACTCCCGAGGACGGCTCTGTGTCTGTGTTTCAGATGGTGAGTTTACGTTTGTTAACGTTACTGCAGCTTAACACGTACATTGTGGTGAATTAAACTAGAATCCATGTAACGCTAACTTTAAGATTTTAGTGTGTAAATTTACTTTATCTACGTAGCTAGCTAAACTCAGAAGCTAACTAAATATTGACAGTAACAGATTGGCTTGTAAAACTGCTCATCCATCCAGTCAGCTGCTTAAACAGTTCACCTAATGTTCACTGTTCATGTTAATGTTCTCCTCACAGGAGGTTCTGACCCTGATGTGAGGAGGACAAAAGAAAAACGAGGGAGGGCCACAGGACAGTCACAAACTTTGTTGTTAAAAGTTTTCTGCCTTTTTCTACAGTGGAGGCTGCATGGTGGAGGTAAGTTAAGCTGTAAAGGATGTTGTTGACTAGTTAAACTTTTATCGCTCAGCCCAGATAATGTTTTTGAGCAATAATAACACAACCATGTTACTGTTGATGTTTTGTTCTCATGTCAGTTGGTGAGATGATCAGAGCCCTAAACCCCAGAGAACCACAGAGAAGATTCAGGCAGAGACACAGAGGTGCAGAAGTCTGCATCAACCCTAACCTCAGTGAATCCAGTGACCTGCTGGTGGAATGTGAGGGACAATATGTCAGTGCTGTCAACCAGGTATCTGTGTGTGCAACAAGCATCATCTACAGCCTCAGAGTGAACATGTTCTACTGCTGGAGACACCATCAGCCAGGAGCAGCTGGTTTGTATCCAGAGAAAACAGACATGTTGATGTTTCTGAAGAAAAACTGTTCAGTGAAAAGGTCCTCAAGTGTGTAGCAGTGAGCATTAGACACTGACGTGTCACTGGATTGAAACTGGTCTTTAAACTGGAAATTATTTGTTTATTTAAATGTAAGAAAACTGTTTGGAATAAAAATACCAAAGTTAAAAAATAAAATTCACAATTTGTACTGTAATATGTAACATAATTTTATTCTTGTTAGAATTAATATTAATTACAAAATTGGTACCGAAAAAAGAACCGTACAGGTACCAACACCGATTTTTTTAGAAAGGTACCCAGCCCTAACACAGACATGTTCCTGTTTTTAGTTTTCTACACCGCCTTATAATCTAGCTGGGGTTTTTTGATATTTTTTTCCTTTTGACTGTCTTTTTGGTTGCCACTTTATTTTTACTCGTAAAAAAACAAAAAAAATAAAATCTGTATGCATCTTTTATAACTGTCCACTGTTGTCATCACTCTTCGTTAAAATTCATGTCTCCCTTGTAAATGAGTCCTCGAGACTCAATGGGATTAACCTGCAGAAATAAAGGTTGAATGAATGAATCAATTATCAGAAGGAAGTGGAGAAAGTATGGAAGCGAATGTGTCTCAAATTTCAAATTAAAATGAATTGATAGAAATGCTTTTCATGTTCAAAATAAAGCTGCATGTTTTGACTCGTATAAAATATAAAATGAATCATCCGAACTGCATTTTCATTTTCTTCTCCAAGACTGCTCAGTTTGTAAATTAATTAAAATGATAAATAAAATAAAGTTTAATATTAAAATTTCAAAATATGTCCCTGTAAAAAGTGACCAAATTAATTTTGAAATAGATTTATGGAACAACAAAGTCCATGCTCAATAATCCAGGTATACAATCCAACATTTTTCAGTCAGGTCATCTGGACAGTTTCTTTTTTTGTGCTGAAACGTTTCGCCTTCCATCCAGAAGGCTTCATCAGTCAAGGAAACACACAACAAAACTGATTCTTCCTCCAAACAGCTTACTCCAAAGTGGAACAAACCAGTTCTGCTTGTGATAAGATGGTCTTTCCGGATCGAAGGCGAAACGTTTCAGCACAAAAAAAGAAACTGTCCAGATGACCTGACTAAAAAAGGTTGGATTGTATACCTGGATTATTGAGCATGGACTTTGTTGTTTTCAACCAGTTTGACACGACTGTAAACAAGGAAGAGGGCCGGCAATGGAGGAGGGGGTGTACCAAAGAGACCATCTTATCACAGGCAGAACTGGTTTGTTCCACTTTGGAGTAAGCTGTTGGGGGAAGAATCAGTTTTGTTGTGCATTTCCTTGACTGATGAAGCCTACTGGATTGAAGGCAAAACGTTTCATCACAAAAAAAATAAACTGTTCCGATGACCTGACTGAAAAATGTTGGATTTATGGAACAGTATTTGCGGGGGCGGGGCGTGAAAATGAAAAAGTAGTTTCCTTTGTAGTTGTGTCACAATGAGCAGAGCTGAGATGAGAATGAAACACAGTTTGGAACATCTATTATCGGTTTCATTTACGAGTCTAAACATGCAGCTTTAACTTTGAAATGAAAAAGCATTATGAAGCATAATTCATTTTAATTTTCAAAATTGACATTTCAAAATTAAATTGGTCACTTTTTACAGGGTTATAGTTTGATATTTTAATTTTAAATGTTATTTTATTTATCATTTTAATTAATTTACAAACTGAGCAGTCTTGGAGAAGAAAATGAAAATGCAGTTTGGATGATTTATTTTTAATTTTATATACACGAGTCAAAACATGCAGCTTTATTTTGAAAATGAAAAGCATTTTTATTCATTTATTTTAATTGGAAAATTGAGAAACTTTTGCTTCCATAGAAAGCACATTTTTGCTGAATTAGGCTGAAAAAAGCTTAAATGAGGGCAAAAAATGTGAAATTAATTGAAAAAGCTACAATTAGCATAAACAGCTAAATAGCAGCTGAAATTCATTCATTCACTCATTCAACCTTTATTTATGCAGGTTAATCCCACTGAGCCTTGGGAACGCATTTACAAAAGAGTGATGACAACAGTGGACAACAACGACAACAATAGACACTTATAAAAGGGGCAAACAAATTACTTTTATTTTTTTTACTAATTAAAACAAAACGGCAACCAAAAGGACAGTCAAAAAGAAAAAGTAGCGACAAAAAAACCCAGCTAGATTATAAGGTGGTGTAGAAAACTAAAAACAAGAACATGTCTGCGTTGGTCTTTGCAGGAACTTAACAAATAAAAATAACTGAAATAACAAACTATCTCTGACAATCTCGGACGTCACGTGCGCTGCAGAATGGTAGCACTGACGGGAGCTCTGTTTCGACTTGATCTTTTTTGTTCCTGTTGTTTTTGTTTTAACTTTTTTTGCGCCTACACTGCACACCCACGGTACGGGTGTGACCGCGACACACGTAGAGTTTTCTGTGCCACTGCTTTGCCATCGTGGTTCAGTTCCCAACCCCCCTCCAGCCTCAGGCTCCAGCCTGTCATGGTGGCCGTCTCCATGATCCTCCACTTGCCTGAACGGACCGAACTCTACGGACCCATTGGGTTCCGCGGGGAAACCTTGGATGTTCTTCGTCTGCCGGACCCGGTAATGGAGGGCAGACTGGAAGGGCAGCAGCTGCGGTCTTTATTATCATCATGCTGCTGACGGGACTTGCTAACAAGACCACGCCACTAACCGAACGTCACCGCTAACAGTAGCATGGTGCCAATGGGACCATGTTGCTAAGAGAACCTCACTGTCAACAGAACCACTCTGCTAACAGGACCACGCTGCTGTAGATTGATTTCTTTTTCACTTTTGGAACCTTGTTTCTGTATTTTTGTTGTGTGCTTTGATATTTGCTGTTGTTTTTTTGGCGAGTCGAGACGGTTCTTCTCGTGCTGAGCATTTCATTGTATTGTTGAACTTGTGTTGATTTTACACATGACAAATAAACCAAACCTGACCTGAACTAGCAGAAAGAAGCTGAAAGAAGCATAACAAGCTGTAATTAGCATAAAGAAGTTAATTAAGCTGAAAGTAGCAGAATTTACCATGACAATCTTGAATTTATCTGAAAACAGCTGAAATTAACTAAAACATTGTTAAAAAGCTAGTTGAAATGTAGCAGAAAGAAGACACGTTTGTCCAATTAGGCCGAAAGACTCTCAATGAGCACAAACAAGTGGAAATTATTAGAAAAAATGCTGAAATTGAGACCAACATGGCGGAGGACTGGTGAAGTGCATTTTGCTAGGCTCCCACTGAATAAACTGCCTTTGATACTCGTAGCCTCGCTACCTTCACGCTCTGAGACTGGTCTCACCACATAACTGACTCAACAGACCTGTGATATGACTTCTCAAAAAAAAGTTGAAGGCAGCGGTGTTTTCTCCACGCAGACTGTTGTCACATCTGCAGCCTTGGGCCGCCGTGATGGAGAAGCAGGTGGAGCAGGTGCATCGGCCCCACCTTCGCCGGCTCTGGAGGGACAGATGAGTCGCTCTGAGGTCAGACAGTCTGGCCTCATTTAAATCTGAAGTCATAGTGATAATCAGGATGGAGATAAGAGCAGCTCTGACGGATGATTTTAAATTGGTTAAGAGCGAAATGCAGGGGGTCTGAGTGGAAACTGCCAATTCCACCGCAAGGGCGCATGCACACCTTTTGGTGATTGCTAAAATGCTAATGGAGGTGCTGAAGCTGGGCAAGTTGTCACTGACTGATCGTGTTTAGTGTATTTCTTAGTTCATATCTTAGATCTTATTAGGCCCAATCTTAAGTGGCCCAATCCACTTCAAAGAATCATCCACATTCATCGCAGAGGATTACACCATAGGAGTGGCGAAGGCACGAGCAGCGTTCACGGAGGTGAAGAGACTCCTGCAGAACCGACTGCGTGTCTGGAATGGTCTTCTTTTTCCTGCATGGCTTCGCATTATGCATGGAGGCATGGACAAGGTGTTTGTCAACTCCATTAAAGATAGAATACGTCAAGAAGCATGTCATTCCATCAACAGGCGGCGAGGATCAAAATAGATCGAAATAAACCACAGGACCGCCCTCCCTCAACCAGAAATTTTTCTTAAGCTTGTGTTTGACTCAATATTTGGCTGTGGTCCTTTGGTGGCAGTATGTACAACATTTTATTTGTAATGGAGGGCAAGTGTACAGTGTTGATGCTTTAAATTGATTACTGTAAGTTTTGGTATATAGTACACATCCTATGATAAGAACGTTCTTTTTTTTTTTCTATTTTTAATATTGGAGTAATTCCACAGTGTTAACGTTCTGATTTGATAGCCGTATACGTTTGATATTTGTTGTAATATTTGCATATTTTGTTGTTTACTTCTGTGTTTTTTAATTACCATTACATCGCATGTGGGTCCAGATGGTCGGATTGTGTTCTCTAGTGCCCATTTTCTACAGCGACGGCTCAGAACGGTTTGACTCGGCTCAACTCAGTTCAGCACAGTATACAATGCTTTTCCATTATAATTCAGTACCGGTTCTAGTGGGCAGTTTCAGAATTCGAGGTGCCTTACCAGCGGGTGGCAGTAGTGCTCCATTAAGCCATTTACTAGCCAACACTAAATATATTAGAAGAAAACGGTTACGTACTGTAACCCCAGATTCTATGAGTATAGGCTTCGCCCTTTAAGGCTGTCGCTGATGGGTTTAGCCCGATATGCGAAGCATTGCACTGAAAAATTTAGTCCACGCCCACCTGCTGTGTGGGCCCCACCCGGTCCGTATAAATTACGTTAAGAGCGGGAAATCGACTCCCAAAATAGCTTTTTCTTCAGCCATTTAGGAGCCAGTGAGGCCCGACGCTTAAAGGGCTACGCCTATACTCATAGAATCTGGGGTTACAGTACGTAACCAACGTTCTATTTCACATAGGCTTCGCCCTTTAAGGCTGTCGCTGATGGGTTAAGGGCGAAGCGGATGTTGTCCTCGCCTCACTGGGTCCATTCGAACACTGTATGAAGCAGAAGCTTGCCCAAAAAAAAACGTCTTGTCACTCAGCTCCCCATATGCGTAATTACGCATTGCGTAATTATGTGTGCCATGCACAGACGCATGTTGTGTAACTATGCGTTCTGAATGCATGAACACCCCGGAAAATTCAACAGGGAGGGAAAAATGCTGAAAAGAGCCATGAACCAACCGGTTTACGGCTGAACAGTATGAACAGATTAATAATAACAGGAGAGCTGATTATTAATCAAATGAACTGATTGGTAACAATAGTCATGAACTGATTAGTGACAATAGAACCAAAATAACAATCACAATTTGTGATTGATAACATCATCTCACACTGTAATGCATGCAGACAGATGTGAGTTAAACGGAGTTCCATGAAACAACAATATTCATTCTGTAAACACTAAGGACAGAATGTGTCATGGGACGAGCCGTCACATCACGTAGATAAAAGCGAATGAATGAGCAGGGTGTTGACCACGCGGCCGCAGGGCAAAATGTCCTGCATTGTCATACCATTATGCAAGGCAGTCGAAGATGCGATACCCCTGATCGAGTGTGCTCTGAGGTTGACAGGAGGCTCTAAATCTGATGCTCTGTAGGCTTCAGAAAAGGCCTCACACAGCCAGTGTGACAAGCGCTGGGTGGATAACGGGCGACCTAAAGATGCATCTCTATAATGCACAAACAAATGTTGACGCATTGCAGCTGTGCACGCTATGTAACACGTCAACGCCCGCACCGGACAGAGGAGATGAAAAGACGCTACTTCTTCTGATCTGTGTGTGTGTGTGTGGGGGGG
>NC_056507.1:442835-449762 GCF_014905685.2 Nematolebias whitei | reverse complement strand
AACGATATTGCTCTTGATTTAAAAGAGCTTGTGATGTTTTTAGGCATAAAAGCTGGGTTTGGTCTTAAATCAGCTGAGCTGCCGTCAGCCTGAATTCTGAGACATGACGGAGCGACAGAGAGAGCAGATAAATCACTCACCCTCTTAGCGGATGTTAAAACCAACAGCAGGGCTGTTTAAAGAGACAAGAATTTAAGTGGAACCTGATCCAGAGGCTCAAATGGAGCCTTGATCAGGACCTGCAGGACCAGTGTTAAATCCCACTGTGGAACAAGTGGGTGTGAAACAAGCCTGCGTCTCTGTACACCTTTTTGAAAACGCTTCATCAATGGATGATTAAAAACTGTTCTGTCTCCGAACCCTTCGTAGCAGGAAGAGATGACTGCAGCGTATGTTTTAATCGTGCTGGACGCCAGATTTCTGTCCATCAGCTGTTGTAGAAAGGACAGCATGCCACCTAATGGACATGAGGTGGCCTCTACACACTTCTCTGTACACCAGCGCTGAAAAGCTGTCCGCTTAGATGTGTACAGCGCTGTGGTAGATGCAGCACGTGAAACCTGAATTGTGCGCACTACATCCTGTGGGAGACCCATCCTCTCTAAGCGGATCCGTTCAGCGACCAGACCCACAGGTGCTGGCCTATTTCTGGGTAACTCCTGGTCGCTCCTCCTGCCTCGAGGAGAGCGTCCTCCCTTCATGGCAGTTTCCACGGGTGCCCCGACAGCAGGTGTTGCAGGACTGGGAACCATGGTGCGTTCACGCGCTCGGGGGCCACCAGGAGAGCTGTCAATCCCTCCTCCTGAACTCGGTTCAGGAACCGTAAAATCAGAGGAGGTGGAGGAAAATGTGTACAGAAGCATTTTGGGCCATGGGCTGTGGGCAAACGCATCCACCCCCAGCGGTGGTTCGTCTCGCGGGCTCAGAGAAAACCATAATTGAAACTGAGCGTTTTCTCGCGTCACAAACAGGCCCACAGCTGCCATTTCAATCTGCGTCAAAATGCTCCGTCAGAGGATGATTAAAAGTTGTTCTGTCTCCGACAACTTTGAGACAAGAAGAAAAACATGGCTGCGGCATACGATAATCGTGCTGAACGCCAGATTTCTGCCCATTGACTGCTGCAGAAAAGGACAGCATGTCGTCCAGTGGACATGAAGTGGCCTCTACGCTTTCTCTGTACACCTTTTACAAAACGTTTCATCAGCAGATGATTAAAGCTGTTCTGTCTCGAAAACTTCTTGACAGGAAGAGATGGCCGCAGTGAATGTTTTACACGAGCTGAACGCCAGATCTCTGTCCATCAGCTGCTGCAGAAAGTACGGCACACCACCTAGTGAACATGAAATGGCCTCTACACCTTTCTCTGTACAGCAGTGCTGAAAAACTGACTACTTGATGTGAACAACGCTGTGGTGGTTGCAGCACGTGAATCCTGAATCGTACGCACTACATCTTGAGAGAGATCCATCCTCTCAAAAAGATCCGCACAGCGGCCAGACCACAGGTGCTGGCCTATTCTGATTAACTCCTGATCACTCCTCCCGCCTGGAGGAGAGCGACCTCCCTCCACGGCAGGTTCCACGAGCGCCCCGATAACAAGTGTCGTAGGCCTGGGAACCATGATGCGTTCACGCACTTGGGACAGAGGAGCTGTCAGTCCCTCTTCCTGAGCTTGGTTCAGAAAACCGTGATATCAGAGGGAGAGAGGGAGGTGAAGAAGCATTACGATCACACGTCCACCCCTAGTGGTGGATCGTCCTGTGGCTCCACGATAATTATAGTCGACATTGAGCGTTCTCTCGTGTTGCAACACGTCCACAGCCGCTCACAGGATTTCTGCCGTGTCTGAGCCATAGCTCTGGGTGGAAGCTCCCAGGTCCCCGTGCCGCAAAGGACCGTCTTTGGACATCACATCCGTCCCCTGTTCAGAATACATGAGATGTACCCTACTCCAATGGAGAGCAGATTGGGTGTGCCCCACACAACATCTGTCTCATAATGTGGCACATGCGTTGAGCGCATACATCTCTTGTCAGTTATGTATGCAACAGTCACTTGCTGTCTGTGTGAATCAAAAACTCTGATGATTCCGCAGCTCAAAGGCAAAGTGTTGAATCACATTCAAAAAACCCCGTGCGACACTCCAAAAACATTTAAATAAGCTGCTGTGTGGAGAACCACAGCGCCCCCACAGCTCGTTAAATGTGTGTGCCTTTGTGAAGTCTGACATGTGTGACGTAGGTCTGCTGACGGAAACAGCTGATATCACTCAGCCGGTTCACGTGAGTTGCACTGCTGCCACCTGTCTGTACAAACTGCTCAGCAGGTGTCCAGATAAAGCAGAATTCTCCTCCCTGCTCTGTATGGCTGCTGCAGAGCGGCTCGGGCACATTAATGGAGTGTTGTTTCTCACAGTTCAAAATTGACAAATCTAGAATAAATCTCATCTTTCCAGTTCGTTGGGACCAGGGAGTGACGAGAGGGGAACCCTGCATTTTCCTCTCCTTCTGAGACTCTTGTAGTGAACTAAGCCTCAGGTCAAATCCTGACCTTGAGGGCCTTCCTGGGACAAGAACTGTATTTCATTGATTTGAGTCCAGAAACACAAATTAAGTTCATCCAGAGACTTTCTAAGTGTGTCCTGCACTGATCAATTGAAAGAACACTCTCTTTTTATTGTCATTACTATTTTACAAATGTCTTGATAATCAAAGTGCGTTTAGTTCAAACCATTTTTAAATGTTGAAGTGAACTACTCATTTTAAATCAACTGTGAAACAGTATTAATGATTTTTTAATCCTCATTCAAAGTAGAAATCAAGTTAAAATGTGTTACAGAGTAATTATGCATTTTCTGATTTTCTGTCTGAAATGAGCAAGTTGTGATGTCGGTCAAACGTCGGAGACAAACGCAAACAAGTTTGTTGGAACGAACTGTCATGTTTTTAAATCCTCTCAGACGTAAATAGAGAAGCTGGCACCTGTTTCCTCCCAACTCGCCTAAACATTTCTCTTGTCTGTCTCAAAAACATTTTCTGTCTGTTCCAAAACATTTGTTCTGTTTTTCTGACTTCTAGTGACCTCTTACGTCACAAAAACACACCCCTGATTAGCTATTTCAGCCAATCAGGACTTCCCAAATGAACCGGAAACAGAACTCTTTAAATGTCGACACTTCCTAGTTCCAACCAGAGTGCGGTGGGAGAGCAGTTCAGTTCGGAGGGCAAAACCGAACAGAAAGGTTGCTGGAGAGAACAGGAGGTTCCAGACATGATCCGCAGTTCTTCCGAGTCTTATGGGAATTATGGAATCTTCCACATCTGAGTGGAACTCTGACGGACTCACAACTCATGTGAGCCCACCCGGGAGGTGAACGTGTGTCGAACGAAGTACCGTCACTACTCCGGACGTTTCCCAACCATCCTACGGAGACGCTGGAAATGGTAGCGTTAAATGGAACTCCGTACCAGCTGATTCATCTTCAGAGAGGTAACGAGTCGATTTCCTACTGAAGCGTACCGAGATGAAACTGGGTTCGAATGGAGAGTGCCGTTCTTATACCGACACATTTTCCTTCACACACATTTTCTCTCCACTTAACTCCTTCATTCCCCATCTTTAAACTCTTCTATCTTGCCAGTAATCATCCAGATATTTTCAGAAATGTCTGTTGTAGAGCTTGAACCCAGATACCATGGCCGTATGGTCTCTGACGTAGAGCTAATTAATTAAGCTGTTGTTGAAATCAATTTGCCAAATTAATGTAAATGTGTGATGTTAAACTTTGATTCTGTTAATAAATGACCGCATTTATTTGATGGGTCAAAGAAAATTAACGTCTCACGTCACATTTAATTTCAATGCACGATATTATTCAGTCCAGAAAAATGAATGAATCCGTTTAATTTATGAATATATCACAGATATATGTTCATCCACACTCTGGAAAATTACATTTAAATCAGAATTTCCTGAACTTCTGCGAGAGGGGACTTGATCTGTTCTAGAAATGACAGAAAAAAGTCATTAGAGTTCCTCCGCACCAGGTTTGAGCTGTACTGCAGCGTGAATCTCCTGATGAAAACGGTTCGTCTATCCATCTGGAGCGCGCGCTCATTGCCACTCGTTATAAAGTTATCAAGCGGGCACGAGTTGATGCTGTGAACTCACATGCATGCTGATGTGAGCTGCATGCGCGCTTTCAAAACGCAGCGCCTTATAGGTAAAGGCTGCTCAAGCGCATGTTGGCACCGCTGGCAGTGAATGAAACAACCTTAAAAGGCTCATTCGTGATGAGTGTGTGTGATGGGGCTGCTTGTCAGATCATCCATGCTGACAGCCTGGCTAAAAGACATATCATAAAATGATGTTTATCCCACATCTTGTGTCATCAACACACCTCCAGTAAACCAACACCTGGTTATCTTCCCTTGAGCTCTGTTTGTTGTCCTAGAGGGCCCCCTGCTGGCGGAGTCTGGGAAAACTTGAACTTCCGGATACCGAGGATGTCTGACGGGAGGGGCTGGCGTAGCAGAGCTGGGGAGGCGTTGTGCAGCCGTGGAGCATCTTGAAATGATCTCTCACTGATGAAAAGGCCCTCCAACAAAAGCTTCTGCAGCTCTCCTGACAGGAAGGTGGAGTGATGAGCCAAGAGAACCTCTGGGACCTCGTTCTCCGGCTGCGATGCGGGGCGGCAGACAGCAAAAGAGGCGCACCGGTTGGGGATGACGTCAGCTGCCCTGCGGACGGAGCGTACTGCAGGGGCCGACAGCGTCGTTAGCAAGCAGCCGCTACGAGAGCCGAAGGACAGAGGGCCACCGTCTCTTCCAGCCTCTGAACGTGTACGCCAACAGCGTAACGTGTTGTTTGCTGCGGCCGTCTGGAACGCATGCTGGTCAGCTCAGTTGGAGAACAGCGTCACCGTCTGGGTTACGCTAACCGGAGGCACGGGACACTGGTCCACCTGGACATCTTGCTCCAATGAAGCCTCCGTCAGGCTCGGCTCCAGGGGGCATTGAGGGACTTTCCACTCGGTGAACCCCTGCTCTGGAGATGGGTGCGGACTGTGGAGACCCCCCCCCCCCCCCCCCAAATCTACCAGGAAAACGGGCTGTGGCCTCGCCCGTAGGACGTCCTGTTGGGAAAACGAGGCCAGATGGATCAAGACGGTGAGCCGGAATGGAACCTAGAAAAAACAACCTTCCTGCTGGATCATCTGAACTGGCGGGAAAAGACGTGAGACATAAAAAAGGGTCCCTTCATGTCAGCCGCCTCCTGGGTTACGCCGGGCAACCCCAGAGGGCGCCGTCGGCCGGGAGCGGTGTGATCGCCGATGCAAAACGAGGTGGGATTGGGTGAGCATTCGCTCAGCCCCCCTCCACCGACACTACGCTCTCCAGGAGGGAATGAACAGTGGGGGGCTGCAGTTGAGCGCCGCCTGTCCTGAAGGAACCATCCGATTCGCTCCGAGGGTCGGCGATAAGAGGAAAATTACAAGATGGCATTGTCCAGCGTGTAGCGACCTGTCACTGAGAAATATTCCTCGGCGCTTACCTTGAAACAAGATTGCTCGTCAGCTTTTCCTCGGGGAGGAGAGCTCACCGGATGACCGGAGGTCGACATGCCGGGCCAAGCATTCTTAACAAAGGTTGGTCATCTACACAACTTTCCTTCTTCGTTTTTCTGACAGTGCTATTAGCTTGCTGAAGAAAAAATGGGAGCCGATTTCCCACTCTTAACGTAATTTATACGGACCGGGTGGGGCCCACACAGCAGGTGGGCGTGGACTAAATTTTTCAGTGCAATGCTTCGCATATCGGGATAAACCCATCAGCGACAGCCTTAAAGGGCGAAGCCTATATGAAATAGAACCCTGAAAAGATATGCAACAAAAATGGAGGATCTCGTTGCTTTGTTGAACATTCTGCTCAGTCTGTGGCTTTTTGCCAGACTTTGATGAGAAGAGACACAGAAAAGGCTGCGGGCAGTGAGGTGAAAGACTCTGGAGAAGTACAGGAGTAGGGCTGAGTACCAAACTTTGGTTCCTTTATGGTACCGACTGAACTGCTTTGGTCGGTGTATGTATCAAAACATGCCTCATCTTCCGGTGTCAAGTTTGGGTGATTGGCTGTAACGTTACACGTGGTTTCAGCACGCAGGCAGGAAAAACACAGACTTATGTGGTTACGCCCACAGACGGGGTTCACGTGTATCTGTTGTGTGAACTAGTGTGCAGCGTGTGTGGCGTCGAACCGCTTCAATTCAAGAGTGGAAAGTTGCTCCGTTGCTCCAAGAAAAGTAGACTGCAGCCTCGTCCTCTCAGTGTTACAGTCAGCCTGGGGGTGTTGGAGCCTGAACGGCCTGATTCAACATCTCCATTACCGGACTCCTCTTCATCCGAGGATGGAGCTGTATCTGGGATTTCAGCTGGTAAGTTCACGTTTGTTAACGTTACTGCAGCTTCATGGCTGCAGCTTAATACGTGCATCGCATGGTGAGTTAAACTATCCATGTAAGGCTAACTTTAAGATGTGTGCATCTTTATTTTATTTTAATAAAAACATTGTATGCAGTAGAGAAGGAATGTCAAGACAAAATTGGAAGACGTTAAAGATGTAGCTGTGGATGGGTGGACCAGTGTGGCACAAAGATCATTAAAAAAAATTAATAAAGCTATGTGTAGCTGGTTTTTGAACAATAATAACACAACCATGTTATTGTTGATGTTTTGTTCTCATGTCAGTTAGGGAAATGATCAGAGCCCTAAACCCAAGAGAACCACAGAGAAGATTCAGGCAGAG
Organism: Nematolebias whitei; assembly: GCF_014905685.2. NCBI lineage: Eukaryota > Metazoa > Chordata > Actinopteri > Cyprinodontiformes > Rivulidae > Nematolebias > Nematolebias whitei. Next base: position 442,959 of record NC_056507.1, on the reverse strand, counting down.
ACACAGAGGTGCAGAAGTCTGCATCAACCCTAACCTCAGTGAATCCAGTGACCTGCTGGTGGAATGTGAGGGACACTGTGTCAGTGCTGTCAAACTGACAACCAGGTATCTGTGTGTGCAACAA
>NC_056507.1:432440-439835 GCF_014905685.2 Nematolebias whitei | reverse complement strand
TATATGAAAGTTTCATTTTTATCATTACATTATGGAAAATAATGACCTTTATCACAATATGCTAATTTTTTGAGAAGGACCTGTAATGTTCTCTTTCTTAGCATTCGTTTCGTGTCTCACATTGGGAATGAAAACATACCGACTCCCGTATTGCTCAGGGGATTTTACGTTGCCTGCCAGCTAATTCAATTCTTCTGTGCACTTAGTGCCACACTGAGTACTGAATGAGCCAGAGATGATGCTGTCACATCCAGTCTATAAGGCCGAGCAAACGTGAGAAGCCCAAATGTAAATAAAGATGTGTGTCATTCAGTCATGGGTCATGCCAACAGCATTTTTCTCTGTGACACTGATAAAGAAGAAATACTGAGTATTGTCAAATATCTTCCAGATAAAGGTCAAAAGACTGGATGGACATGATGTTTGTAAAGGATACGATGAGTTATGTTATTGAACCATTTACATATATATGTAATTTATCATTTTCAACAGGAACATTTCCAGAAAATATGAAAATAGCAAAGATAGTTCCTCTTTATAAGAATGGTGAGAAATGTGTGTTCACTAATTACAGACCAGTATCCTTGTTGACACAATTTGCAGATAAATTAGAGAAATTATTTGTAACCAGATTAGATCGATTTATAGATAAACAGAATATTTTAAGTAATAGTAGACCATGAGATCCTCACTGCTAGGTTAGAGCAGTGGGGGGGCGTCACAGGATCAGCCCTCAATTGGTTCAGATCTTACCTCACTGACAGATCCTTTTGTGTCTCCATCAAGGATTTTAGTTCCGCAGAGGCAGAGCTTAAATGGGGGGTTCCGCAGGGGTCCATCCTGGGTCCCCTCCTATTCTCTTTATACCTGCTGCCGCTTGGTGCTATTTTCCGGAAACACAGCATGCCCTTCCACTTCTATGCCGATGACTGTCAAATTTACTTCCCCCTAAGACACAATGGTACATGCTCTATTCAACCTCTGCTTGACTGCCCGGCAGACATCAGGGACTGGATGGCTTTAAATTTCTTAAGTTTCAATGAAAAGAAGTCTGAAGTCATGTTGTTCCCTCCCAATGACACGATCACAAACCACTGCATCGACCTCTCTACTCTAACCCTGTCAGAAAAACAAAGTCACTAATCTGGGAGTGATAATGGACCCTTCCCTGAAACTTAACGATCATGTAAACATGATCGTTAAGTCATGCTTCTTCCAACTGAGGCGGCTGTCTAAACTGAAGCCCATATTGTCCAAAAAGAACCTGGAGACAGTAATACATGCATTCATTACATCTAGGCTTGATTACTGCAATTCGATCCTGTTTGGTATCAGTCAGACCTCCATTGCACGACTACAACTGGTCCAGAATGCAGCAGCCCGATTTTTAACCAGTACAGGCAAAAGAGAGCACATTACACCAGTTTTGGCCTCACTGCACTGTTTTTTTTTTAATAGACGGTCAGCCGATCAATCCATCTTCACTATGCAAATTGTCACTTGATTGACACACAGGGCAGCCAATCTGAGACCGGATCTTTTCTGACGCATAGGTCACGACACATGCGCGTTCAGCCGCGCTAAAAACCAACGAGTTGACTCGTAACAGCCTCCAGTTTATATCCAAACTCAATAAAGTGTAAAATAAATTGAGGAGCTGGACCAAGTAAGAAAGAATCTACCATTTCCATACGGAATGGGGGGAGGGCCTTTTTGTTTTTCACGATTCCAAGTGCATTTCACCGGAGCTGCATTTTCGTTCTCTTCATTAAAAGTACGGCTCTGACTTCTCTCTGAAAAGTGAGCTGAGAAAGAAAATGGTGAAGGAGCGAAATCCCAGTTATGTGGACAGCAGTCATTTTTCTTCCAGCCGACCAGCATCAGTCCAGGTGAGTCACTTTAATAATTGTTAAGCACAAGAAGTCTTTTCAAGAGGGAGACGTGGTAAAAGAGTTACTTGATGAAGCAGCTGACTCGTTCTTTAAAAACAAACATCATCTTCATCAGCTAAAGGTCCACTGAGCTGCTGTCAGCGCTGACTTCTCACTTCTCAGGTTATTCTTCAAACATGAACTTATTCTTATTGTTTCCTGTTCCTTTGTGTCAAGAACACAAGTCATTGATGGGTTTTGTTATTTTGTACACGCACAGTAAAAATAAATTGTCACTTTTTTTTAAACAAACTTTTGGGTTTAATCGTTTATGTTGCGTCCACAGTGAACTGGGACTTGTTCATTTATTCAAGCTTTAGTTATCCAGGTTGGTCTCATTGAGTCACGAGGACTCATTTACCAGAGAGACCAGTTTTAGACAAACAACACGTAAACTACAGACAATAAACTACAGTAAAACACAATTAAAATAAAAGTAGTGTTATAAAACAATAAATCAAGGTGCCACATGGTAAAATACTAAACACAGGAAGGTAAAACATACAAAGCATACTTCATATGTTTCTAAATAAGTCTATGTTTTGTATTTTTATAGTAGGTAGACGACTTGGACTTGGTCATTTTAAAAGTAGCTCGCATGCTGAAAAGCTCGGGGCACCCCTGCTGTAGACAGAGAAGCCCCGTCTTCATCAGGTACCAGGGGTTTTAATGTTGCGTGTGATGATTTGCAGTATAACTGCTGAACTTCAGGGAGATGAAACAGGAAGTTCGCTCACCCCGTGCCACAGAAGATGCTGCCGCTGGAGGAAATGCTGGACTCTGAGGCACATCGGCGACGTGGCTCCAGCAGCCGAGGCGACGAGGACACCACCTTCTCCTCTGTCACAAAGCCGTTCATTACTCCTGACAAAAGGAACACAAGGGTTAGGGTAAAGGAAGATAAATGTCTTATGAATCAGCCATGTTTGTTCAAGAGGCCGGTTTAATCGAGCACCTGTGCTGAGACGTTTCACAGGTGCCTCCTCGTCCTCCTCGCTGTCCGCACTGCTTCGGCGAGTTCTTTTCTTGGGCAAGAGGAGTGTCTCCAGTCGAGGGATCACCACGGACAGGAAGGTTTTGGCCCCCAGGGGAGGCGGTGCCGACACAGCAGATGCCTCTTGGCCCTCGGGTGGTTTCTGCGGACTGGCACTCTTGGACTTTCGGAAGAGGATGTTGGTCCGTCGGTTGCAAGTTCTGGATGGTTCCATGTGATCGTTGCCGTTGGGAAGGAGCTGGTCTGGAACGTGCCCGTTGCAAATGTTCACAGGCACTGAGGTAGATGTGTTGGAGTCGTCATCGATCTCCTTGAGGGTCCCGTCTGAACAGGGGGGGACGGGCTTGAGAGAAGGCGGCTCCGAGCTGCTGGGCGACATTTGAGGCTGAAATGGTGAAGTTAGCTCTAACGGTGGTGGAGGTAGGGGGTGCGCTCGGGCTTCTGGTGGTGGCTCCTCCTCTGACTGACTGGCAGCTGTTACTGCACCTGAGGTGGAGGGCGGTGGTGGGGGGGCGTTCTTCAAGCTGATCTCACTGCGGACCGCCATTATAGTTCTTTTGAGCAGTTTGAGCCTCTTACTGCGGGATGGGCTGTTCTTCATGGCAGTGCTCAGGTCCAGCTTCTCCAAGAGCTCCTTCAGCTGATCCTTCAGTGGGGTCAGCTGATGGTAGGAGGGGGTCAGCAGGCGGTCCACTGGGAAAGATGCATAAAAACATCATTACAGACTGGTTTCTGACTGTTTACACTGAACTAATGATGCAGTCAGTTAGCACGTTTTATAACCGTCTCTGGAAACAATTCCTGGTCAAAACGTATTTTACATTTTTACCTAAACTACAGGAATTGCATTTCCTGTGAAAATACAGTGTAAACTTCAACACGCCCCCCCGGAGAGAGGGAGGGACGGAGTATGTACCGTAACTGCCGGTGTACAAGACGCTACTTTTCCCCTCACACTTTGTACCCCGCGGTTTATATGCAGCGGCGTCTTAATGTATTTATTCAAGGATCTTTATTTGTTGTTCACACCTCATGTGGTACATGTGGTGGAATGAAATTAATGCTCACAGGGTCCCAGTTACATCCAACAATAAAATGTAAAATAAAAACAGTAATAACATCAAAGATATGAACTAAGAAAAACATCAACTAAATATACACTAAGCACTCATAACATAAAAACATCATGGCGAACAGCAGCACGAACATGAGTCTGTGTGAGCAGATGAGCACAAATGAACACAGCAACACGAAACTGATCAGCAGCATGATGATTTATGTGTTTTTTTCATAATTTTCGAAAGTTATATTTTTATATTTTATTTTGAAGGACGTCCTGCCATCTCTTGACAGCTTCCTGCCACTGACTAATATTTTCCTTTCATAGAACTGGGCGCTCGTGGCTCCCAGCACTCCGCCCTTAATGGGGCAAGCATTTGTGACACAGAGAATGCCCTCAGGTCATCAGGTGTACAAGGTCTTTTGCTTATGGTTGCAAATACCCAACCATAACTCCTCCCACTCTGTCATCATGTGACCAGAAGTCTAACCTGAATGACCAATGAGGTACTCTCGAGGACCATCCCCCGAGATAGACGTAAATTAATTTCTTCAGATCGTTAGCGTGTTGTTACGGGATATTGCACTTCATGCACAGACCTGTTCATTTGTTCAGCCTTTACTTCAGATTTGGTTTTGTTTTTTTGTTATAACACGAAATTTATCGTTATCGTCAGAATGCTCTGAAATATCACAATATATCGCCCACCCCAATAACGATAACGTTTATATCGACATAATGTGAATTTATATTGCAAATGAAATATCGATATTTTTAAAATACTGAGATATCGCCCAGCCCTAGTAAGAAAAAATAATCCACCGCGATCCAAACACGGGGTGTAGAATAATCCACAGGTAATCTAGGGCAGCGGCCTCAGCAGGTGCACACCCAAAAAACGAACAAAACGCCGTCACTTCTAAAAGCTCATGAAAAGCCCGAGCCAGCCTGCCGGTTCAGGCTGGGAGCTCGGGCAAAGGACGGCAGCTCTAACGTGCAGCCTCTCCTGAAACACCGTGAACACCCACAGCTTATTAATGTACAAAATATGTTGTTGTTCTTTTATTTAGTGTGCACGTCTTATAGTCGGGGTGCCTTACAGTCCATAAATTACGGTAGTTATGAAGGCAGTTCCTCAACTGAAACGTTGAGCTCTTCCTGTTGTTTTTGTAACGCACTGGTGATGAAGTGAGGAACACATCACTACTAGAAACTAATCAACGTGCTGGAGCTGCATATCGTAAGGAGCATGCAGACATATTATTGATCATCAATTCATTTACTCAAGTGACTAAGAAGGAAAATATGTTGCAGCAACAAAATATTCCCAGTAAAACATTTAATAACTTAAAAATTCATCTACCCACCATCTTCCCAGGAGAAGTGAGGTGGTGGCTCCAACTTAGGGGCTTCAGGCGAGTGCAGGCAGCTGGGGAAGTCAAAGCCGATCCTGTCGGACTCTTTGCGGGCTCTCCGGAGGATGACTCCTCCGTAGTCCTGCATGCGCTGAGCGGCCTTGTAGAAGAACGTGTCCTTGGCGTTGTACGTCATGCAGTTAGTGATGATAAGGTTGAAGTCGTCCTCAAACTCATCCAGGCTCCTGTAGTCATGAGAGTCGATTCGTTTCCTCATGGTGGAGAAGTCCATGGGGTTCTTGATGTGGTCCAGGTAGTCAGGGACCTGCAACAAACAATAAATTCAGTTCAAGAAGCGAGGCCGTTTGTTTCCCACCTTCCATCCACAACGAGAAGATGCTGCGCTGAGCTCTGCAGCAACAAACCTCCGTGATGCTGACGGGCTGAGCGAAGATGCTGGACTGGTCCTTGGCCTGCAGCTGACTGAGAACGGCCCTCAGCAGGATGCTGAAGGGGGTCAGCTGGACCTCCAGAACCGACTGCTGCAGCTTCAGCTGAAAACAGAAGAAGGACTCAGTGTGTTGTGTTTGCTCCCATCTCTGAGACATTTTTAAGGCTCTGCTGAAGACTACAAGAGTTTACAACTTTCCACCTGCAGCTGAAAAATATGAACGTTTCTGCGGAGTCCTCCCATAGTCCACCTTAAAACACTTCTTCCTAAAACTTTAGTTTATGACACAGACCCTCATCAATCAGAGGATGGTTTACTGACTGAAAGTTTTCTGATACATGTAGAATAATGAAGTTTCTTCCTCATGAGGGAGTTTTTCTTTCCACTGTCGCCTTCATGCTTGTTCAAGATGAGAGTTCTGTGATGGAGTTAAACTCAAAGCTGCGCCTCAGATAAATAATGTTCAATTATTATTTTATACATGAATGTTTCTGTTCAGTGTCTGAGACGACTTCAGTTGTGACTTGGAGCTTTAGAAATAAACTGAACTGACTAAAACACTTTTAAACTAAATATCAGCTTTAATGGCAGCTCAGCTCACGTGGACTAATTTAACAATTCCTACATCTAAAAAAACTACTTTGATAAAACAAAAAAAGTAATTCATTTAAAAAATCTCTGCAGAATCAACTCTTAATTGAATGTAATGTTTCCAAAACAGTTCAGGCAGGGTAGTAGAAGGTTTCGGTGAGGAGGTGAGTGTGGCTGCAGCTGCTCAGGTAACACTCAGATGTTCTGGGGTAAGGGACTCTCTTCAGGACCACAATGTTCACATGTTGGACCGAGAACACAGATGGTTTGAGAGGGCGGCTGTGGCTGAGTGGTTAGAGCAGTCGTCCTCCAATGGGAGAGTTGAGGGTTCGAATCCACCAGCAGTCACAAGTTGAAGTGCCCCTGTGCAAGACACTGAACTCCTCGTTGCCTCCGATGTGTGTCCCATCAGTGTTTGAATGTGATAAATCTCCGATTAGTTTCTTTAGAATGATTTGTTCAATTATCTTCATAAAGATCTAGTATAGAGCTGGATGAATGGGAGGGCACAGATTATTGTAAAGAGCTTTGAGTATCTGCATCAGATAGAAAGGAGCTGTATAAGTGCAGTCCATTTATGTCAAACAAGAGAAACCATCTTTGAACAGAGGAGCAGTCTCGGATTTCAACTCTCTAAAACTTATAATGCAGCTTTAGACCTGATACTTGGTCGTTTACACACTGATCACAAATTCCATCCACGTGTCCGGAGTGGCCTCTCTGTGGGTCTGAATAACAAAGACCTAAACGATCTCCTATTGTGAGGAGCGATAGTGCAATCTGCATGTGTATCCAGCTTACACAACACCTCAGCTTTATAAGTCAAACCCCGCACTCCCTGTTCTTTGAATTGAGAAAGCTCCTCGGATGAGAAGCGTCTTCTGTTACAAATCAAGTCCAGCTGTTTTAAATCTTCAACTTTTTTACTTACAGACTGGTTCAGCTCAAAACAATCAATCAGTAAAACTGTAAGGTAGCCAGCCTGTAAGGTAGCCAGCCTGTAAGGTAGCCAG
>NC_056507.1:418472-429440 GCF_014905685.2 Nematolebias whitei | reverse complement strand
GGTAGCCAGTCTGTAAGGTAGCCAGTCTGTAAGGTAGCCAGTCTGTAAGGTAGCCTGTCTGTAAGGTAGCCAGTCTGTAAGGTAGCCAGTCTGTAAGATAGCCTGTCTTGTGTTTTCTCTGTTTAAATGTCAGAGCAGCTGAGGTCTTGGTGGATCAAAGTCGGGTCAAAGAACTCACTGACGGAGCATCAGAGGGTTTTTGTTTCACAGTCCAGCCCCAAGTGAACCGCACAAACAGTCAGGAAATAAATGTTATTAATAAAAACCACAGTCTGTGCTCAATAATCCTTATAATAAATGTTATTAATGAAGGCTTGAGTTAAAGAAAGCCAGAGTTGTACCTCCTCCCTCTTCAGCTTCTCCCTCTTCCTGATGAGCTCCAGCAGGAGTCGAGCGCGCTCCAGGTCGTGGCGGAGGCGGTGCCACACCTTCAGCTGCTCTCTCAGCGCCTGGTTCGTCTCCACGCGGTCCTGGGAAAAGCAGGACTGTTACTGAACACGTCTACATCCAGCACGAAGCCTGGCTGCAGGCGGAGCACTTACCGCGTGCTGTCGGGCTTTAGAGGGCTGAGGGTTGGCCTGCAGCCGGCGGATCAGGGGGACGTTGTTCCTCGACTGCCTCTTCAGCCCCCAGTAGCTCAGAACCAGCTCAACAAACTGACGCTTTCTCTGAACGGCCACTTGGTTCAGGATCGTGTCGAAACTACAGCACAAGAGATGTTAACCACTAGGTTCACTTTTACTTCTGAGTTTTTTAAATCCCTTCCTCTATGTGCAGTTACAGCTTTAAACAAACTAGTTCAAACCAAAACACCAAGAAGAAATGGGACACACCAACAAACAGCATCCTGCGTGTGTGTTTGTTGCCTGCTTACCTTGAAGCAGTGATGCTAGGCCCACAGGTAGCTGGGGTCTCACATTCAGCTTCTGCTTTCCTCATCTTTTTCTTGTGCCAGCCCTTGGACCGAGCCTTGCCCCTCTTGTCAGACCTCTTAGGACAGGCTCCGTTTTTGGGGTGAGGCTCGTGGTAGATGTTGAGGGGCCGGCGGTCGCAGCCCTGCGGCGTGTGGCTGCAGCAGTAGGCGGTCTTTTTCACAGAGAAGGTGCTGGCACCGGACTGGCTCAGTTCTCTCACAGGCTCCATCCTCATGAAGAGGCCGGCCTTCTGGGCGCAGCTGACGTGGAAGGCGGCGTAGCAGTTGATTTTGTCACACTGTATACAAGCGCCAGCCCCCTTGGCCTTGCACAGGTAGCAGGTGAGCTTCCAGCGGGCAGGAGGAATGTTGCGGACCCCGTCTATGGGCTCGATAAAAACCGTGTCAGAGAACCCGACTTCAGGCACCCACAGAGCGCACGCCACATGACCCCAGCGGTCATCGTCCGTCTTCTTCAGAGCTCCTCCTCGGTTGGGGCAGAAGAGGCACTCCGCCGGCCGCGACGGACACTGCAGGCAGTGGCGACACAACCACTGACCCTCAGGGATGTAGGGCACGCCGTAGCACTCCTGGTGCACGGCGATGTTGCACGAGTCACAGAAGAGGATGACGTTGCTGTCGGCTCCGTCTCCATCCATGCAGATGCAGCAGACGGCGTCTTCGTCCACCTGTGACTGCAGGTCACTCTGACCCTGAGTGGCTGAAAAGGACTCCTTCTCAAAGCGGTCCATGAGGAACTCAAACAGGTTGTGGGACACCTGGCTGACACCCTCACTTTTCCTCTTCTCGTTCATGAGTTCGAGCCAGGCGTAGTCCTCCTCGTCCATGTCGTACTCCACCTCCTCGTCCAGCTCCTCTGCCGTCTTCTCTGTGTATTTGTAATAAAGTGACGGCCGTTTTGGCACCACCGGCAGATTGTATTCAACCGTCCTGACTTTTGGCTCCAGAAGGTTGCCGGTGCTGTTGCTAGGGCTGTTGCTGTGCGGCGTGGAGAGAGCAGGCTTCTTCTTCTGCTGGTTAATTTTCAGGCGCACGGAGCGAACCAGGACCTGCTGGGGCTTCTCGTTGTTCTCCTTGTTGCTGTTGCACTCGGTGATCTCCTGGGCTATGGGGTCTTCGTCGGCGATGACGTCCAGCTTGTCATAGATGCCGAGGCGGTGCACTCGGCCGTCCACCTCCAGCTCCACCATCCGCTGAGCCTGAGCGTAGGTGAGCGTCTCCCTGTTGGGAGAGGGCTTGATGGGAGAAGCCTCCCTCTTCAACGCAGCAGAGCGCCGGGTTTTGCATCTTTTCTTCATTTTGAATCTGTGAAGATCCTGGAGTCACACAAAGACAAAACAAGACGAACGACTTGTTCAGCCAGCGTGTTTCATCAGCTTGTCCTGAAAAGCTTCAACTAAAACAGCACGAGTTCATTCAGCTCAACACAACGTGATGATTTACTCTCTCAAACATAAATGATGACTTTAAAATGCTTACGAGCAAATGTGTTGATATAAAGAAGTACTTTAAACACACAGCAACATAAAAAACATACCCAAAACTGTTTACAGGACTCATTGTTATAGATAAAACGTGCTAAATGTGGTTCCAAACATTTCTGACACAACCGGGCAGGACTGAAGGCCGTGTTTCCCAGCTGGGGGTACTGGGAGAGCGAAATGTGAAAACTCAACAAATCAATAACACATTTAGAAAGTGTATAAAAGCAGCAGATCAGGTCGGGCTTTGACACAACTACCGGTAGTAACGATTGAGCTTAATGACCTGCTGGAATGAAGAGAATACCTGGCTCAGGGATGAAAGAAACATTTCCTGCTGAACACTGATGTTCTTACACGATGTTGTCAAACATCTCGTCTTGATTCAGACACAGCTTTCAGCCGATAACAGCATCACAGCTGCGGTTATGAAGGATCAGGGCAGGATCATGCATCAGGAGGTCAGGACAGCTGTTTCCTTATAAAAACGGGACTGGACGGACATGGAGACAGAAAGCTTCTCCTGAGCACGTTTGGTATTAGGCACATTATTCCACACCTGAGGAGAAATGTAAAGAGCTGCTGAATGAAACAAGCTTCAGGGTGTTCCTCAGTTAAAGCAGCACTTTCAGGTGAATGGAGGAGAACCAGGTGCTGCAGACACATCTGTTCAGCTCTTTGTTGACAACTAGGGACGCACATGTAAACAACAACAAGGCTCTGATGACGCCGGGTTCATTTGGGACATTTAAATAAACAGTTCGGGGGGGGGTCCACCGGTTGAATGGCAGCAGTGACCCTGCGACCGGCTCCTCCACCCGGACTGAAGCCGCTGACAGCAGCTCCTGGACCTGCCACAGGCCAGGCCGTGATAAGTGACGTGTGGCCCGGGCTGGAAGCAGAGACACGGCGGTGCCCGCAGCCAGGCCTGGGAGGAAACATGGCGACCAACACACAACAAGCACTGCTTCAATTACAACCAGGGGCTTCTCTCTCGAACTGGAGCGGGCTGCTGGTTTGGTTTACCTCGCCCGGATCGTCCTAGACCGACACTAAAGAACCGAGCAGACAGCGAGCCGAAACCTACCTCCGTGTTTCCACCAGCTCAGCTCGTTTCAGTGGCAGCAATGGCGGCGCGGCCTTCCGAGCGAGGCACCACTTCAATCCACATTCACCTTGTTCCGGTGGCTCGCGCCGAACCGAGTAGAACCCGAATGGGACCAGCAGGTATCCAGGGCGACGGTGTGACGGTTCCGGCAGATACAGGTGTGTCTGGGTTATTAAACAGGGCTCGTTTGAACGGTGGAGTGGTGGCTGGAAGAGGCTCACCAGCAGCCTGAGCTTCTCTTCCCCCACAACAATGCGGCTGCGAGTCGCCACGCCGTGACGTCATTACGTACGGGCCTAAACCAGGAAGTCATTTCGAGTTCCATCCATCCATTATATCCTTTATTTATACAGTCTCCAGTCCATCACAGGGACACATGAGACAAACCATTCTCTCACACACACACAGGGACAAGTCAGAGTCAGTTTCTTTATCATTCACACCTCATGTGGTACATGTGGTGGAACGAGATTGTGTACTCAGGGTCCCAGTTACATCCCACAATAAAATTCTGCACCGCCTTATAATCTAGCTGTTTTTGTTTGTTGTTGTTGTTTCGCTACTTTTCCTTTTGACTGTGCTTTCGGTTACTATTTTGTTTTGATTTGTAAAAAAGAAAATAAATGTAAACTTGTACGCCTCTTTTGTGGCTGTTGTCTTTGTTGTCCACTGTTTTCATCACAATTTGTTAAATTCAGGTCTCTCTTGTAAACGAGTCCCTGAGGCTCAGTGGGATTAACCTGTAAAAATAAAGGTTGAATGAATGAAAAAAAGAAAAACAGTAATAACATCTAAGATATAGTGAGGATCCACAACCTCTCCTCCTCCACCATAACCCTCAGCACTGGCTCTCCTCAGGGATGTGTGTTGAGCCCCCTCCTGTTTACTCTGCTCACATATGATTGTGCAGCTACCCATCCAGGCTGTCACATTGTAAAGTTTGCAGATGATACAGCGGTGGTGGGATGCATCACAAACAATGATGAGTCCAGCTACAGGCAAGAGGTGCAACACCTGGAGAGCTGGTGCAGGAAGAACAACCTTCACATCAATGTGAAGAAGACAAAGGAGATGATTGTGGACTTCAGAAGGAACAAAAACACCTACACCCCCCTGAACATAAGAGGATCTGCGGTGGAAGTGGTCTCCAGCTACAAGTACTTGGGTGTACACATGAATGACAACCTCAGCTGGAGCAACAACACCACCAGCCTGATGAAGAAAGCTCATCAGAGACTCTACTTCCTCAGACGGCTGAGGCGAGCTGGTCTGGAAGCTCAGTCCTCACCTCCTTCTACAGGTGTGCAGTGGAGAGCATCCTGTGCTCCAGCATCAATGTGTGGCATGGAGGCTGCACAGCTGCAGAAAGAAAAGCTTTGCAGAGAGTGGTGAAGGCTGCACAGAAATCTGTTGGAATCAGTCTCCCCACCATCACAGACATCTACACCTCCAGATGCAGGAAGAGGGCCACCTGCATCATGAAGGACCCCACCCACCCAGCACACACACTTTTTGCCCCACTCCCCTCAGGAAGGAGGTTAAGGAGCATTAAGTGTAGAACCACTAGACTGAGGAACAGCTTCTACCCTGAGGCTGTTAGACTCATGAATCTCTAACTAGAATAATCACTGTGAAAAACCATATCATGTTGCTGCTGATCTGTTTCATGTTGCTGCTGATCTGTTTCATGTTGCTGCTGATCTGTTTCAATGTTGATGTGTTCATGCGTGCACATCTGCTCACAGACTCATGTTCATGTTTGTGCTGATGTTCAATGTTTTATGTTATGAGTGCTTAGTGTATATTTAGTTGATGTTTTTCTTAGTTCATATCTTAGATGTTATTACTGTTTTTCTTATACATTTTATTGTTGGATGTAACTGGGACCCTGTGTACATAATTTCGCTCCACCACATGTACCACATGAGGTGCGAATGACAATAAAGAATCTCTGACTCTGACACAGACACCTGGTTGTCAGTTTGACAGCACTGACATATTGTCCCTCACATTCCACCAGCAGGTCACTGGATTCACTGAGGTTAGGGTTGATGGAGACTTCTGCACCTCTGTGTCTCTTCCTGAATCTTCTCTGTGGATCTCTGGGGTTTAGGGCTCTGATCATCTCCCTAATTGACATGAGAACAAAACAACAACAATAACATGGTTGTGTTATTATTGATCAAAAAACATTATCTAGGCTGAGAGATACTGGTTTAACTGGGTAACAAAATCCTTTACAGCTTAACTTACCTCCACCATGCAGCTCCACTTTAGAAAAAGCAGAAAACTTTATTAACAAAGTCTGTGATTGTCCTGTGCCCACCCCCCCCCCCCCTTCACTTTTCTTTTGTCTCTGTCCTCACATCTGGATCAAAGGCTCCTGTGAGGAGAACATGAACATAAACAATGAACATTAGTGAACTGTTTAAGCAGCTGACTGTAAGGACGAGCAGTTTTACAAGCTAAGATTTATGTTACTGTCAATCTTTAGTTAGCTTCTGAGCTTAGCTAGCTATGTAGATAAAATAAATTTACACACTAATATCTTAAAATTAGCGTTATTTCACCGCGATGTACGTGTTAAGCTGCAGTAATGTTAACAAACGTAAACTCACCAGCTGAAACACAGACACAGAGCCGTCCTCGGGAGTTCTTTGATGAAGATGAGTCCGGCCGTGGAATGTTGATTCCGTTTAACACACAGACTGACTAATGCTGAGAGGAGGAGGGGGAAGACCGCTGTCCTTCTCTCTTCTTGCAGAGAAACATGGAGCAACTTTCTGCTCGTGTGTTGTCGAAGCCGTTCGCCAACACACGCTGCACACACGCTGCACACATGAACCCCGTCTGTGGGCGTCACCAGCACCATAGACATACATTATACATAGATTAGGTACAGCAGCTCTATACAGCTCTGGGTGTAAACACGTAGTCTGTTTGTCATATGTCTGTGTTTTACCTGCATGCATGCTGAAACCGCGTGACACCTTACAGCCAATACCGAAACATGACACAGAAAAAAGAGTGACGTTTCAATCCATACACCGACCGGTACAGTTCGGTTGGTGCCATTTAAGAACCTCGGTTCGGTACTCAGCCCTAGTCATGGTTTCCATCACCAGCTTCCCGCGTGCCCGGACCAGGTAAACAACGGGAGTGGTCAGCCGGTGTGTCGCATGGGCGGACCTGGAGGGGCTGTTTTGAAAATCTGCGGCCACTGGCTCGTGCTCCTTCCACCGCTGCTGGGTCCTCTTTGGACAGTATCCGGATGTGTTTGGTCAACGAAAGATCTATTACCAACAAAACTTTTATCCTCAGGGATTACTTTCAAGAGCATGATTTGGACTTTTTTTGCATCACAGAGACTTGGATGTCTACGGGTGAGTCCAGCGCCTTGATGGAATTATTGCCACTGAACTGTCTGTATTTTAACGCCCCGGGACCATCAGGCCAGCGCGGTTGTGGATTATTAACAATATTCAAATCAACTTTTGACTGTAAACAACTGCCCATCCCAGTTTTCCATGCCAGCTTTGAGCTGAGCGTCTTTGAACTCGGACATTCACCTTCAAATTTATGCACACTCATCTACCGCCCACCTCGATCCAAGGATTTCATAAATGAGTTTTCTGATTTCTTGGCTGAAATCACACCAAAATATGAGCATGTTTTCATTATTGGGGACTTTAATTTGCACGTGTGCTATCCTGAGAAGCCCTTGGTTAAGGACTTTTTAGATTTATTGGACTCATTTAATCTAACTCAGCATGTAAACGGTCCCACCCAAGAGTGTGGACATACACTGGACCGTGTTTTAACTCGTGATGTGACTGTTAGTAATCTTGAAATTGGTGATAATGTTTTTTCAGATCACATGCCAGTTTAGTTCGAGTTCACCCTCCCCCATCTAACTCCTAAGCCGTGCACTCCTGCACATAGTAGCCGGGCCATTAACCACTTCACTGCCGCACGTTTCACAGATGTTTATAACTCTGAAATGCTAATTCATCCCCCAGTGTTTATCACCACCACTGAGGAGCTGACATCCCAGTTCAACTCCGTCTGCTTAAAGACTCTGGATCATGTCGCTCCTGTTAAAACTAGAAAATCAAAACTCTGAGCAGAACCTTGGCTGAGTGACGTCACCAAGGCCGTTAGGCAGCAATGTAGGAGGGCGGAGCGAAAGTGGAGGAAAGACAGGTTGCAGGTCTCTTTTCAAATACTTAAAGAGAGTTGGCGCCGTTATCAGAAATCAGTAAAAGCTGCTAAATGCAAATACTTCTCTGATATAATTACCTCAAACTCTCACAACCCACGTGTCCTCTTCTCCACCCTAAACTCTGTTCTCCACCTCACTGAACCATCACCTCTGGAAGCCTCGACTGAGCTGTGCGACAACTTCCTACATTTCTTTTTGGAAAAAATTGCGACCACCCGGGCTCTCATTTCCCCTCCAACTCATGACCCATCCATCCCACCTCAATCTGTAGCTCCTTTTGACCATTTTGAACCCATCACTCTATCTTCTCTAGAGCAGGTCATGTGCAGCTTGAAACCTTCTGGCTCCCCCTTTGATGTGGTCCCCCCTCGACTACTAAAGGAGGTTTTTCCAACTCTAGGTCCGTCCATTCTTGATATAGTAAACAGTAGTTTATCCACTGGCATGGTGCCAAAATCCTTTAAACATGCTGCCGTCCAGCCTCTCCTGAAAAGAAACAAACCTTGACCCCTCAGTCGTGTCCAACTACCGGCCTATCTCCAAACTCCCATTTGTTTCTAAAGTACTGGAGAAAATAGTTGAGTCCCAGTTGAAGTGCTTCCTGGAGTGTCACGCCATCTTAGAGCTATTTCAATCTGTTTTTAAACCTCTTCACAGCACTGAAACTGCCCTACTGAAGATTTTTAATGACATCTTCTTAACCACAGATACCGGTGATTCTGTGCTGCTTGTCGTATTGGACTTCACAGCCGCCTTTGACATCATCAACCATGAGATCCTCATTGCTAGGTTGGAGCAGTGGGTGGGCGTCACAGGATCAGCCCTCAATTGGTTCAGATCTTACCTCGCTGACAGATCCTTTTGTGTCTCCATCAAGGATTTTAGTTCTGCAACGGCAGAGCTTAAATGGGGGGGTTCCGCAGGGGTCCATCCTGGGTCCCCTCCTATTCTCTTTATACCTGCTGCCACTTGGTGCTATTTTCCGGAAACACAACATACCCTTTCATTTCTACACCGATGACTGTCAAATTTGCTTCCCCCAAGACACAATGGTACATACTTTATTCAACCTCTGCTCGACTTCCTGGCTGACATCAGGACTGGATGGCTTTAAATTTCTCAAGTTTCAATGAAAAGAAGTCTGAAGTCATGTTGTTCCCTCTCAATCACACAATCACAAACCACTGCATCGACATTTCTACTCTAACCCTGTCAGAAAAACTAGAGTCACTAATCTGGGAGTAATAATGGACCCTTCCCTGAAACTTAACAATCATGTAAACATGATTGTTAAATCATGTTTCTTCCAACTGAGGCGGCTGTCTAAACTGAAGCCTATATTATCCAAAAATAACCTCAGTGTTTCCCCTACCATTATACAAGCGGGGCGCCCCGCCCCGTCAACAGAACCGAGCGCCCCGCCTACCGAACCCCACCCCCCCACCCCCAATCACCTGTCGGCACTGACGTAACACTAAACTAGTGGCTTGCAATGCAGGTGCACTAGCTAAAAAGCTAAAGGCAGCCTCTTCCTTCATGCTGAACCCTCACGCTGAACACACCCCCGCCACTCGAAAACTGTCGGTAAAAACAACGCACGGCTCAGATTTGCGTCTGTCTCCCCCGCACCGACACCCCCCCTGCCAAAAAAATAAAAACTGTTCAGACATCGCGCGGCTGAGATATGTCTGTCTATCTCCTCTCACACACCCTGCTCTAAAACTGTCAGTACAAACAGAACGCGGCTGTCTCTGTGTCCCCCAAAACTGTTGGTTTAAACAGCACGCTGCGCAGCTGAGGACGAGTCTCTGTTCCAACCCACCACCTCCACCACCAACAAAAATCACGGATGAGATGAGCGCCCCACCATGGCAAGTTATCTAGGGGAAACGCTGAACCTGGAGACAGTAATACATGCATTCTTTACATCTAGGCTTGATTACTGCAATTCGCTCCTGTTTGGTATCAGTCAGACCTCCATAGCACGACTACAACTGGTCCAGAATGCAGCAGCCCGATTTTTAACCAGTACAGGCAAAAGAGAGCACATTACACCGGTTTTAGCCTCACTGCACTGGTTACCGGTTCACCTTCGAATCCAGTTCAAAATACTTATGTATGTCTACAGATCGCTGAACAGTTTGCCCCCCACCCACCCCCCACCCCCATCTCTCTGATTTGCTACAGCCGTATGTCCCACCCCATTTCCTGAGGTCAGCGGACCAGTTGCTCCTCACAGTTCCAGGAACTCGTCTTAAGCGCAGAGGTGACAGGGCCTTCTCTGTAGCAGGACCAAGACTTTGAAACAAGTTACCTCTGCTTGTCAAACAGGCCCCCTCCCTCTCGGTTTTCAAAACCCACTACTATTTGGTAGCTTTCAACACCAGATGATCTGTGTTTTGAACCTGTATGCTCCACACTGGTTAGTCGTTATTTTTATTATCTGCATCATTTTTATGTCTATATTCTGATTTACCTCAATTTGTATATTGCTTTGTGTGTTACCTGTTTTTCTGTCTGTACAGCACTTTGGTTGGCCTTGTAGCTGTTTAAAGTGCTCTATAAATACAATGGTATGGTATGGTAGGAGTAAATTCTATGGTCCTGGAATAGATTCTATGGTCCAGGAGTAGATTCTATGGTCCAGGAGTAGATTTTATGTTCTAGGAATAGTTTATATGGTCCAGGAGTAGATTATATGGTCCAGAAGTAGATTATATGGTCCAGGAGTAGATTATATGGTCCATAAGTAGATTATATTGTCCAGGACTAATTTCTATGGTCCAGGAGTAGATTATATGGTCCAGGAGTAGATTCTATTCTCCAGAATTAGATTCTATGGTCCAGGAGTAGATTCTATGGTTCATGCGTAGATTATATGGTCCAGGAGTAGATTATATGGTCCAGAAGTAGATTCTATTGTCCAGGAGTAGATTCTATGGTCCAGGAGTAGATTATATGGTTCATGATTAGATTCTATGGTCCAGGAGTAGAATATATGGTCCAGGAGTAGATTATATTCTCCAGAAGTAGACTATATGGTCCAGGAGTAGATTCTATGGTCCAGGAGTAGATTATATGGTCCAGAAGTAGATTCTATGGTCCAGGAGTAGATTCTATTCTCCAGAAGTAGATTCTATGGTCCAGGAGTAGTTTCTATGGTCCAGGAGTAGATTATATGGTTCATGAGTAGATTATATGGTCCAGGAGTAGATTATATGGT
>NC_056507.1:418123-418462 GCF_014905685.2 Nematolebias whitei | reverse complement strand
AGTAGATTATATGGTCCATGAGTAGATTATATGGTCCAGGAGTAGATTCTGTGGTCCAGGAGTAGATTCTATGGTCCAGAAGTAGATTATTTGGTCCAGTAGTAGATTCTATGGTTCATGAGTAGATTATATGGTCCAGAAGTAGATTCTATGGTCCAGAAGTTGATTTCATGGTCCAGAAGTAGATTCTATGGTCCATGGGTAGATTCTATGGTCCATGAGTAGATTCTATGGTCCAGGATTAGATTATATGGTCCAGAAGTAGATTATATGCTCCAGGAGTAGATTCTATGGTCCAGAAGTAGATTATATGGTCCAGGAGTAGATTCTATGGTCCAG
>NC_056507.1:411237-418113 GCF_014905685.2 Nematolebias whitei | reverse complement strand
GGTCCACAAGTAGATTCTATGGTCCAGAAGTAGATTCTATGGTCCAGGAGTAGATTCTATAGCCCAGAAGTAGATTCTATGGTCCAGAAGTAGAGTCTTTGGTCCAGTAGTAGATTCTATGGTCCATAAGTAGATTCTATGGTCCAGGAGTAGATTCTATAGCCCAGAAGTAGATTCTATGGTCCAGAAGTAGATTCTATGGTCCATGAGTAGATTCTATGGTCCATGAGTAGATTCTACGGTTTACCTGCATTCCTTCTCATCTGTTAAACATGTCTCCAGTGTTGGCTTCTTGTTTCCTCCCCCAGGGGTGAACAGAGTGGTGGATCTGTGTGCAGCCCCCGGCAGTTGGAGTCAAGTCCTTAGCCGGAAACTCAGGTGTCCATCGTCCCTCTGCATATCTTTATTGAAACAGCCACATCTTGAAGTCCAGCAGGAAATTAATTTAGCACATATTTACATTGTCAGTGTTTTTGTGTCCCTCAGGGGGCGGGAGGAGAAGGGTGAGGCGGTTGAGGAGGTGAAGATTGTGGCGGTGGACCTGCAGGCCATGGCTCCTCTGCCAGGAGTCACTCAGATTCAAGGAGACATCACAAAGGTGGGGAATCTAGAAATGATGAGCTATGATTTGACTTTTATTGCAGGTTCTGCTTCCATTAACATTTTGCCTCTGTGTGTCTGTCTGTTAGCAAAATATCTCATGGATCACTGGATGAATTTTAATGGAACTGTGAAAGTAACCAACTGACACCATAGTTCATCCTCAGTAATCAGTCAGGTTGACTTTGAGCATGAACTTTGTTGTTTTGAACCACTTCGCTGCCTCAGAGGAGTTAACGGGGAAGAGGGCGGGCCCCAGAGGCTATCTTATCACCAGCATACTGTTAATCAGTTTGTTTGGTGGCTCCTCAGATTGAAGAAGTCCTTTGGATGAAGGACGAAACGTCTCAGCAAAAAAAAAGAAACCGTCCAGAGGACCTGGCTGAACGTTGTTGCATCTTTAACTGATGAACCTTTGGTGTCAACCTGACTGAATTAATGTGCAGTGGTCCCTCGCTACGCCACGGTTAGTTTTTCACGGGTTCGCTCTATCGCGGTTTTTCAAAATAAGAGTGGACATGACACAGTTGGCTGACTGATGGATGAGCCATGGATTGTTTATTTAAAATAATTTTTTTTAAATTATTTTAAACTATGTGTGCAGCCCACAAGTGCAGGGAAAGCTCCCTCCTGCAGCTGATCAGCTGATCTCCTTCTCTGCCACGCCCACATTTCTCCTGCAGCAGCAGTTTTGTGAAGGTTAACCCTTTGCTGGCCAGATTCACCGATCAACTTTTGTTTTCCAACTTGAAATTCAAAGTATGTCTCATAGTAAAATCATCATAATCACAAAATACAAAGGTGTTAAAAGTTATTTTTAATTATTTTAGAACTTCTATGTTCAGTTGTTTCTGTGTCATTGATCAAGAAGTTCATTTGTGCTCCGCTGAAGCTGTGTGACATCCTGTCATGTCCTGCTGCACTTCTCTTCTCTACAATTTAAATTTAAATACTGTAACATTTTAAATAAACAATCCATGCTGCATGGATTGTTTATTTAAAATGTTACAGTATTAAAATTTAAATAATTCATTTAAGGAAGGACATATGTAGGAACAGGTGATGAGTGTGATTGCAGCCTGGCACATGTCATGACAGAGTTCATTGTACTTAAACTGAACTTGCACTACTGTCTCTCTACTTGGCAGTTTTTCACTTATCGTGGGGGGGAGCCACTGCTGCTCCTCCTATCTGCTGAGGAGGAGGAGCAGGAAGTGGCTGCTCCTCTGCACCCAGTCACCCCAGGTGTTTCCCCTCAGTCCCATTAGCGTGTGTATACGGTGTGTGTGTTTTCGCTCCTCTGGGCGTCCCTTCATGGTGTCATGGTCTGTGTGCTCTACGTGTCTTCACCTCCCTCTTAGGTATGTTCTTTTGTTTTGTTTATTTAAAATAAATTATAAAATTACTGGTTTTACTTGGAGTCTCCGTAGCCTTCCTCCACGTGGGTTCAACACTTAACAAGCAGACCATGTCACCATCTTTGGCACGTCAAAATCAAAAATGGCCACCACCAAACATTTATAGGTAAACTTACCACCTGTCATTTGAAGGAACTATGCTTTCTAGTTTTTATATTACTTAGTTTCCTCAAATGATTGGGGTGACTGAATGTTAATGTATGGTGGCTGAGACCACCGTTGGCCCCCCACTGGCTCCTCCACTGCACCTGCTGGTGGATAAAATGGCTCCCTCCAGGATCCGTCACTGCGCTGCCTCAGACAAGAAAAAAACAAAAAGGACCTGAACAACTCGTCGGCTTGTTTGTCTGTCTCCATCAGATGGAGTCTTACAAACACTTCTGTCAGAAACACGTTTGTGCACGTCAGCATCCGTGTGAGGTTGTGTCAGAGAGTCGTGTTGTCCTCAGGTGTCGACGGCCCAGGAGATCATTCGTCACTTCGAGGGACAGCCAGCCGACCTGGTGGTGTGTGACGGCGCTCCGGACGGTGAGCTCCATCACATCGGCTCTTCACTCTCCACCGCTCCTCCTCTTCACTTTCTCCTGTGTTTCCATAGTGACGGGACTCCATGACGTGGATGAGTACATCCAAGCTCAGCTCCTACTGGCAGTGAGTGCACCTGAGGGTTTGTGGTCCTGTGTCCGGTGTGGGTGATGTCACTGACAGCTGTTTGTCTCTGAACATCACCAGGCTCTGAACATCACCACTCACGTCCTGAAAGCTGGAGGCACGTTTGTGGCCAAGGTGAGAGCAGCTTTTATCTCCTCATCTGTACAAGTTCAAAGCAAATGAAAGAAACATCCAGTGATTGGTTTACAGACACTTTTAGTACAAAGATGACTGAAATAACTTGACTAAAGAAATAAAAACATCCTGAACATCAGTCATTGATTTAGATTTTTAGTTTAAAATAAAGCATTGAACCTTTAACTTAAGAGCTAAAGAGCTGCAGGAGGTAAACATCTCTAACAACAAGATGGCAGCTTCAGGTTGATCTGAAGGAGCCACAAGACCTGAGGAACAACGAGACTAAAATCAAGCTGTTTACCCACAATGCACAGCAGCATGTGGGAGAAAACTACCAGCATATCAGCACCAACAGCTCCTCCAGCTGTCAGCACGGCAGTGAAGGGCTGATGGTCTGGGCTTCTGTCAGTCACTGAGTGGACCAGGAACTTCTCTAGACCAGGGGTGCCCAATACGTCGATCATGAAATATCAGTAGATCGCACGGCGAAATAGATGTCAGACCTTTTTTAAAATTTCTTTTAATCTTATTTTTTAATAGACGGTCAGCCGATCAATCCATCTTCACTATGCAAATTGTCACTTGATTGACACACAGGGCAGCCAATCTGAGACCGGATCTTTTCTGACGCATAGGTCACGACACATGCGCGTTCAGCCGCGCTAAAAACCAACGAGTTGACTCGTAACAGCCTCCAGTTTATATCCAAACTCAATAAAGTGTAAAATAAATTGAGGAGCTGGACCAAGTAAGAAAGAATCTACCATTTCCATACGGAATGGGGGGAGGGCCTTTTTGTTTTTCACGATTCCAAGTGCGTTTCACCGGAGCTGCATTTTCGTTCTCTTCATTAAAAGTACGGCTCTGACTTCTCTCTGAAAAGTGAGCTGAGAAAGAAAATGGTGAAGGAGCGAAATCCCAGTTATGTGGACAGCAGTCATTTTTCTTCCAGCCGACCAGCATCAGTCCAGGTGAGTCACTTTAATAATTGTTAAGCACAAGAAGTCTTTTCAAGAGGGAGACGTGGTAAAAGAGTTACTTGATGAAGCAGCTGACTCGTTCTTTAAAAACAAACATCATCTTCATCAGCTAAAGGTCCACTGAGCTGCTGTCAGCGCTGACTTCTCACTTCTCAGGTTATTCTTCAAACATGAACTTATTCTTATTGTTTCCTGTTCCTTTGTGTCAAGAACACAAGTCATTGATGGGTTTTGTTATTTTGTACACGCACAGTAAAAATAAATTGTCACTTTTTTTTAAACAAACTTTTGGGTTTAATCGTTTATGTTGCGTCCACAGTGAACTGGGACTTGTTCATTTATTCAAGCTTTAGTTATCCAGGTTGGTCTCATTGAGTCACGAGGACTCATTTACCAGAGAGACCAGTTTTAGACAAACAACACGTAAACTACAGACAATAAACTACAGTAAAACACAATTAAAATAAAAGTAGTGTTATAAAACAATAAATCAAGGTGCCACATGGTAAAATACTAAACACAGGAAGGTAAAACATACAAAGCATACTTCATATGTTTCTAAATAAGTCTATGTTTTGTATTTTTATAGTAGGTAGACGACTTGGACTTGGTCATTTTAAAAGTAGCTCGCATGCTGAAAAGCTCGGGGCACCCCTGCTGTAGACCAAAGAGTTCTGGAGTCAGATGCAAGTCCGTCTGACCAAACTTGGTCTAACAGGACAGTGATCCAAACCACATCAGCTGATCCACAACAGAACGGTTCAAAAAGAACAGAACTTTAACCTGACTGGAACGCTGTCTTAGCAGAACCCTCAATGAGCTGAAGCGGCGCTGGAAAGAAGAGTGGGCCAGAACTCCTCCACAGCCAGGAGCCAGACTCCACAGAAACCCACTGAGTCATTAAGAAGTTCTACAGGCTGCTGGGTTCTTGTGTGGAAACAATCGGGTCCGTTTTGTTCTGTCACTATAATAAAACCCTAGAACTGAAAAATGGGCGGAGCTTATTTGTTGCCATGACTACAGGAGGAAGTGACCCCATGACTGGGTGGTGCGATGGACAAAGCTTATTAGATTCTGAAACCTGCCTGAGTTTGGTGCAACAGAGCAGAGAGGTTTTTGCAGTGGTGCATTATGGGCCGCAGATGTTTCACTTCCTGTGAGAGCCAAGCCGTCTTTCTTGTTTCAGATCTTCCGTGGTAAAGATGTGACTCTGCTGTACTCTCAGCTGAAGCTCTTCTTCGGCTGTGTGACTTGTGCAAAGCCTCGCAGCAGCAGGAACTCAAGCATCGGTGAGTCGCCGCCACGTGTCGAACCCTGACCTGAGCAGGTGCTGTGCCCGCCCTCGTTCTGTCACAACACCTGCACTCTTCTACACGTTAGTCTCTGGTTGTGCTAGCGTTAGCTAAAAATTGTAAAAGAGGGAAAAATCTTTCTTGCAATATGGCGGTCCACTCCGGCTGAGGAAAAGAAGAGAAACAAGACTCGAAGGTTTGTGGAGAAACTTTGACGCTGCTGCAGATTTAAAGTTTGGATCTGACAGTAATGTGTCATTGATCACTCTCAGCTACCACTGCACCAAATATGGCAAAAATCCAATGAGTCCATTTTTCTTTTAGCTAAGGTGGCCTTGGATTTTTAATTTGCAGCCAGTCTGTTAGGAATCGTTCTCAACTACCAACACACCAAGTTGCAACTGAATAGCTCAAAAAAAGCTGCGTTATATTTTTTCCCTTTTAGCTAAGGTGGCCATTTTGGATTTTTAATTTGAATTCAGTATTTAATGGACATTGCTCTCAGGTACCAACACACCAAATTTCAGCTGAATAATAATCTAGTTAGTTCTAGAATTGCGCCGCTCCAGGTGGCTGCATGTTGGAGCAGCTCTGTTACTTTCATTCTGAGATTTTGCTTTTGGAAACTTTAATTCCTCTTTTTCTGGATGTAAATCACATTTTTTGAATGAATGTTTCCTCTGGTATCAGATGCTGTGCAGCTGGAAGGATTTTTACTGAAACTTTTAGTTTTGGACATTTGTGATGATGCGTAACCATGGCAACAAGGCAGTTTTCTACAACCAACAGCAGCTGATTAACATCTCAAAAGCTCAAATAATATCTCAACTACAGCTCTGTCTGTCTGTCTGTCTCTATCTAGACAGACAGACAGACAGACAGACAGACAGAGTAAGGTATAAATAAATAAATAAAGTTGAGACGTGAAGTCAGGTGGATAATAATAGACAGCTGCCTTATACCAGGCAGTCCCCGATTATAATGTTCATTACTATACTTTGCATCTTCATTGAACATTTTTAAATAAATGGGTTTAGATGTGGATACATTTTTGTTCTTTTTTAAAGAAATAACCAAATAAGTCCCTGAAAAACCTTCTAACATCTAAAATCTTCTGACAATCGTAATAAATAAAAGAAAAACAAGTAAAGAAACGGTCTGCTTTTGAATTTTGCTTCAACAAAACAAACTAATGAATTTGGCCTTCATCTGCCTCTCAGGTCTCAGGTGTCTTCAGTGTTTGGAGGGTGACAGGTAGTCACAGGGCTGTGTGTCACACACTGAACACAGGAAGCTGAGGACAGATAGTCTCAGTCTGATGGTTGTGCTTTATTTTCTAATTCACAGCTGTCCAATGTAATCTGGTGCTTTTTTTTTGTAATTTTCCACAAACAAACAAACTTGTTGTCCTGCTCTTACAGAGGCATTTGTGGTGTGTCAGAATTACTGTCCTCCTGAGGGTTATGTCCCCAACATGTCCAACCCTCTGCTGGACCAGTCCTACGGTAATTATCAAGACACGTTCTGACCATCATCAACACTAATCTATGGATACACATCAACAAAAAGTCTTTGTGTACAAGACTTGGTCTTCTTTTTCATCTTTCAGCTGTTCCCTCTTCAGGGCTCTCCACAGCAAGTCCTCCATCTCACTGTCCTCACTCCAACTACGTCCATGTCCTCTCTAACTGCATCCATTTATCTCCTCTTTGCTGCATTTCTAACATCCTTTTACCAATATAACCACTGTCCCTCCTCTGGACATGTCCAAACCACTGTCCCTCCTCTGGACATGTC
>NC_056507.1:400307-411227 GCF_014905685.2 Nematolebias whitei | reverse complement strand
CCAAACCACTGCCCCTCCTCTGGACATGTCCAAACCACTGTCCCTCCAATGGACATGTCCAAACCACTGTCCCTCCAATGGACATGTCCAAACTACTGTCCCTCCTCTGGACACGTCCAAACCACTGTCCCTCCAATGGACACGTCCAAACCACTGTCCCTCCTCTGGACACGTCCAAACCACTGTCACTCCCATGGACACGTCCAAACCACTGTCCCTCCTCTGGAAACGTCCAAACCACTGTCCCTCCTCTGGACATGTCCAAAACACTGTCCCTCCTCTGGACACGTCCAGACCACTGTCCCTCTTCTGAACACGTCCAGACCACTGTCCCTCCACTGGACACGTCCCAACCACTGTCCCTCCTCTGGACACATCCAAACTACTGTCCCTCCTCTGGACACGTCCAAACTACTGTCCCTCCACTGGACACGTCCCAACCACTGTCCCTCCTCTGGACACATCCAAACTACTGTCCCTCCACTGGACACATCCAAACCACTATCCCTCCTCTGGACATGTCCAAACCATCTCAGTGTGTCCTTTCTAACTTTATCTCCCAGTTGTTCAACCTGTGCTGTACCTCTGATCATCTCATTCCTGATCTTCTCCATCCTTGTCTCTCCTAAGGAGAACCTCAACATCTTCATTTCTGACACTTCCAGTTCTGTCTCCTGTCTTTTTGTCCATGTCTCTGTCTCCAGACCATACAACATAGCTGGTCTCACCACTGTCTTGTAAACTTTTCCTTTGACCTTTGCTGACACCCTTTTGTCTCAAATCACTCCTGAAACTTTTCTCCATCACTCCATCCTGCCTGGACTCTCTTCTTCACCTCTTCACCACACTCCCCATGTTCCTGGACAGTGGACCCCAAGTCCTTGAAGTCCTGCACCTTTGTGACCTCTGCTCCTTGTAGCCTCACTGTTCCACCTCCTCCCTCTCATTCACTCACATGGACTCTGTCTTACTACGGCTGACATTCATTCCTCTTCTTTCAAGTGCATACCTCCACCTCTCCAAGTTCTCTTCCACCTGTTCCCTGTTCTCACCACAGATCACAATGTCATTTGTAATTTTTTTGTATTTAGTCCTCAGTTGGTTCTTAGTTTGGCTTTTGCTTTCTGTTCTCCAGATGTGGACTTCAATCAGTTAGAGGGTCCAAACCGTGTTATTGTTCCCTTTTTGGCATGTGGTGATCTCAGTGCCTTTGACTCGGACAGAACGTACCCACTTCAGGTGAGAAGCTTCATCAGGTCCAAGTTCCCAACCCTAACACGGCTCACTGGTGTATAATTTAACCCATTTACTTTAAAGGACAGTGCACGTTGATCATTATTTCAGTAATATACAGTGAAGAAAATAGGTATTTGAACACCCTGCGACGTTGCAAGTTCTCCCACTTAGAAATCATGGAGGGGTCTGAAATTTTCATTTCAGGTGCATGTCCACTGTGAGAGACATAATCTAAAAAAAAAAAATCAGAAATCACAATGTATGAATTTTTAATAATTTATTTGTGTGTTACTGCTGCAAATAAGTATTTGAACACCTGTGAAAATCAATGTTAATATTTGGTACAGTATCTTTGTTTGCAGTTACAGAGGTCAAAGGTTTCCTGTAGTTTTTCACCAGGTTTACTGCAGCAGGATTTTGGCCCATTCCTCCACAGATCTTCTCTAGATCAGCCAGGTTTCTGGGCTGTCACTGAGAAACACGGAGTTTGAGCTCCCTCCAAAGATTTTCTATAGGGTTTAGGTCTGGAGACTGGCTAGGCCACTCCAGAACCATGATATGCTTCTTACGGAGCCACTCCTTGGTTCTCCTGGCTGTGTGCTTCAGGTCATTGTCATGTTGGAAGACTCAGCCACGACCCATCTTCAATGTTCTAACTGAGGGAAGGAGGTTGTTCCCCAACATCTCTCAATACATGGCCCCGGTCATCCTCTCTTTAATACAGTGCAGTCGTCCTGTCCCATGTGCAGAAAAACACCCCAAAGCATGATGCTTCCACCCCCATGCTTCACAGCAGGGATGGTGTTTTTGGGATGGTACTTTTTCATTCAACCTTTATTTAGACAGGTAAATCCCATTGAGCCTCGAGGACTCATTTACAAGATAGACCTGATTTCAACAAAGAAAGATGACAACAATGGACAACAGCAACAACAATAAACAGTTATAAAAAGTCATACAATTGGTTTTTTTTGTTTTTACAAATAGGATGGCTAAAAAAAAATAACAAAAACGGCTAGATTCTAAGGCGAATGTAGAAAACTAAAAACAGGAACATGTCTGCATTGGTCCCTGCCAGGAGTCCAACAAATTCTTAAAGCCACTTAAAGACAAGGTCGAGAGCTTCAGATCTTTTTGTAAGGTATTCCAGGAAACAGGAGCGGAGTAGAAGGTCCTGTTGCCTAGTTCAGTCCTCACTGAGGGAACACTGCAGGTAATAATGTCCTGAGAGCGCACGCTGTAGCTGCACTCACACAGAGTCATGTAGGAGGAGATGTATGAAGGCAGCAGACCAGGAAGTGATTAAAGATGAAAATGTACCAGTGAGAGAGTCTGCGTGAAGTTAATGATGTCCAGTTAACCAGTGAGTACTGGGTGCAGTGGTGGGTACAGTAGTTACAGCCAGTTATGAATCTTAGTGCACCATGATAGACAGCATCCAACATCTGCAGGGTTCTTGTAGGAGCATTCATGTAAATAATGTCACCGTAATCAATGGAGGGAAGGAAAGTCACAGATACAAGGTGATTCCCAACATTCAGGGTTAGACAGGATCTGTTTCTGAAAAAGAAACCCAGTTTAACTTCCAGTTTCTTTACCAAGTTTTCCACATGGAGCTTAAAAGAGAGATGTGAGTCGACCAAGATACCCAAATATTTATAGGAATCAACAAACTCAATGGGGACACCATTTGAGGATAAAATCGGAGGAAGAACTGCTGGGACCGACTTCCTGTTTGAAAAAAGCATCCCTTTGGTTTTGTCGGCATTTAGGACAAGTTTGAGGTGGAACAAATCTGACTGGATGTTGTTAATGATGCAGATTTCAAAAGCTGGAAAGCCTTAGCAACTGTTTTAGCTTCAAAATAAACAACAGTGTCATCAGCATAGAAATGTAAGGATGTTTCTACCTACATTATGTATGTAGATTGTAAAGAGGGTGGGTCCTAAGACTGAGCCTTGTGGTACACCATTGTTGACTGTTAAATAACTGGAGGAAGTACCAAAGAAAGGAAGGAAAAAGATGGCGCTAGTGTGTGTGGCTTGCCGTCTCTCGCTGTTTGTGTTCGTGCTGTTTTTGTTTTTTATCATCAGTGCCAGTTCTCTGCTTGTGTATGATCGCCAAACATTGTTGGATCTTCTTCTCTCTGCCAAGGATTTAGTGAAATTCGACACTGATTGTGGTGTTCACACGACGTTTCAGCAGTTTTCCTTCACCAGTCGGACACCTGCTCACCTCTGCCACACCCACGCTCCTCTCCCTCGGCGTAAACGCCGGTGCCGCCGGGGCAAACGCAGCGGACGACTGTTAAACATTAAAGCTTTCTTGGCACGATTTCCTGTGGTCTCCCGGAGGAGAAATGGAGTGGTACCTGGTCTCTTTCTGAGCCCGCGGTCGCTGGACCCTGCTGACAGCTGGCTGGTGTGTGCTGTCAGTTCGGATGACGTGGTCCGCCCCCGCGGCCCCTGCTCTCCCTGTCCTCGCCGGCGTGGTGTAAATTCCCGCCATCTACGAGCCCTGCGTCGGGCTCCACAGACAGCTGCAGCTTCGGATGCACCGGCCCCTGCCAGGTTTGGCCTTGTTAATGCAAGATCACTGTCAAATAAAACTTTCATCTTGAGGGATTTCTTCATGTCCCGTGATCTTGATTTTCTCTGCGTAACGGAGACATGGCTGAGAACCGGCGAGCCCACCGCTCTTATTGAACTGTCACCACCTGATTGCTGCTATTTTAATTCCCCGCGCCTGTCGGGTCAGAAAGGAGGAGGAATAGCAGTTGTTTTTAAAAATGATTTTAAATGCCGGCAGATCAGCCTGCAGTCTTCTTTTACAAGTTTTGAACACTGCTCATTTGAAATCGGCCGCGCTCATGTTGTCTTGTGTGTCGTCATCTATCGGTCACCCAAGCACAATAAGGATTTTATAAATGACTTTTCAGAATTTCTGGCTGACATCCTGCCCAAATATGATTACCTTCTCATTCTTGGAGATTTTAATATTCGCGTCTGCTGCCCAGAAGAGCCGATCTCCAGGAGCTTTTTAAATGTTCTTGACTCTTTTAGCTTTGTACAGTCTGTGTCTGGTCCTACTCATGAACTCGGGCACACACTTGACTTGGTCCTGTCTCATGGTCTGGATGTTTCCAACTTGGACATATGTGATGCTGTTTTTTTCAGATCATATGCCCATCCTATTTGACATTCCCACTCACTGTCCAGTTAAAGTGCGTGCTCCTCCTCAGCGCTGTCGCATGTTTAACTCCTCCTCTCCAACCTTGTTCTCCTCCACTTTTCTTGGTCTCTGCGAGGATAACTCTAAAGACTCTCTTTGTTTAAATATTGATGAACTGGTTTCCAGCTTCCACTCTGTCTGTTTACAACCACTGGACACGATCGCTCCTTTGAAGAACCGGCGCACCAAACCTACCCCCGAACCCTGGCTGGGTGACGTCACGTGCGCTGCCAGGCGCGAGTGCAGAAAAGCGGAGCGCAGGTGGAAAAAGGACAGACTACATGTTTCTTTTAATATTCTCAAAGAGAGTCTGTTACATTATCAGAAAACTGTAAAAGCCGAAAAGAACAAATATCTCTCAGGCATAATTTCTTCTAACTGTAACAACCACAGAGTTTTGTTCAAAACCATAGATATTGTTCTCCATGCTCCCAAGTCTGGTGGTTTTGATGCCTCCACTGAAATCTGTGAAAGTTTCCTTCACTTCTTCACTGATAAAATTGTGTCAACCAGAGCTTGTATTTCTCAGCCTTCCTATGATCCTTCTGTTCCTCTACACCACTCATCTGTTTTGGATCAGTTTGAGCCGGTGTCCTTCTCTTTTCTACAGGACACAGTTGATCATATGAGGCCCTCTGGTTCTCCTGCAGACTCCATCCCACCTCGTTTGTTTAAGGAGGTTTTTTCCACTATTGAACCAAGAGTACTTCAGATTATCAATAGCAGTCTTTCCTCTGGTATAGTACCTGAGGCTTTTAAACATGCATTTGTTTGCCCTCTACTCAAAAAAACAGGTCTTGACCCCTCTCTCTGCTCCAATTTCAGGCCTATCTCTAATCTCCCACTTATTTCAAAACTATTAGAGAAGGTTGTTTACAACCAGTTGTTACCATTTTTAGAGGACCATGGTATCACTGAGCCGTTTCAGTCTGGGTTTAAAGCCCGCCACAGTACAAAGAGTGCACTTTTGAGGGTTTCAAATGATATATTTTTGTCCACAGACTCCGGAAAGTCTGTTGTTTTAGTGCTCTTAGATTTGTCTGCTGCATTTGACACTGTTGATCACAGCATTTTAATCTCTCGTCTTGAGCACTGTGTGGGCATCAGGGGTGTCGCCCTCAATTGGTTTCGGTCATATTTAACCAATAGGAGTTTCTGCGTAAAAATCGACAATTTTATGTCTTCCACTGCTCCTCTTCCACATGGTGTCCCCCAGGGCTCAATCCTTGGCCCTCTTTTATTTGCCCTTTACTTACTCCCCCTTTGCTCGATTTTTAGGAAGCATGGCATTTTATTTCACTTTTATGCTGATGATTGCCAGATCTATTTTCCCATGGCACAAAACAACACAGTTCAACAACTTACACACTGCCTTAATGATGTTAAGACATGGTTCTCTCTTAACTTCCTTAGTCTAAATGAGAACAAGACTGAAGTTATGATGTTTGGACCAAGTTGCCGTTCCTCTCCCAGCATAGATCTTGGCTCACTGTCATTTTATCTCAAGGACTGTGTCACCAATCTGGGGGTGAAGTTTGAGTCTGATTTTAAATTTGAAAAACAGATCAGCAGTGTTGTTCAGAAAAGTTTTTATCAGCTCCGCCAAATAGCAAAAGTGAAACCAATCCTAGCAAGACCTGACTTGGAGAAATGAATCCCTGCTTTTATCACAGCTCGTCTTGACTACTGTAATGCACTGTATGCAGGCATTAGCCAGACGTCTCTTGCTCGTCTGCAGCTTGTGCAGAACTCTGCTGCTCGCCTGTTAACTCAGGCTCGTAGGCGCGAGCATATTACTCCCATCCTGGCGTCCCTTCATTGGCTCCCTGTGCACTACAGAATTAATTTGAAGCTTTTGCTGTTTGTTTTTAAATGTCTGAACAACCTTGCCCCACCATATCTGTCTGAGCTGCTTCAGCCTTACTGTCCACCCCGATCCCTACGATCAGCTGATCAGCTGCTGCTGACAGTCCCTAAAACTAGGCTGAAGCTCAGAGGTGACAGAGCGTTTGCTGTTGTTGCTCCCAGGTTGTGGAACACTTTACCCTTGAGTGTCAGACAGGCCTCCTCTCTTCCTGTTTTTAAATCTCTTTTAAAGACACACTTTTATTCTTTGGCTTTTAACACGTGATCTTATCTTTTATGGCTTTTTAATACACCTGCTGTGAAACTGGTATGTGAATGGTTTTTATGTTTCTTTGTGTATGCTTTGTATGTTTTTATTGTTTTGTTTGTTTTTATTGTTTTATTGTGCAGCACTTTGGCTACCCTTGTGGTTTTTAAAATGTGCTATATAAATAAAGTTGATTGATTGATTGATTGATTGAGATAGTTAGAGAACCAACCAATGGTGTGTTCTGAGAAACCGATTTCTGAGAGTTTATGACACAAGATGTTATGATCCACAGTGTCAGAATCTTTAGACAGGTCTAAGAAAAGTGCAACACAATAATCCTTAGCATCCAGTGCTTCAACAACGTCATTAAGAACCTTCAGTGAAGCAGTGGATGTGCTGTGTTGTTTCCTGAAACCAGATTGATGTGGAGGTAAGATGTTAAATGAGTCCAGGTCATTTTTGATTTGAGAGTTTATCAGTTTTTCTAGAACCTTGGCTAAAATGCAGAGTTTAGAGATTGGTCCATAGTTGTTCAGTGAGGTGGGGTCTCCTCCCTTCAGCAAAGGAAGAACAAAGGCTGTTTTCAAGTGTCTGGATGGAGTTTTGTCTTATGGAGAGATTGAAGATGTGGGTCACAGGGACTGTGATGATATGAGCAGCCAGCCTTAAGAAATAAGGTGGAAGTTCATCTGGACCTGCAGATTTTTTAGGATCAAGATCTTTTAACAGTTTATTGACCTCACTGACTGAGAATGGAGAAAAAGAGAAGCTGTGATTAACTGAGGATTGACTTGTAGGAGGGATTTGATTTGTAGAAGTTTGGTTATTAAGGGAAGTGGCTGATCTTCCATTAGTAACTGTGTCAAATAAAGAACTAGAAGCAACAAAATGTTTGTTGAAACAGTTCAGGATCTCGTGCTGATTTGACACAGGAACAGAGTTAACGAGAAGTTGTGATGGGAGGTCAGATGATTGGGGGCTACCTGAGAGAGATTTGATGGTTTTCCAGAAGCTGGTTGGTTGAGTTTTCGACAGATGAGGAATAAATGCACAACTGCTGTCAAAGCAGCAAAACGCAACTATTTCTTATCTCAGACCTCCAAAAATCTAAATGACCCTTACGCATTTATTCCTCATCTGTCGAAAACTCAACCAATCAGTGTCTGAGTCAGATTTTCTCGCTGTGGCCCAAAGATGGTCTCTCCTGTGCATGAGGTCAGCTAGCTCTGGAGTAAACCAGGGGCTGTCTCGTCCCTTTATTCTGAACTGACGAAAAGGAGCATGTTTGTTCACAAAATAAATGAAACTATTATGAAAATAGTTCCAAGCAGAGTTCACGTCATCAATTAATAGAAAACGATGCCAGTCAAAGTGAGACTGATCCCAGAGGAATGACTGTTCACAGAAATGATTCAGATCCCTTTTTGTATTAATCTGGGCTTAGAAGGTGGAAGTTTAATATCTCAGAGTCGCTGTCACACAATGATCACTCAAAATATCAGCGGATACACCTGTACCAGGGAGTTTGTGAGGCACATTAGTTAGAAGCAGGTCTAAGATGGAGGATTTTTCAGGATGGATTTTGTTTAGTTTAGTCGGAGAGTTGATCAGTTGGGTTAGATTGAGAGACAGGCAACATTCCTTGAATTTATCACAAAGGGGGGTCGACTTACCCCAGTCAATGTTGAGATCTCCTGCAATATAATTTTCTTGTAATTTTCAAATTATGTTTTTTATGATTGTCTACTGTCGTAGTGATAAATATCTCCTGGAGGGTAAACTATATCTTGGCTGCAAGTATCAAGCTGTGAAATCCTTCATTTTCTACAACTGATAGTGGTTGGTCATTAATTACGATAAAGTTTAGGGTCTTCTCTGTAAACATTCGAGCTCCGGGGCTTCAGCGATGTCTTCTTCTTGTTCAGTCTGAAGCAGGCAGTCTGATTTCAGTCAGCTGCCCTCAGTCTGTCCCTCCTCAGAGACGGGCAGACTGAGCGGGGCAGATTGGACGTGGCTGGCCGGGGTCGGGCTGCCTGCTGCGGGTTCAGCGAGAGGAGCAGACCGCTGAAGCCCCCGAGCTCGAATGTCCATCGTAAAACTAACTTTATTTTCCAAAATGTTCAATCTGGTCCTCTGGACTGAACTTTTTTGGATTTTTCTACCTGGATTGTTGAGCATGCATCAGGATAACTTTACTGTGGTTTAATGTGGTGCTATGGCTCTGCAGACATTGCACATTTCTGTCTTGTTTTGTGGTGTTAAGTGTAAAATACTTCCACACAGCGGACATGTTTAGATGAAAAGTTGACTAACAGTCACAGTGCTGCTAACTCAGTCCTCACGTTGTAGCTGGCTGCAAACTATGAACTGGATTTCCTGAATGTGAGGCGGGTCTTATTACTCTGGGTTCATGAGAGACGCCTCCGTTCAGGAAATCCATCCCATAGTTTGAAGCCAGTATGCATCATGGATCAGAAATATCGGCAGGTTGGATCGGAAAAATCTGATACATAAATTATGCTGGTATCGGAGGCCGCTATTGATACTGGATCGGATCGCCCCCATCCCTAGTGTTCAAATACTTATTTTCCTCACTGTATTACTACTACACAGTATTTAATGGACATTTACATACTTTTATGCTTGGCTCCCACTACAGCAGATTAGCATTAGCTTACCCTGACACGTGGTCTAGCTCGCATCTTTATGTCTTCCCACACTCTCCTGCACTTCTCCAGAGTTTCTCCTCGCTGCCCGCAGCCTTTTCTGGGTCTCTTTTCTTTGACGTTTGACAAAAACTACAGACTGAGCAGAACGTTCAACAAAGCTACGAGATCCTCCATTTTGTTGTGTATCTTTTCAGTGTCCTCTTCTAATATGTCTAGTGGTGGCTAGTAAATAGCTTAATGGAGCACTATCACCACCAGCTGGTAAAACATGTCATTCGTTCCAAAAAAGTTCAATCTGGTCCTCTGGACATTCAAAAAAACAAAAAACAAAACAAAGCAAAAAAATATAGAAACGTTTCGTCTCTCATCCTGAGGACTTCCTCAGTCTGAGGTGCTGTATTCAGCTCAGTCTCTTAAATAGCACCTTCACAGAGTGGATCAACCAGTTTGCTGCTGACAACCAGAACCAGCTGATCACATGCTCAAGAAGGACCATTAGCCTAACAATGGATCATTAGCACCTGATGGCTGTTTACTGTTCACAGAGGGCTGAGTGATACTAGCAATCACAGCATTGTAAGAGGGGGACAGTTGAACCTGGAGGCTCCGCCCCTGTTTAATGATGGACGATTTATTTTCACATCAGGACATGTCATTCATTCATTCAACCTTTATTTAGACAGGTTAATCCCATTGAGCCTCGAGGACTCATTTACAAGAGAGACCTGATTTAACAAAGAAAGATGACAACAATGGACAACAGCAACAACAATAAACAATTCTAAAAAAATCATACTCCAGGTTTTTTTTTTTTGTCGGACTCTGAAACTGCCCACTAGAACCATCCATCCATCCATCCATCCATCCATTATCTTTACCCGCTTATTCCATTTTGGGTCACGGGGGTCGCTGGTGCCCATGTCCAACAATCACTTTGCGAGGGGCGGGGGACACCCTGGACGGGTCTCCAGTCCATCACAGGGACACATAGAAACAAACGAGACAAACAAACATTCACTCTCTCACTCACACCTAGGGACAATTTAGAGTTACCAATCAGCCTAACATGCATGTTTTTGGTCTGTGGGAGGAAACTGGAGTACCTGGAGAAAACCCACGCATGCACGGAGAGAACATGCAAACTCCACCCAGAATGGCCCCTGGACCGGGATTTGAACCAAGGACCTGCTCGCTGAGAGGCAGCAGCTCTACCAGTTGTGCCACCGTGCTGCCCCACTAGAACCAGTACTGAGGTGTAATGGAAAACCAACGAGTCGGGATGTTCCAAGTGGGCGCTATGGAAAAAGGGCATATTCAAGGATTCAAAGTTCTTTGTCATTCCACCATATTTGGTACATGTGGTGGAATGACAATATGTACACAGGGTCACAGTAACATCCAACAAAAAAAATTTAAAAGAAAAACATTAATAAGATCTAAGCTATGAACTAAGAAAAATATCAACTAAATATACACGAAGAACTAGTAGCATAAAAACATTACATCGGACAGCAGCACGAACATGAGTCTGTGTGAGCAGATGAGCACAAATGAACACAGCAACATGAAACAGATCAGCAGCAATATGAAACAGATCAGTAGCAACATGAAACAGATCAGCAGCAATATGAAACAGATCAGCAGCAACATGAAACAGATCAGCAGCAA
>NC_056507.1:353545-375307 GCF_014905685.2 Nematolebias whitei | reverse complement strand
GTCACTCTTTCAGGGATGAAGATGTTCACATCCTGGACAGAGAGGAACGATGGTTTGAGAGAGGAGTAAAGGAGGCCATCTTTGTGAAAAGAAACCGTCCATCATTAAACAGGGGTGGAGGCCTCCGGGTTCAACTGTCCCCCTCTTACAATGCTGTGATTGCTAGTATCACTCAGCCCTCTGTGAACAGTAAACAGCCATCAGGTGCTAATGATCCATTGTTAGGCTGATGGCTATTAAAGTCTCCACACAAAAAAATGCTTTTATTAAAACTCTTGTCCAATAGTTGTACGATTTTATCAGTGAATATTTCTATATTTGATCCTGGAGATCGATATACACAACTTATCAATATGTTTTTATCATTCTTGTTTATTATTTCTATTGTTATTATTTCCATGATGTTATCAACAACTATTGACATTTCCTTAATTAATTTACATTTTATTTCATTTTTAACAAATAGAGCCACTCCACCACCTCTTTTGTTGCTTCTGTTCACATGATATAATTCATACCCTTCCATGTGAACATTAGTTGTGTTTTCATCGTTGAGCCATGTCTCTGACAGTGCTATTATTGTAAAAGTTCTGTTTAGCTGTTTTAAATAATCTGTTATTTTGGATATATTTGCATTTAAACTTCTACTATTAAAGTGAATAATAGAGAGACCTCCATTTGTTATATTGATGTCATTAAACTGTTCTTCATTGTAATATTCACAGTCTTTTATTTCAGGGAAAAAATTTGTATCAATCGCATCTTCAACATTTTATATTTTAAACTCTAAGTCTTCGTATGTTGCCGTGTTTTAATGTATTTGTTCATTTTATATTTTGTTAATTTCTTGTTTGTGAAGTTGTGTCAATGATTTATCATCTGTCCTCTCCTGAGCTCATTTTAGTTTTTCCAGATCTTTCAGGTCTTTTATTATTTTAGCCTGAGATCCTTCCTGTATTTTGATCCAAACGTTTCCATTTCTTGTCCAAGTTGATGCTATTTTTTTTCTGTTTTTTCAACCACCTTGCTTCACGTGCAATATTTCCATTTTTTTTAGTTAGATGTTCATTTATGTAAACATTTGTTCCCTTCAGTTTTTTTGCTTGCATTATCACATTGTTTCTTGATTTCCTGCTAATGAACTTGATGACTATGGATGGTTTGGCTTTATCTGATTTGTTGGGCAGTGTGTGACAGATTGAAATGTCCTCATGTTCGATGTCAATGTCTTTGTTTTGTAAAAAATTCACTACTTGCTCCTCCAGAGTCTGTAGTTCTTCCTGTGGTACGTCTTCTGTTGTGTTGGTACCAGCAACAACTCTTGCATATGTCCGGTTCCTAACTTCCAGTCCAGTGATCACCAAGTTGTCTATTTTTGTGTATTGTTCCATGTCTACTCTTTGTTCCAGTTCAGCTATTTTTCTGTCTTTATTAGTCATCAGTTCTTTCAATTGTCTCACTTCTTCAGACAGTCCTGTCAGTAATTTACATTTAGCTGATAATCTAGTCACATCAGCACTCAATTTAGTCAGTTCAGCACTCATAAAGTTCAAAGATTTTTTAACTTCCTCCATATCTTCTGAATTATTTTCAGACTCTTGATTCCTTGTTTTTTGTTTGCTCGGCATTACTTATGATACTTCTGGATTGTTGGTATCAACTCTCAGAAGCACAGGATCTAGCCACGAGGTTCACAGGCTTATATTGTTAGCAAAGGCCTAGCGAGGCTTAGCGGCAACAACCCCCAGGTCCCACGCGGTCTCACGATTCACTCGGTCCAGCAGCTCACAGGCCCAACTGTGGCAGACTGGGTCCTGGTTGCAACAGCTCCCAGATCCGACAGCTGTAGTCCGGCTTCCTCGGCTTCAGTGGCTCGCAGGTCCAAACGGCAGAAGACCGGGTCTCCACTGTAATAGCTCCCAGGTCCAGCAGCTGCAGCTCGGCTTCAGCGGCTTGCAGGTCCAATTGGTGGCGGACCAGGTCTCCGCCGTAACAGCTCGGTTTCAGCGGCTCGCAGGTCCAAACGGCAGCAGACCGGGTCTCCGCAGGCCTCACTAGCCAAAGCAGCTACCAGGCCAGCTCGTTAGCTAAACTCGTGGCTCAGTTTCCACGGTTCAGAGCGCGCGGACTTCCTTCTTCCACCTGTTCTGTATATATATATATATATATATATATATATATATATATATATATATATATATATATATATATACAAGTTTGGAGTTAGTTTGTGTAGTTAGTTAGAGATCGGCGGGAGCACAAGTCAACACCTCTTACTTCATCACCGCCGCCAAAATTAATCTTGAGACAGTAATACATGCTTTGGCCACTGCCCATGGCATCATGCACCCAACTTTTATGGCCCTTCCTGCAGGTGGTGGGTCCACAGGAAGGCAAACCCATGCTGCTCCTTCGGGCTGAGCCCGACTGAGCCCCATGAGTAGAGACCCGGTCTCCAGGTGCTCGCTGACGAGCCCCTCCCCCAGGCCTGGCTCCAGGGTGGGTCCCCTGTAACCCATGTCCGGGCAAGGGACACCAAGTTCCTTGCTGTATCATGACCATTAAAATCTTCCGAATTGCTCTTTGTCTGGTCTATCACCTAGGACCAATCTGCCTTGGGAGACCCTACATAGGGCAATTCCAATAGCATAGCTTTCTCTGCCAATTTTAGCTTATTCTGCTTTTTTCTGCTATATTTCTGCTCTTTTTCAACCTTACTACACATTTCTGCTGCTTTTCTGCTGCTTTCATTTGTTTTCCTGCTTTCATCGAGTGTCAGCTGATCAAATTCAACTTATTTAACAGTTTAGCAATGAAAATTTTTCAATGGTTTCAACTTATTCAGCAGCTTTTGTAAAAATCATTCAGCAACTAGAGAAAAGTTGTTTTTTTGCAAAAAAAAAAATACAAGGGAACATTGAAATGCATGATGCCATTGTTTGATGCTGTTTATGAGCATGCCTCGACAGCAGCTAAAATTCTGACCTAAATGCGTTTAAAACCAACATAAGAATCAGGAATCAAAGCATCATCCCCTGACAGATGAACACAACAAATTAGGAAGGCAATAAAAGAACATCTAGTTCATCTGTAAGTCCACACATACATTACAGTTTGACTAAAATCATTTTAACACCATCAACTCTCAGCCATGTTAAACAGTTTAAAGGATTTATTAGACTGCTGGGCATAGGCGTTGCAACCATTATATGTGAAGGGGACAAGTCCCCCCCACATTAAAAAAATGTTCATTTGGACCCCCCACTTTTACTATATAACATTAGTTCAGGCGGCGCAGTTTCTCTTTGTTTGTGAACGAATCCATTCCACTTGATTAATAGGAGAATATTCAAGCCACTAAAACTCCACTCCAGGTTTTTCTGGTTACCTCCAACTCTCCACCGTCTCCTCTTGCCTCGACAGAAAACGCGCACAGGTGGAGGAGGTGGAGGTACCTGTGTTACTCGCGCGCCAGTTTAGCAAGCTTAGTGTGGGCAGTGGTTGACCAGGGGGTTGATCAGAAACATACATGTTAGGAGGATGTTTGAGAGGAGCGCTACGTCTGTAGCATCTTAGCTTAACAGCAACTGTGACGCTGTAAGACACTGCAGGTGTAAGATGTGGTGTGTTCAGGTGCATTAAAGTTGAAATGTCTTTAAACCCCCACACATTATTGTCCTCAAGCTTCACGAGAAACATCATTTAGATGAGTAGTGTTGAACACAAGTAAAAAAGTCCAGTGGTGATGTTTTTTATTTCTCTATAGACAAATATTGCTGACCTGACGCTGTGAATTAAAGTTAAAATGTCTTTAAAACCCACAGCTGAATTTACACAAACTTGGTGAGAAACATGTTTTAAATGTGTGGAATTCAAGGAAATCTATGTGATGTTGCTTTTTTGTTCACTAGTGAACTTTTTTTTTTACATGCGCTCACACGTGCACGCGCGCACACACGCATGCGCACACACACACCTACACTCATCATTGTGTCCCCCCCACATTACGGATGCTTCTGACGCCCTTGCTGCTGGGAAAGGATTTACTAACAGAACATAAATCAAACGATTTCCTTCATGAAAAGCTTCCCAGTTAAATGTTTTCACATGGGTGGATTTTTGGACTTACTAGTTTTTTAACCTCCATCATATTTTACAGTCTTCAGATATCTCAGCAGAGATTTCTTTTAAGTGTTGCGAAACTCTGACATATATGTTTTACATTCTGGGTGAATTTTCTGTGACAGAGCTGACTACTATAATCGTGTCTCTTGTTCCAAAGAGGACCATAACTTGGCACTGACCCGACACATTTGCTCTTGCCTATTTTTAGTTGCTTCTATTTTGACAAGCATGAAAGGATTGACATTCTCTGAAGAGCTGCTAGATGAGCCTCTTCTCTGCAGCTCTGTTTCAAAACGTCTGGAAATGCTTCTGCCTCTCTAGTCGTATTCACCTTCTTGAGCGTTACTGTTGGTGACCGGTGATGTCGGCTCTCGGCCCTGAATCAAAGGAAAGCAGCCCCGGTGATGATGAAGGTGAAAGGTATCAGCCATGTTTAGCCTCTGGTCTTGTTTCAGCCAAACTAACTATTGTGATTGGAGATACACACTTTTCTGAAGAGAAGACATTACTTGTTCAAAGCTGTGACTATTTCCAAGCTCTGTACCGCTCTGGAATGAAGGAAAGCCACCAGGATGTGATCCACCTACAGTGTGTGCGTGCTCGAGGGTTCCTCCTTGCCTTGGCAGTTCTACATGGGGAGATGCCGGCTCTGGAGGAAGACGACATTGTTGAGGCGATTGAATGTGCTGCTTTTTTACAGATTACACTGCTCACAAAGCACCTTATCAACCTCATCGACACCGACAACTGTCTGCTGATGTATCACACTGCTGCAATGTTCGGACTCACGGACCTTCACCACGCCGCTGCGCTCTTCATCCGAGACATGTACAGTGACCTGGAGACAGAGATCAAGACGATCCTACCATCTGAGCTGATCTCATACATCGAGTCTTTGACACCAAGTGTTTTTGTGGCTGTAGGGGCTCACGTGAGCTGCGGCAGGGACACTAGCATCCACGCCGCCTCCAGGACAGTCTGCTACCTGGATGAAAAGGAAAACCATTGGAAAGTACTGACAGATCTCCCACTGGAAGCCAGCACCTCTCTGGCTGGGGTCACTGTTTTAGACAACAAACTTTACATTGTTGGAGGAGTTCATGGAGTTTACAAACAAGTTGTGGAGTCTTGTTTCTGCTACAATGTTGAGAATGGCAACTGGACAAGGATTGCCAGCCCAGCACAACTCCGTTATAATTTAAGCCTTGTGGGTGTAGATGGTTGCCTTTATGCCATTGGAGGGGAATATGAACGAACAGTGATGTCATGTGTGGAAATATACAACACAAGCAGAGACACGTGGACACTTGCTGCTCACCTACCTCGACCAGCAGCAGGAGCTGCTTGTTCCAAAACAATGAGCAGGATTTTTGTGTGTTTGTGGAGGCCAATGGAGACCACAGAGATCTACGAGTATGTCCTGAGGAAAGATGAGTGGCAGCTCATTACAACACTAATCCGATACCACAGCTATGGCCACTGTTTGGTCGGCCACAAAGACAACCTGTATGTCATGAGGAACGGCCCATCGGATGACTTTCTGAGGTGCTTGATGGACTGCTACAATCTGAGCTCTGGTCAGTGGTCATCCCTACCGGGACATTTTGCCAACAGCAAAGGTTCATTGTTCACAGCTGTGGTTAGAGGCGACTCTGTGCTCACTCTAAACAGGAGCGCAACTTTAGAGTATAAAGTGGAGGGTAAAAACTGGAAGCCCAGGCGAAAGATGAAGGGTTTCCCCAGGAGTGGATCAGTGTGGACGTTCCTGCTCCGACTGCCTGATGTTTCCAAGCTTCAGCGCCAAGTATCTAACTTTATCACATAGAGCAGCAGTACTCAGATGTTTTTATCTTGTGAACCCATCATACAAAAAAGTTTTCCAATGGACTAGAGCAGAAAAAGTTGCTTGGCTTGACCCATTTTTACAAGGGTTAGCTTTAAAGATTAATGGACGTAGTCATTTTAAAAAGAAAACACCCTGCAGACCATTGTACATAAAAACAGTTCTATAGATTTTTTTAAGGCAGTATTATAACAGCACTTGTGTTTTTCTTCATGTGAAAAAAGTTCTGGTAAAGAGTTACACAAAGCAGGACAAACGAGACAAACAACCATTCTCTCTCTCTCTCACCTAGGGACAATTCAGAGTTACCAATCAGCCTAACATGCATGTTTTTGGTCTGTGGGAGGAAACTGGAGTACCCAGAGAAAACCCACACAAGCATGGAGAGAACATGTAAACTCCACCCAGAAAGGTCCCCGGACTGGGAGTTGAACCAGGGTAACCTGCTTGCTGAGGGGCAGCAGCTCTACCAGTTGCACCACCGAGCTGCCCCTCTGTGGAATCAG
Source organism: Nematolebias whitei (assembly GCF_014905685.2). Taxonomy (NCBI): domain Eukaryota; kingdom Metazoa; phylum Chordata; class Actinopteri; order Cyprinodontiformes; family Rivulidae; genus Nematolebias; species Nematolebias whitei. The sequence continues at coordinate 368,833 of NC_056507.1, read as the reverse complement.
TAACATATTTTTCATGCACATTCTGTCTAACCGAACAAGGATGAGTCACGTTCTCTGGACGCATTCTTCTTTGTTGAAACGTTTTGTCTTTTATCCAAAATACTTCTTCAGTCTGAAACCCAGCTAGAATAAAAAGCACCCCATCATAGTGGACCACCCAGTGTGCTGCTGGCAGCCAGAACTAGTTGTTCACATGCAAAAGAGGACCATCAGCCCAATAATAGATCATCAAAGCCTGTTAGTGCTCCATCAAACCTGCTATAATAGAATAGGTTTGACTTCCCGAACTGACAACATCAAAATGTGTCTGGAAAAGGTGAAATGCATGCCTGCCTCTACCCTCATTTTCCCTACTCTGGGCCCTTGAGCAAGGCACTTAACCGCCACCATGTGCTCCCAAACAGGTCTATCTTGAAAATGAGAACTTGTGACTCAATGAGACTACCTGGATAAAAAAAAAAGTTTAAAAAAGTGTCAGTACACATGGTGTTAAGGAGATACTGAATTATGTTGTGTAACATTATATAGAAAAATACTGCAGTTCTATTTCGTATAGGTTTCACCCTTTAAGGCTTTCGCTTAGTGGGTTTATCCCGTTATGCGGAGCATTAGCACTGAAAAATTTAGTCCACGCCCACCTACTGTGTGGGCCCCACCCGGTCCGTATAAATTACGTTAAGAGCGGGAAATCGGCTCCCATTTTTTCTTCAGCGAGCTAAATAGCACTGTCAGAAGAACAAAGAAGGAAAATTGTGTAGATGACCAACCTTTGTTAAGGATGCTTGGCCCGGCAGTCGACCTCCGGTTGTCCGGTGAGTTCTCCTCCCCGAGGAGAAGATGACGAGCAGTCTTATTTCAAGGTAAGCGCCGAGGAATATTTCCCAGTGACAGGTCACTACACGCTGGACAACGCCATCTTGTATTTTTAATCTTATCGCCGACCCTGGAGCGAATCGGATGGTTCCTCCGGGACAGGCGCGTTCAGCTGCAGCCCCTGCTGCTCATTCCCTCCTGGGGAGCGTAGTGTCAGTGGAGGGGGGCTGAGTGAATGCTCACCCAATCCCACCTCGTTTCGCATCGGCGATCACACCGCTCCCGGCCGACGGCGCCCTCAGGGGTTGCCCGGCGTAACCCAGGAGGCGGCTGACATGAAAGGACCCCTTTTTTACGTCCTACGCCTTTCCCGCCAGTTCGGATGATCCGGTGGGAAGGTTGTTTACTGGGCTCCATTCCGGCTCACCGTCTTGATCCATATGGCCTCGTGTTCCCAACAGGACGTCCTACGGGCGAGGCCACAGACAGGTTCTTTCCTGGTAGATTGGGGGAGCCTGTCTCCACAGTCCGCACCCATCCCCAGAGCAGGGGTTCACTGAGCGGAAAGTCCCTTCGTGCCCCCTGGAGCCGAGCCTGATGGAGGCTTCATTGGAGTGAGATGTCGAGGTGGACCAGCGTCCCGTGCCTCCGGTTAGCATAACCGAGATGGTGACACCGCTCTCCAACTGAGCTCACCAGCATGTGTTCCACACGGCCGCAGCGAACAACACGTTACGCTGTTGGCGTACACGTTCAGAGGCGGGAAGAGACGGTGGCCCTCTGTCCTTCGGCTCACTCCGCTCTCGTAGCGGCTGCTTGCTAACGACGCTGTCGGCCCCTGCAGTACGCTCAGTCTACAGGTCAGCTGACGTCATCCTCAACCAGTGCGCCTTTTTTGCTGTCTGCCCCCCGCATCGCAGCCGGAGTACGAGGTCCCAGAGGTTCTCCTGGCTCGTCACTCCACCTTCCTCTCAGGAGAGATGCAGGAGTTGTTCATTTGTTTGCCTGGACTTCGCCAACAGGGGGCCCTCCAGGACAACAAACAGAGCTCAATGGAAGGTAACCAGGTGTCCGGTCGCTGGAGGTGTGTTGATGACACTGTGAAATAACATCATTTTATGATGAAGTGTCTTTTAGCCAGGCTGTCAGCATGGTTATCTGACAAGCGGCCCCATCACACACACTCATCACGAATGAGCCTTTTTTAAGGTTGTTTTCATTCACTGTCAGCGGTGCCGATGCGCGCCCCCACGACATGAAAACGCGCACGCAGCTCTCAGCGCCCACCGTTCACGTCAACGTTCATGTGAGACCACGGTACGAGCTCAGCAACGTATCTCGCTCTCGGCAGAAGCGACACACGTTTTGTCATTCCAGTGGTGCCAAACGCGCGCTCCCGCGGCGTTAGCAGTTTCACAAGCCTCACAGCGGCTCTGCCCCTACATCCTCGAAGAAGGTTTTCTGAATTAATACTGCAGCTCGTGGAATCATTCTGAAGTTCACGTGACTTGCAGCCAAGAATGAACGTGTTTCTGCAGACTGAGCCAGTGGTAGCCTCGCTTCACCGATGCCACGAGCTGCTTCCTGACCGCTCCAGTGCCAACGCGCGCTCCCGCGGCGTCAGCAGCCCCACAAGCTTCACAGCGGCTCAGCTCATACATCCTTGAAGAAGGGGTTTTTGTCTGAATTAATATTGCAGCTCGTGGAATCACTCAAAAGCTCACGTGATTCGCAGCAAACAATGAACGTGTTTCTGCAGACCGAGCCAGTGGTAACCCCGCTCCACCGATGGCGTGCGGTGCCTCCTTTCCGCACCAGTGCCAACGCGCGCCCCCGCGGCAATCCTGGCTTAAAGCGTCGCACGAGGACGCACACACACGACCCTTCAGGGCGCGTCGGCTCATATGTGCACCTGCTTCCCAAGCGTTACACGGAACAGCTGCACACAACGTGAACACAACACATGAGCTGTTTCCCGCAGCAACACACAACGTCTTGCACGCTCGGGACGCGCGTGGGTTTTTTCTCCCTCACTCAGCGCGCTCCAGTTTACATCAGCATGTATGTGAGTTTTCACAGCATAAATGCGTGCCCGCTTTATAGCTTATAAACGGGTAGCAATGAACGCGCACTTCCTGTCGGATGGGCGAACCGTTTTCATCCGGGATTCACGCTGCAGTTCAGCTCAAACCCCGGTGTGGAGGAACTCTGTGACGTTTTTTTTGTCATTTATGAACAGATCTCGTCGCCTCTAGCAGAAGCTCAGGAAATTCTGTTTTAAATGTAATTTCTAGAGTCTCAGATGGAGAGGAAACGCAAGGTCTCTCTCATCACTTCCTGGTCCCAATGAACTGGAAAGATGAGATTTATTTTAGAGTGTCAATTTCTGAGCTGTGAGAAACAACACTCCATTATGCGCCCGAGCCACTTTAATTCTGCATTATCTGGACACCTGCTGCTGCTGAGCAGCTTGTACAGACAGGTGGCAGCAGTGCAACTCACGAGAATCGGTTGAGTGATATCAGCTGTTTTCCGTCAGCAGACCTACGCACACACATTTAACAAGCTGTGGCTCTCCACACAGCAGCCTTTTTAAATGTTTTTTGGAGTGTCGCACGGGATTTTTGAATGTGACTCAACACTGACCTTGAGCAGCAGAATCATCAGGGTTTTTGATTCTCAGACAGAAGTGACTGTTGCATACATACTAGCAGGAAATGTATGCATTTTTCAACCCATATGCCACATTGTGAGACAGATGCTGTGTGGGGCACACCCAATCTGCTCTCCTTTGGAGTGGGTACATCTCATGTATTCCACCCAAAGCTAGGGCTCAGACACGGTAGAAATCCTGACAGCATCTGCGGACGTGTAGCAACACGAGAGAACGCTCAATGTCAATTATAATTAGCGTGGAGCCATAGGACGATCCACCGCTGGGTGGACATGCCTGCTCACAGCCTGTGGTCGTAATGCCTTTCACCTTCTTCTCTCCCTCTGGTATCACGGTTTTCTGAACCGAGCTCAGGAGGAGGGACTGGCAGCCCCTATGCCCCAAGTGCGTGAACGCATCATGGTTCCCAGGCCTACGACATTTGTTATCAGGGCGCTCGTGGAACCTGCCGTGGAGGGAGGACGCTTCCCTCCAGGCAGGAGGAACGATCAGGAATTTATCAGAATAGGCCGGCACCTGTGGTTTTGGTCGCTGTGAGGATCTTTTGAGAGGATGGAACTCTCTCAAGATGTAGTGCGTATGATTCAGGAGTCACGTGCTGCAACCACCACAGCGCGGTTCACATTAAGTGGTCAGTTTTTCAACGCTGCTGTACAGAAAGGCATAGAGGCCACTTCATGTCCACAGGACAATATGATGTTTTTTTCTGCAGCAGCCGAGGGACAGAAATCTGGTGTCCAGCACGACTATCGTATGCTGCAACCGTGTTTTCTTCTTGTCTCAAAGTTGTCGTAGACAGAACAACCTTTAATCATCCTCTGACGGAGCATTTTGTCTCAGATTGATATAGCAGCTGTGGGCCTGTTGTGACACGGGAAACGCTCAGTGTCAATTATGCGCTTCTCTGAGCCCATGAGACGAACCACCGCTGGGGGGTGGATGCGTTTGTCCACAGTCCATGGCCCAAAATGCTTCTGTACGTGTTTTTCTCCACCTCCTCTGACCTTACGGTTCTTGAACCGAGCTCAGGAGGAGGGATTGACAGCTCTCCTGGTGGCCCAGAGTGCGTGGGTGCACTATGGTTCCCAGCCCTGAAACGCCTGCTGTCGGGGTGCCCGTGGAAACTGCCATAGAGGGAGGACGCTCTCCTTCCAGGTAGGAGGAGCGACCAGGAGTTACCCAGAAATAGGCCAGCACCTGTGGGTCTGGCCGTTGAACGAATCCACTTAGAGAGGATGGGTTGCCAACAGGATGTAATGCGCACAATTCAGATTTTCTCGTGGTGCATCTACCACAGCAATGTACACATCAAAGTGGACAGCTTTTCAGTGCTGGTGTACAGAGAAGTGTGTAGAGGCCACCTCATGTTCTTTAGGTGGCATGCTGTTCTTTCTGCAGCAGCTGATGGACAGAAATTTGCATCTAGCACATTTAAAACGTACGCTGCAGCCATGTCTTCCTGACATGAAGGTTTCTGAGACAGAACAGGTTTTACCATCCGTTGATGAAGTGTTTTCTAAAAGGTGTACAGAGACGCAGGCCTGTCTCACACCCACTTGTTTCCAGTGGGATTTAATACTAGTCCTGCAGGTCCTGATCAAAGCTTCATTTGAGTCTTTGGATCAGGTTCCACTTAAATTCTTGTCTCTTTAAACAGCTCTGCTGCTGGTTTTAACAAGAGTGAGTGTTTTATCTGCCCTCTCTGTCGCTCCGTCATGTCTCAGAAATTAGGCTGGCGGCAGCTCAGCTGATTTTAGACCAACCCAGCTTTTATGCCTAATACATCATGAGCTCTTTTAATCAAGAGCGATATCGTTGGAGGGGTTGTCCCCCCCCCCACAGATCAAAAGAAGTAACGTCTTTTTATCTCCTCTGTCCTGTGCGGGCATTGACATGTTACATAGCGTGCACAGCTGTAATGCGTCTACATCTGTTTGTGCATTATAGAGATGCATCTGCAGGTCGACCGTTATCCACCCAGCGTTTGTCACACTGGCTGTGTGAGGCCATTTCTGAAGTCTACAGAGCATCAGATTTAGAGCCTCCTGTCAACATCAGAGCACACTCTATCAGGGGTATCGCATCTTCGACTGCTTTGCATAATGGTATGTCAATGCAGGACATGTTGCACTGTGGCCGCGTGGTCAACACCCTGCTCATTTATTCGCTTTTATCTAGGTGATGTGACGGCCCGTTCCATGACACATTCTGTCCTTTGTGTTACAGAATGAATATTATTGTTTTCATGGAACTCCGTTTTACTCACATCTGTCTGCATGCATTACAGTGTGAGATGTTATCAGTCACAAGTTGTGACTGTTATTTGGTTCTATTGTCATTAATCAGTTCACGACTATTGTTACCAATCAGTTCATCTGATTAATAATCAGCTCTCCTGTTATTATTAATCTACTCATACTGTTCAGCCGTAAACCGGTTGGTTCATGGCTCTTTTCAGCGTTTTTCCCTCCCCATTGATGTTTCCGGGGCGTTCATGCATTCAGAATGCATAGTTACACAACATGCGTCTGTGCATGGCACACATAATTACGCAATGCGTAATTACGCACATGGGAGCTGAGTGATTAGACTTTTTGGGCAAGCTTCTGCTTCATACGGTGTTCGAATGGACCCAGTGAGGCGAGGACCACATCTGCTTCGCCCTTAACCCACTAAGCGAAAGCCTTAAAGGGCGAAGCCTATACGAAATAGAACATTGGTTATGTACTGTAACCCCAGATTCTATGATTATAGCCGTAGCCCTTTAAGCGTCGGGCCTCACTGGCTCCTAAATGGCTGAAGAAAAAGCTATTTTGGGAGCCGATTTCCCGCTCTTAACGTAATTTATACGGACCGGGTGGGGCCCACACAGCAGGTGGGCGTGGACTAAATTTTTCAGTGCTAATGCTCCGCATAACGGGATAAACCCACTAAGCGAAAGCCTTAAAGGGCTACGCCTATACTCATAGAATCTGGGGTTACAGTACGTAACCAACAATTTTTTACTATAAGCATGTAGTGAGATGTTCCACCCTCCCCTCTCTGGGCACCACGTGCTGATCAGAGTACCACAGATTGATGGGCGTGGCAGAAGTCTTTATAGTTGGGCAGGTGGCTGCATCAAGGTTCCTCCTGCTGCACATCAGCTGCTGTTCTTGGGTTCTGCTCATTGGAGATCGTACGGGTCGTTTTGTTTAATCTGAGTGGCTGGGATGTGGTTGGTGTTTGGGCGCTACACCTGCTGTGTTTCTGCAGTGTTGCTGCTCCGCTGGTGTTACTGGCTGCAGCTGCAGCTCTTTGCCGTGCACGGCTGCTACCTTCTTCTGACCTGCTGCTGATCCGCTCATTCCCCTTGTAGGCTGTGTTCACGCTCCTCGGTAAGCTGCCTGCCATTTAGATCTATTTTATTATTGTCATTTAACTTGAATCCAGAACTAATGTGCTTTTTATTCTTAGGCACAATTTGAGCTGCACAATTCTGTGCTTAACTGCCCCAGTGCACAGGGATGCTCTGCTGTCTGGTCTGGTCTGGTCTTGGTTTGAGGCAACTTTCAGAGTTTGAGCTGCTCCTCTGTAATTGTTGCTGTTCTCTTTGCAGCCAGTTGATTGGACAGTGCATGTCTCCTGTGCCCTGTTGTGATGGGTGTGACACTGGACACGAACCGTTTGTTCCACCATCTGTACTGTGGTTGATTTGGTTGAGTTATTATTGTATGTGGAACAACATAAATATCAGCCTTTACCTCATGCTCCCTTTGTCCTCAGGGATTGAGTAGTAGGCCTGAAGCCTGTTTTTAAGTATCTATTTTTAATAAATTATAGAAGTCAGTCTCTGTCAAGGTGTGTTTCTGAACCTGTGGTGTTTTAAATCTTTAGGTAATGGTTGTGTTTGTGTTTGATAAGAACCAGTCCTCTTTTACTGCTCAGGCATTTTTGTTAAAGCTCTGCTCACATGTTGCTGATTGGCATCTCATAGAACTCTCTCATTTATAAATTCACATACTCGTGACTGCCACCCAGTGGACACAAACATAATACATCCAGTCATCCCAGTAATGACATCCCCCAACTGGTGCTGAGTTTAAAAAAAGGATCAAAGTGGAATTATGTGTCCATTGTTGGTTTCTTCATGAGTTTCCAGTTTCTCTGTGGCTCCATGGCACCATCTTGTGCCCAGTGACATCAACAGTTTGTAGGCGGAGTCTGAGCAGCCAGAGGTCGTTGATCCATTAATACCAGTGTTGTTCAAAACCAGGATTTCTAGTCCGATACTGAGTAAAATTCAGGCTAGTATTGGCAATACCTATACTAGTACTTTGTGCAAATACATCAGGTAAACCTAAAAAAAAGCTACTCATTTCAAATCAAAGCTGCAAAAAGAATGCAAGACAAAATTTATTTATTTTAAACTCCAGAGTACATTGAGGTAGTGGCCTCATTCATTCATTCATTCATTCATTCAATGAACCTTCTACAGGTTAATCCCACTGAGCCTCAGGGACTCTTTTACAAGAGAGACCTGATTTTAGCAAAGAATTGCTCTAGAATTGTTCTAGAATTGCACCGCTCAAGGTGGCTGCATGTTGGAGCAGCTCTGTTACATTCATTCTTATTTACTGCTTTTGAAAACTTTAATTCCTCTTATTTCTGGATGTATATTGCTTTTTACGATGATTATTTACTCTGCTATCGGATGCTGTGCAGCTGGAAGGATTTTTACTGAACTTTTTTACTTTTGAACATTTGTTATGATGCGTAACCATGGCAACAAGGTATTTTTTTAACAACAAGGAGCAGCTGATTAACATCTCAAAAGCTCAAATATCTCATCTACAGCCCCAAATCCCACGAGTTGAAAAGGAGGTGCCGTGGACGAATTCCCGTCAACCTGGCGGCAGTGCTCGAGTACCTCACCACCAAGATCCTGGAGCCGGTGTGAAACTCTGCTCGTGTGGAGCTCTGCAGACTGCTAGGAGAAGTGACCATCACTTGGGGAGGAATTCTGTCCGGCATTCGGGCAATCCTGCTGCCCAGGAGGACCGAGAGGCCTGCCAGATCTGACAGCAAGATGGATCTGGGTGGACGGATCGGTATCTGTGGCCACATTCTTCAGCTTCACTGCAGGAGATCCTTCCTGCCCACAGCTATCAGCATCTATAACAGCTCTTGAATGAAACCAGGATGATGAGCTACGACAACACTTAATTTCCCTCTGGGATTAATAAAGTATTTTTGAATTTGAATGATGACAACAGTGGACAATCATAAAAGATGCATACAAATTGAGAACAAGTGAAAGAAAATGGTATTAATAAAAAAGTAACAAAACAGGAACATGTCTGCATTTGGTTTTTCCCAGGAACTTAACAGATGTTTGAAGCCACTTAGAGAGGTCAAGGTGGAGAGCTTCAGATCTTTTTGTAAGATATTCCAGGAAATGGGAGCGGAGTAGGAGAAGGTCCTTTTGCCTAGTTCAGTCCTCACTGAGGGAACACTGCAGGTAATGATGTCCTGAGAGCGCACGCTGTAGCTGCACTCACACAGAGACATGTAGGAGGAGATGTATGAAGGCAGCAGACCAAGAAGTGATTAATTATTCATAAAGCTGAGCTTATACAACAGAAAATAACAGGACACAATCATACAAAATATGTGAAAATGGTGTTTCAAATAAGAAAAATCAAAACTATTAAAGATGTCTGAAATAGGTAATAAGATAACATTATATTTTTATCCATATTTTATATTTTTTTCAGAGTTCACCAAGGCTGTTTTATCTCCATTGCTATGTATAATTTGACACCTGGTCCATGTTATCCACTTTAAATGATCTAGTCCTTGGGGAAACCTTACCTGAATAAATCTGCTTTTTGAAAGATTTCCTCAGTGTTGCACATTATTACTCCAAACTGAACTCCTGCAACTATTTGTGGAAGTATCCTGATGCATGCTCAATAATCCAGGTAGAAAAATCTAAAAAAGTTAAATCTGGTCCTCTGGACATTAAAAAAACAAACAAAAAAAACAAAACAAAGCAAATCAACAAAAAAATGTAGAATCGTTTCGTCTCTCATCCTGAGGACTTCCTCAGTCTGAGGTGCTGTATTCAGCTCAGTCTCTTAAATAGCACCTTCTCAGAGTGGATCAACCAGTTTGCTGCTGACAACCAGAACCAGCTGATCACATGATCAAGAAGGACCATCAGCCTAACAATGGATCATTAGCACCTGATGGCTGTTTACTGTTCACAGAGGGCTGAGTGATACTAGCAATCACAGCATTGTAAGAGGGGGACAGTTGAACCTGGAGGCTCCACCCCTGTTTAATGATGGACGATTTCTTTTCACAAAGATGGCCTCCTTTACTCCTCTCTCAAACCATTGTTCCTCTCTGTCCAGGATGTGAACATCTTCATCCCTGAAAGAGTGACCGCTGGCCTGGAGATGAGTGTAGACCGCAGAGTCCTGGTCTGATGATGTTGATCTTCTGTGCTGGTCCATCCTTTTGGCCAGTGGCTGTTTAGTTTCCCCGATGTAAGACTGATCACCCTCCTGACACTGAACAGCATACACAACTGTCATGAATCACGTCCTTGTATTTAGATCTTTATCACTCTGTTCACTAGCTCTGGTTTCTCAGTTCTGTTCTGCTCTTTTCATTCTCACTCCTTATCTCCTTCTACCTGGTTCTCATGTGTGTGTGTATGTGGAGAACCAGTCTGTCCACTCTGCATGTTGGTGAAGGCTGACTGCACTAATTGTTTGCACTGCAGCCAGCTGGCCTGATTATCTCTGACTGGCTGCACCTGTTCTCTCCACCCTTTATAAGCAGCAACCTGTCAACTCTTCGGTGCCCGATAGTTGAACACTCTTAGTAGTCAGTAAATATCTCGCGTTCATGCCTGTAGTCCTTGTTGCCCTCTCTTGTCCCTGTTCAAGTCCTCACTCCTTGTCTTGCCCTCCACGCTACCTGTCCCTCTTTCTGGTTGTCCTCCCCTTCTTGTTTGGCCTGATCTCTTGGTTCCTTGACCCTCCGCCTGCCTCGACCACGTCTCTTTGGATTGCCCTTTTGGATTTGTTTCTGCATCTGCTCTTGGTACCGACCCACGCCTGCCCGACCACCGATCTGCCTGCTCCTCTGGTACTGCCTGACATCTGCTTCTCGTTACTGGACCTTGGAAAGCCTGACCTCCCCTTTTGGATCACGGACTCTGGACACACAGACAGCTGCGGCCAACTGTCGTCCTTCACCGGACTCAGTCCTTCCAGCAGCTGCAGATCTGGACACTTCCACCTTTCAGGACCCTTGAGATCATCTGAGACGATTGCTCCTGCCGTTAACCGACACCAGAACCAGAACCCAGACCAGCACCGAGACCAGCTGTCACTTCCCTCCTAAAAACAATAAACACTTATTATTTATCGTCAGTCTGTTGTGTTGTGATCTTGGTCCAAACCCTCACGAGAGTTCCTTACAGAACTATCGGGCCACGATGGACCACTCACACACAGCAGAATGGCAGTCTGGTGTCGAGGGAGCAATTTGTAAACTAGAATCTAATATGGAGGAAATAGTTCGTTTACTTAAGTCATCCTCTTCTCCTGAACCAGTTCAAACCTGTCCGGCTCCTACCCGGGAACCTAGACTCTCGCCACCTGAGGCATTTTCTGGAGCACCCGACCAATGCCGTCCATTCATCACACAATGCGAGATCCACTTCCAACTGCAACCCTCCATGTTTACCTGCGACCGCTCCAAAGTCGCATATATGATCTCACTATTAACAGGCAAGGCCAAAATATGGGGAACTTCAGAGTGGCAAAGAAACTCACAGTTTGTTTACTCTCTTCAAAGTTTCAAGAACGAGTTATGCCGAGTTTTTGACCCAGTTCTGCCGGAACGAGAGGCTGCCAGACGTCTATTCGACATCAAGCAAGGTAACCGTCGCGTCACAGATTATATCATTGACTTTCATTCTGTAGCGTCCGGCAGCCACTGGAATGACGAGGCATTAACCGATGCCTTTTATCGAGGCTTGGACGACGCCATTAAGGACGGGCTGGCCACCCAGAGACTTCCTGAGACCTTACAAGGTTTGGAGGACATGGCAACAAGACTCGACCTCCGACTGGCTGAACGCTCTCGGGAAAGAAAGGCTGCTACGTCATCTTTCGTCAGGCAACGCGGTGAGTACGGCGCTCACACGAAGACATGGGACTCACCTTCTGTTTCTTCACCTCGTCCGACAGTGGAGCCTCGGCAGCAGTTACCAAGTCCGGCTGAGGAACCTATGCAGCTGGGCCGAAGCAAACTCACTCCGGCGGAGCGGGATCACCGCCGTAGGAATCGGCTGTGCTTCTATTGCGGCAACGCTGGACACGCCGTCTACTCTTGTCCGGTAAAAGGCGGGGCTCAATAAACGAGAGGAGATGTTTATTGAGTCGCGCATCCACTTCCTCCATCTCCTCACCATTCGTCATCCCCGCCGAGATCTGCGTTCCGGGTAAGATCTGTTCCTCCATCAAGGTGTTTGTTGACTCTGGAGCCGATACGGAGTTTTTGGACTATGATTTCGCTGTTACTGCTGGAATTAAAATCCTGCAGTCATCTAAGAACCACTCCGTTGTCGCTCTTGATGGTCACCCTCTCAACTCCTCCTCCCAGGTCTCAGAGCCCGTCACGTTATGTTTAGGTGGTAATCATAAGGAACTCATCAGTTTTCTCATAATAAACTCTCCTGAGAACCCCGTAGTCTTGGGTGCTACCTGGCTATCTAAACATAATCCTCACTTAGATTGGAGGCGGAGGGAGATTTTGGGATGGTCAGAGGAATGTCTCTCTACCTGCCTTTATGAAGCAGTGGTTCCTTCAGACTCTGTTACTCAGTCATCTAGTTATTATCCGGATTTGGCTAAGGTTCCCACTGAATATCATGACCTCAAGGAGGTATTTAATAAAGTTAAGGCCACGTCGTTACCTCCACACAGACCCTATGACTGTCCCATTGACTTAATGCCCGGTACCACACCACCCAGAGGGGGTCTTTATTCTTTATCCCAACCAGAACAAGAGGCCATGAAGACTTATATTCAGGAGTCCCTGCAAGCTGGGATCATCAGACCTTCGGTCTCTCCTGCAGGGGCCGGTTTCTTTTTTGTAAAGAAAAAGGATCAGACTCTCCGTCCCTGCATTGATTTTAGAGGTCTAAACAAGATCACTGTTAAGAATAAGTACCCGTTACCCTTAATGAACACTGCGTTTGACCTTCTGCAGGGATCCAAGGTCTTTACTAAGCTCGACCTCCGTAATGCCTACCATCTGGTTCGTATCAGAGAGGGGGACGAGTGGAAGACTGCATTCAACACACCCACTGGACATTATGAATATTTGGTGATCCCATTTGGGCTCACCAACGCTCCTGCAGTATTTCAATCCCTAGTTAATGATGTACTTAGAGATATGGTTAACAAATTTGTTTTTGTTTATCTTGACGACATTTTGATTTTTTCTAAGGACATTAACGCTCATAAAAAACACGTTAGATCTGTTTTAACCCGGCTTCTGCAGAATGGTCTATATGTAAAAGCTGAAAAATGTGAGTTTCACACCACCTCCACTACTTTTCTGGGTTTTGTTGTCTCCCCAGACTCTATGTCCATGGACTCTTGCAAGGTGGCTGCTGTGGTGGACTGGCCCACTCCCAAGGACCGGAAGCAACTGCAACGCTTTCTGGGGTTTGCTAATTTTTATAGACGCTTTATAAAAGGTTACAGCCAACTCGCTAAGCCTCTCCATGAACTTACCTCATCCAAGTCTCGTTTTGTTTGGTCCACCGCAGCAGCCGAAGCCTTTTGTGTGCTCAAAAAACTATTTTCTTCAGCTCCCATCCTCCGGGCCCCCAACCCCGACGAGCCCTTTGTCGTCGAAGTTGATGCCTCTAGTACTGGGGTGGGGGCCATTCTTAGTCAGCGCAGCCCGGAGGGACGCCTGCATCCTTGTGCTTTCTTTTCTAAGGGTCTCTCCGAGGCAGAAAGGAACTATGACATTGGGGATCGGGAGCTGCTTGCCGTCAAACTCGCCCTTGAGGAGTGGAGACACTGGTTGGAGGGCTCCAGATTCCCCTTTTTGGTTTGGACTGACCATAAGAACCTGGAGTACCTCAAATCCGCTCGTCGCCTCAACCCCCGTCAGGCCAGGTGGGCACTGTTTTTTTCACGTTTTAATTTTACTTTGTCTTTTCGACCCGGTGAGAAAAACACCAAGCCTGATGCCTTGTCTCGCATCATGGAGAAGGATGACGTCCCCTCCTCTCAGGAGGATCAGTTTATCCTCCCTGAAACTGCCCGCCTGGCCGTCACCCAGCTTGAGTTGGATCTGAAGGCTTCCAACCAGACCGATCCTCCCCCACCTAGTTGCCCACCCAATCGTTTATTTGTCCCTCCCTACATGGTTAAACAAGTTTTGGATTTCACTCATAGTTCTCGTCTTTTCTGTCACCCTGGTTTGAGTAAAACATTGTCCCTGGTTAAGTCACAGTTTTGGTGGGAGACCTTATTTCAGGATGTCCAAACCTATGTGCGATCTTGTCCCTCCTGTTCCCAATCCAAACCCTCCAAGCGCCCTCCTTCAGGGCTGTTACGTCCCCTTCCCTGTCCGTCTCGTCCCTGGTCGCACATAGGAATGGATTTCATTACTGGTCTCCCACCATCCAATTCTCACTCGGTCATCCTCACTATTGTTGACCGTTTTTCCAAGATGGTCCATTTGATTCCCCTTCCCAAACTACCATCATCCAAGGAACTCGCCCTGATTATGGCCAGGGAGGTTTTTAGGCTCCACGGTCTGCCCACTAACATTGTTTCCGACAGGGGTCCTCAGTTTGTCTCTCTCTTTTGGAGGGAGTTTTGCTCCCTCCTGGGTATTGACATTAGCCTCTCCTCTGGGTTTCACCCTGAGACCGATGGCCAGACGGAGAGGGCTAATCAGGAGGTTGAGGGCAAGCTGAGGATTCTATGCCAACAAGACCCCGAGAAGTGGAGCTCCTCCCTGCCTTGGGTTGAACATGCCCTCAACTCCATTCCTTCCTCGGCCACCGGTTTGTCACCTTTTTACGTTGTTTTTGGTTATCAGCCCCCTGTCATCTCTCTCCAGGAGAGGGAGGCTTCTGTTCCCTCCGCTCATCTGGCCGCCCTACGCTGCCAGAGGGTTTGGAGGAAGGCCAGACGCGCCTTGTTGAAAAGTAGGGCGGCCTATCGCAAGCAGGCTGACCGCCATAGAACCCCCCAGCCCGTTTACTCCGTAGGCCAAAAGGTGTGGTTGTCCACCAAGAATCTCCCACTTAAGCTCCAGTCCCGTAAACTGGCCCCTCGCTTCATTGGACCCTTTCCCATTTCCAAAGTCGTCAACCCTGTGTCTGTTCGCTTGACTCTCCCTAAGTCCCTCCGTGTCCATCCCACCTTCCACGTTTCTTGTGTCAAACCGGTGGTCTCCTCCTCTTTTCATGCCCCTGTTCACGCTCCTCCACCCGCCCGCTTCATTGAGGGTGGTCCTGTCTATACTGTGCGCCGTCTCCTTCGCTCTAGGCGGAGGGGACGGGGGGTTCAGTACCTGGTCGACTGGGAGGGGTACGGTCCTGAGGAACGTTCCTGGGTCCCCTCCCGTCACATCCTCGACCAGACTCTCATCGCCGACTTCCACGCTCTCCATCCAGATCAGCCAGGTGGAACGCCAGGAGGCGTTCCTTGAGGGGGGGATCTGTCATGAATCACGTCCTTGTATTTAGATCTTTATCACTCTGTTCA
>NC_056507.1:346295-348545 GCF_014905685.2 Nematolebias whitei | reverse complement strand
ATGATAGACAGCATCCAACATCTGCAGAGTGCTCCATGATAGACAGCATCCAACATCTGCAGAGTGCTCCATGATAGACAGCATCCAACATCTGCAGCATCCAACATCTGCAGGGTTCTTGTAGGAGCGTTCATGTAAATAATGTCACCGTGATCAATGGAGGGAAGGAAAGTCACAGATACAAGGTGTTGGATTACAAGTGTTATTCCATATGGGTGAATTGTGTGATCTAAAATTATGACTGTACAAAATTTTCCAACCCAACAAGACATGCTGGTGAAACTGTAAATGTTTTGACAGGGAGATTGAAAAAAAAATCACACCTCTGGATAAAATTGATAATGCCCATTTTATACTAAATATTTTATAGCTTCAAGTTGGAGGTGGAATTGTGTCAGGATCGGCTCCAGAAAAAGACAAAGAGGAGATGCAGTTAGAGAGGACATGGAGGTGGAGTGAGGACAGAGGACACAGAGGACAGAGTGAGATGGAGGAGGAGGACTCGCTTTGGAGACACCTGAAGAGGGAAAAGCAGAAAGAAGAAGAAGAGCTATCAGATTTAAGATTTTAACCTATTTGTTTTAATTCAGTTCAATTCAGCAATACTTTATTAATGGCAAAGGTAAATTAAATGTTGTAACTCATGATCCTGGTTTCATTAAAGAGTTGTTCTAGATGCTGATGGCTGTGGGCAGGAAGGATCCAACTGCAGCAGATCTGAAGAATCCTCTGACTGAAGACACTCTGTTGTTGTATGACAGTCTGATGAAGAGGATGCTGAGGGATAACAGATCCAGTCTAACCCTGAATGTTAGGAAACACCTTGTATCTGTGACTTTCCTTCCCTCCATTGATTACAGTGACATTATTTACATGAACGCTCCTACAAGAACCCTGCAGATGTTGGATGCTGCAGATGTTGGATGCTGCAGATGTTGGATGCTGCAGATGTTGGATGCTGTCTATCATGGTGCACTAAGATTCATAACTGGCTGTAACTACCGTACCCACCACTGCACCCAGTATCCACTGGTTAACTGGTCACCATTAACTTCACACAGACTCTCTCACTGGTACATTTTCATCTTTAAATCACTTCCTGGTCTGCTGCCTTCATACATCTCCTCCTACATGTCTCTGTGTGAGTGCAGCTACAGCGTGCGCTCTCAGGACATCATTACCTGCAGTGTTCCCTCAGTGAGGACTGAACTAGACAAAAGGACCTTCTCCTACTCCGCTCCTGTTTCCTGGAATATCTTGTAAAAAGACCTGAAGCTCTCGACCTTTGACCTCTCTAAGTGGCTTCAAACATCTGATAAGTTCCTGGAAAAAAACAACACAGAGTTGTTCCTGTTTTTAGTTTTCTACATCGCCTTATAACCTAGCTGTTTTTGTTACTGTTTTTGCCATCTTATTTTAATATGTAAAAAAAAAAAACAATAATCTGTATGCTTATTTTATAATTGTCTATTGTTGTCATCATTACTAGAACCTCCTTCTTCCACCTGCGTAATATCACTAACATTAGAAACATCTGATCTAAAGATGATACAGAAAAACTGGTCCATGCATTTGTCACGTCTAGACTGGACTATTGCAATGGTTTATTATCTGGGTGTCCAAATACTTCTTTAAAACGTCTTCAGTTGATCCAAAATGCTGCTGCCAGAGTCTTAACTGGAGTTACTGGGAGAGATCATATCTCTCCAGTTTTAGCTTCTCTCCATTGGCTCCCTGTCAAATCCAGAATAGAATTCAAAATCTGACTTCTAACCTACAAAGCCCTCAACAACCTAGCTCCATCTTATATTACAGATCTTATTGTTCCATATTTTCCTAACAGAGCACTTCACTCTCAGGCTGCAGGTTTACTTGTGGTTCCTAGAGTTTCCAGAAGCAGAATGTGAGGAAGATCTTTCAGTTCTCAGGCTCCTCTCTTGTGGAACCAACTTCCAGTTTCTGTCCATGAGGCTGACACATTGTCCAGTTTTAAGACTTTCCTTTTTGATAAATCCTATAGTTAGGGTCGGCTTGGGTTTCCTGAGCTGTCCCTTAGTTCTGCTGCTATAGACTTAGACTGCTGGAGGACAAACTGACCACAATTTTCACTCTGCTGCTTCTTTACTTACTCTGCTCAACATTTGTAATTATTTTTTCTATCCTTAACATGTGTTTTTTTTTTTTTTTTGTCTTTCAGGTACTCCTGGACCTATATCTGGACCTATATCTGGACCTGGACCTATATCTGGA
>NC_056507.1:328854-346285 GCF_014905685.2 Nematolebias whitei | reverse complement strand
CTATATCTGGACCTATATCTGGACCTGGACCTAGATCTGGACCTATACCTGGACCTACCATTCTGTGTTCGTCTGTCTCTCCTTCCTGTCCTCTTAACCAGCCGGTCAAAGCAGATGGTCTCTTGTCCTGATCCTGGTTCTGCTGGAGGTTTCTTCCTGTTAAAGGGAGTTTTTCTTCCCACTGTCTCCACTGTGCTTGCTTATGATGGGAGACTGCAACGAAGCCAAGATTCAACTTGTCTGCTGGATTCCTTAGATAGAGAACTTTATAAATGAGTAATGACACGAGACATCGGGGCTCTTCTGGGTTTGTGAACGCATCACAGACCGGAGAGGCCAGCGCTGTAAACTGTAACCTTTTCCTGCCATGATTTTAATATAACTGGTAAAACTTAGTTGACGTTTCCTTGATTTATTGTTTAGTATGAGTTGCCACTTCTGAGGGAGATTCGAGCCGGGGGAGGCAACGTGGGCTGGAGGCGGGTCCAGGGTCCGAGAGGGGGCCTCTGGGTGACCGGTGACCCGCAGACAGCCCTGGTTCAAACGCAACACTAAATGGATCTTATGTATGTGAATGTTCCTGTAAAGTCCCTGAGACAACTTTGTTGTGATTTGGAGCTATAGAAATAAACTGAATGGAAAAATTGAATTGAATTTGTTAAAACCAGGTCTCTCTTGTAAATGAGTCCTCGAGACTCAATGGGATTAACCTGTAGAAATAAAGTCTAAAAAAGTTAAATCTGGTCCTCTGGACATTCAAAAAAAAACCCCCAAAAAAACAAAGCAAATCAACAACAAAAAAAAAAATTTGATTTGCTTTGTTTTTTTTGTTTTTTTGAATGTCCAGAGGACCAGATTTAACTTTTTTAGATTTTTCTACCTGGATTATTGAGCATGCATCAGGATATGTAGAAATAAAGGTTGCATGAATAATGTTCTTCATTTTATGAAGAATCCTTTAAATAGGATAAATTTGTTTTCCTAAAATATTAAGAGGGACAATATTATCTAACAGTATAATTAACAATATCTTAAAAGTTGTTTATTATTATTATTATTTTAACAGCCGGAATAAGTTTTTTATAAAAAGTGACATGCCACGTGACATGACACGGCTGTTAAAGGAAATAGCGCCCCCTTCATTTCCGGAGTTCCATTTCCAAATATGGTATGGGTTGGACCCTGGTCTGTCCCCGCCCCTTTCTGTTTGCTACGCAGACTTGTCTGAGGAGGACAGGTCTCTGAGGAGGACAGGTCTGGTTCCAGAGGAAACGGTCGTTCTTTGAGGACACACCAGCACCGCCGGGGACGGAGACAGAAGAGGACAGCACCGTCGCGACCTGTCCTGCAGCCAGCTGTCTTCATGTAGGACAACAGGAAGTATATCTGCGATGCTCCGACATGTTTGTGACTCCAGGTGAAGCAGGACTAGGACAGGTCCGGTTCAGGCTCGGTTCAGGTCCGGTCCTGGTCCGGTCCTGGTGGTTGTCTTCTTGAACTCTGCTGATGTTTGATCCAACGTGAATGAAAGTACGGCCCGCGGGCCAAAGGCGGCCTTTAAACGATCTCCATCCGGCCCCAGATATCCTGATTGAAAAGAAATCAACTTTAAAAGAAGTTCATGAAATCCTGTATTTATGGAACGAAACCCAAGGAAATCTAAATTGAGTATCTTTGACAAATACATCTAAAACTTTTTGATAAACAAAGTCCAAAACATTTTTATCTTCAGAATTAG
This sequence comes from Nematolebias whitei, assembly GCF_014905685.2. Taxonomy (NCBI): domain Eukaryota; kingdom Metazoa; phylum Chordata; class Actinopteri; order Cyprinodontiformes; family Rivulidae; genus Nematolebias; species Nematolebias whitei. The sequence goes on along the minus strand of NC_056507.1, from coordinate 344,547 downwards.
ATCAAATAAAGCAAACGCATAGCTTTTTTTGTACAGATAAAGTTAACAAATATGTTGCACAAGAGCTACTTTACAGAAAGTATGTTCTAACGGATTTCTTTTCTGGTAAAATAAAAGTTTAAATAAATAAAAAATATTCCTAGCGGGTCTTATGGAAACATTTTATTGCCATTCTAACAATAGACGTGTCAAAAAACTTGAGTTGTTCTTTTTACACATGCAATGGACAGAGCTTGTTGATCCAAAGAGAGCGACACCAGCATCGTCTGGATTAGTGAAGAAATAAATAAGTCATTACAAAATTAGTCTAAAATATTACAGTACTTTTTTGTTTTCTTTCTGTTTTACATAAAAATAGACAAACAGCTGAGATCGACCTGCAACAAACCACGACTCATTTCTTCAGGTAGTTGTATATTTTCAGAACTGACACGTCCTTAACTTTATCTATATTCATAAATATTGATTTAAATCAGTAAAGACTGTAAACTGTAGAATATTTAATGAAATGAGCTCTAATTATCAACAAGTAGATTAATCTGGGATCAAAAAGTTTTTCTCTGTTTTGTACAAACCGGATTCCAAAAAAGTTGGGACAGTAAACAAATAGTGAATAAAACCTGAATGCAATGATGTGGAGATGCCAACATCTAATATTTTATTCAGAATAGAACACAAATCACAGATCAAAAGTTTAAACTGAGAGAATGTATCATTTTAAGGGAAAAATCTGTTGTTTCCAAATTTCATGGCGTCAACAAATCCCCAAAAAGTTGTGACAAGTCCATTTTTCCCACTGTGTGGCATCCCCCCTTCTTCTTCCAACACTCAACAGACGTCTGGGGACAGAGGAGACCAGTTTCTCCAGTTTAGAAATAGGAATGCTCTCCCATTCATGTCTAATACAGGCCTCTAACTGTTCAATCGTCTTGGGCCTTCTTTGTGGCACCTTCCTCTTTATGATGCACCAAATGTTCTCTATAGGTGAAAGATCTGGACTGCAGGCTGGCCATTTCAGTACCCGGATCCTTCTCCTACGTAGCCATGATGTTGTGATTGCTGCAGAATGTGGTCTGGCATTATCGTGTTGAAAAATGCAGGGTCTTCCCTGAAAGAGATGACGTCTAGATGGGAGCACATGTTGTTCTAGAACCTGAACATAGTTCTCTGCATTAATGGTGCCTTTCCAGACATGCAAGCTGCCCATGCCACAAGCGCTCATGCAACCCCATACCATCAGTGATGCAGGCTTCTGAACGGAGCGTTGATAACAACTTGGGCTATCCTTGTCTTCTCTGGTCCGGATGACATGGCGTCCCAGTGTTCCATAAAGAACTTCAAATCATGACTCATCTGACCACAGAACAGTCTTCCATTTTGCCACACTCCATTTTAAATGACCCCTGGCCCAGTGCAAACGTCTGAGCTTGTGGAGCTCGCTTAGAAATGGCTTCCTCTTTGCACTGTAGAGTTTCAGCTGGCAACGGCGGATGGCACGGTGGATTGTGTTCACTGACAATGCTTTCTGGAAGTATTCCTGAGCCCATTCTGTTATTTCCTTGACAGTGGCATTCCTGTTTGAGGTGCAGTGACGTTTAAGGGCCCGGAGATCACGAGCATCCAGTAGAGTTTTACGGCCTTGACCCTTACGCACAGCGATTGTTCCAGATTCTCTGAATCTTTTGATGATGTTATGCACGGTTGATGATGATAACTTAAAAGTCTTTGCTTTTTATTCACAATTTGTTTAGTGTCCCAACTTTTTGGAATCTGGTTTGTATTTGCCACGACATTAAGTCATGTTGTCTGTCGCATCAGACTGTCAGTTTGAAGAACAAATGTTCTGTTTGAGCTGTCGACCTTTGATTTAGTGCTTCAGATCTTATATTTTAGTGCTGTCGACCTTTGACTTGGTGCTTCAGATCTTATATTTTAGTGCTGTAAGCCCGAGCTTTAACTGGAGGAGAGTCGTCGTCACATGGAGGAACGGCAGAATCCAACCAATCAGGAACGAGCTGAAAGATTAACTTCCCGTCTGCGTCGTGCTGAAAGTTCAGAGGTCAAATCCCCCCAGGGCCGATAAAGAACAAAGTGACTAGAGGGAGTCTTGTGCGCACTACACACACCGTGAGCACACACTGGTGAAACGTGCACATCGGGTCTGTCTCGTACTAACTACGCTCCAAGAACAGCCCTGGAAATGTCTTTGATCTGACTTATTTTAAAGAATTGTTCTCCCCCTTCACTTTGTGAACCTCGATTTGACCCTCTGTTAGCAAAATATCACCAGGGTCTGTTTGTTTATCTGGTTGTAAGAAAACAAACGCTGCTATAATCCAGCTCTGCACACGTTGACCTAAAGTTTGGTGTGGGAGTAGCTGGGAGTCATCCACAACGTGCACTCTGAGAGCTACTCATTGTGTGAGGACTGTTGGAGGTAATACTGTCTGTCTGTTAGCAAAATATCTAATGAGCCACTGAAGAAACTTTAATGAAACTCTCACAAAGTGCCACTGGCTGAACTTCTACAACTGATTAACTTTGGCAGCCAGTTTAATGTAAGATGGCCGCCACACCCAGTGGACAGCAGCTCCATCTCAGCCACTTTTACAGATGTTGAGCTGGAGTGTGATGGTCCAGCAGCTGAAAGTCCTGAGTGACGCTTTTACATTTTAGCTGTGTGTTTACTCTGTGGCTTCTCGAGCGTTCTGTGTTGCACAACAAACGAAGGTTAAAGGTTCCCTCCAGCCAGGGAACTCTGAAACTCTTTCCTGGATCACAGCACGAGCTAGACAAACTCCAGGACCATAGAAAGACGGAAGAAACTAAATAAATGTCATTTTAGCTGCAACCAGCTGAAAACTGTTCATGTGAGCTGAATCTGAACAGCTGTTTGCTGAAAGCAGCAGAATAAGATGAAACGGGAAGAGAGGCCGAATAAGTGACAAAAAGCTGAAATTAACAAACAATGAACTGAAATGAACAGAAGTTAAAATTAGCACAAAGACACCTTCAAAAAAAGATTAATTTAGCAAAAAGAACATGAAAGGAGGGCGACACGGTGGCTCAATTGGTAGAGTCTGTCAGCTAGAAGGTCGCCAGTTCAAATCCCAGCCTGGGACCTTTCTGGGTGGAGCTTCCATGTTCTCTCCATGTTTTCTTCCACAGACCAAAAACATGCATGTTAGACTGATTGGTAGCTCTAAATTGTCCCCAGTTGTCCCAGTGATTGACTGGAGACCTGTCCAGGTGTCCATGTGATGGACTGGAGACCTGTCCAGGTGTCCCTGTGATGGACTGGAGACCTGTCCAGGTGTCCCAGTGATTGACTGGAGACCTGTCCAGGTGTCCATGTGATGGACTGGAGACCTGTCCAGGTGTCCCCCGCCTCTCACACAGTGACTGCTGCATATGGGCACCACCCTAACCCAGAAAGGAAGAAGCGGGTAAAGATAATGGATGGAAGTTGAAAGGAGCATAAAAAGTTGGAATTGGTAAAAATAAATTCTTTAAAAACTATGAAAGAAGCTGAAATTAGAAAAAAGAAGCTGAAATGAGCAGCAACAGGTTGTAAACTGCTCCATTCATTTTCAGTGAGGAAAACATGGCCGACACAGCTAAATCTTTCAAAAAGTAAAAACTGCACAAACGCCAACAGTCCCAGCAGGAATGTCGTGAATGAGCCAAATGATTTGAAACAGGAATTGTTGAAACATAAGAAAAACTGAGGGACGAGTTAGGAGCTGAAAACCCTCCAGAAGGTAACTGATCTGAAGAGATCTCAACAACGTTGCTACAAAGTGACTCTTGTGTCTGTGATGTCGCAGCATGGATGGGAAGCAGCATTGTGTGAAGCTGTCAGTGCAGCCGTCCAGAGGGCTCATGGATGAGAAGTTTGTCATCCTGGTCCAGAACGCCCTCCCTGGTTCCAAGCTGACTCTCCACGCCCTCCATCAGTGTGAAGACGGACACCACTGGCAGGCCTTCGCCCATTACTCTTCTGATGCCACAGGGGCTGTCAATGGTAAGAAGATCACAACCTTACGGAGCAAAGTGCATTAGGAAGTGTTGGCAGCGTTTTTCTTCGGCTTTACAGTTTCTGAGGACTCCAGTCTGGGCGGGATGTACTCGGGGGTTGAACCGATGGGTTTACTGTGGGGCCTGAAGCCAGTTCCAGGTAGCAAACCTGGACTCAGGTTGGTCAGCCGAGCAGATCTCATGAGCCACTAACCAACGTCAGAGCTAACTCTTGTGTCATCCGTCAGGATGAGGAAGAAGAACGTCCAGGTTCCCATGGTGGTTACAATCTCAGTGTACCAAGGTCACCAGACGGAGGGCTTTCTGGACCAGAGGGCGCTGGCTGCTGTGGAGGTGGAGCGCTGGTACATGGCTCCTGGAGTTCGCAGAATCCCTGTGGAGGATGGGCTCACCGCTACGCTCTTCCTACCTTCAGGTAAGTGGATAGGAGAAGGTAGCAGTTTCATCCAAGTTCTTAAAAAACAGACACACAAAAATTAGTTTTCTGAAATAACTAAAAACTGACAAAAGTATGAAATGGCTCGTTATTCCTGTAGCTCTGACCTTGCTGCTGTGTTCAAATGTATTTCCACACTTTCAGCTTTAATCGCTAATTTTATGCTTTAAAGAATGGTCATGAAGCACCGTGAGTGTGTGTGAAGGAGTGGGCGGGGCTTAAAGCAATACATCACTAGTGTGCACACTCTGGTTCCAAAAGTACATCATGGTATCTTTTGTAAAACTTTCTGCTGGCTTGAATTTCCAGCAGTGCGGGAAAGTGGTGACAAGTAGTCTAATATTAAATATTTATGGACTTGTCGATTTGCATTTTGGTAACGTTGAGTCTGTCTTTCTATTAGGGCTGAACAATTAATTGCTTTTGCAATAATAACACGATATGTTAAAACAAGATTTTCTAATCGCAAATGCTGCAATTTCACTGGTCATGTGATCTGGTTACATGACTTGTAAGTGAGCGGAGCGGGAGAAGTCAACGCTGCGCTTTGACCGGTTGCACAGTGGCGTCAGGCTCGACAGAAGCTGACGCATCTGAAAGTTTGGTACCAAAGAGGAGCAGCACGTCCGTTGTTTGGGATTATTTTGGCTATAAAAAGAAGATGCTGGGCAACGACATGTGTTGTGCTGAACCTGCCTTACTGCTGTTGCCACCTCTCGAGATAACACCACAAATCATTAGCAACACTTAAAAAAACACCAGAAAGAAAGACCTTTACAATAGTTGCATGGCTTGGGGGGAGGGGGGGTGCGGTAGACAAAGCTTTTCCTTAGTTTACACATTTCCCCAGGAGAAATTTGATGTAGGCCTGTTTTCGAGGCCAACCAGGTGAGTCAGATTCATATAATCCACAACTGTTGATTTTCTTCAGGCAGACTGTTTTTTCTTGTCAGCCTCGAGTCCTTCTGGTACTTTCAAGATCTGAAATGACCAGATTAGGGTGCATTTTACTGGTCCATGCCTATGAGCCCCTCCAAAGTTGTTTCCAACATGCTGGCGAGTCCCAAAGATGCAGGTGGCCTGCTATTCTCACAAATCACTTCCATCTTACGGTTTAGCTCGTAAATCAGCTGATTTTAAGTCCTCAAAGCACGAACCAAACCTTCACAAGGCAGGCAGCTTGACGAGGGCCAAGTTAGCTGCAGCTGTCTTCTTGTAGGTTGACTGACCAGGAACCAGCTGATTCCAAAAAGCAGGAAACCTGTCATCATAAATACAATTGTATACGTCTTTGGTGTCCTGAGATTCTCAGCGGGGCATGAGGGCTCTCCAGGACCCTGTCGCTTTGTTGAAAAGATTTTGTCGATTGCGTCTAGTGTCCAGTTGGTCAGATCCATAACAGTAGTTTTCATTTCAGAGGATGTGTGAAATAGGAGCTCCGATACACAGACAGAGCAAAAAAAGCAGGAGGAGAACAGGAGAGGGAAGAGAATGCCTCCGCTTCAAACGAGAGCGAGTGAGGAAAAATTATTATTATTATTTTTTAATTTAATATATTTACAATGCATTTAATTTACAGTCAATCATATTTACAATAAACAGTGTAATTTCATCTGAATGGCCATTCAATACTTAAATGAAACAAATTAAACTAAAGCACGCATGAGCTCTAAAGAAAAGAAAACAACAAAACAAATATTCATCACAACAATTCTTAGTCCATTAATATTGCCCATCCCTGCCCTCCTTCGGTTCATTAACCCCAGGCTGGGGTTTATTTTTTCATTCATTCAACCTTTATTTATACAGTTTAGCCTAATTGAGCCACGGGGACTCATTTGAAAGAGGGACCTGTTCCAGACAGAACATATAAAGTACAGACAACAAAACAGTAAACAATGATTACAATAAACCAGTAATCCTTATAATCCATGTACAAGTTCCAAGCTGATGCTTGGAATGGGGCAGTTCATTTGTGGGGGAAAATATACAACAGTCAGAGTTGTGAAACAAAAAGGAAAGTCATCAGCTGCACGGAGCCTCCAACCAGCCTGGGACAGGAGAGGCCCGAAGTCTTCACACTATTGTAGTGCACTCGTCAGTTAGTAGGCTCGAGGCCTGGACCATTAGCTCGCCATCACAGGTAACACCTGGCCTGTACAATAAAACAGGACCAATGTTTCAATATATACATATCTATCAATTTCCTTAAATGAGTCGATTTGTTTCAAGTGTGCACACAAAATTCAATAAATAGCACTAGCGGCACTATAAATAATTCCAAACAATCCATATGCATATGAAATAAATAGAATTAATTCAATATATAAAAATTATTTATATTCATGGAATATACAATAAATATACACCATATACATTTGCAATTTAAATATACATATAATATTTCAGTCCCCCAAACAGCAGCAGAACTAGTTAAAGCGTATGTGTCAAACTTGAGGCCCGGGGGCCAAATGTGGCCCTCGTTGACATCTTATCTGGCCCTCAAGATGATATGTGAAATGTAAAATACTTTTATCTCTTGTTTTTTTTTCAGTAATTTTTGATTATGATGTCAAAAGCACAACAGAGAACATCAAACGAGACCAATCAAACTCTTGTTGAGGAACCAAGAAAAGATGTTGGTATCTTAACTTGAGTTAATGTTTCTGAAATTGTCCCTTAGTTTGAAAAAGGTTTTAATTTTGGCCCCTTTTTGTGAGTTTGACACCCCTGAGTTAAAGTGTTAAATAAAACAAATATTTAAGGCACTTTAATTTCATTAATGTTTTCCTTTAAAAGTTAGTATAGACATATGGGTTTTACATTATAGTAGTCCCTCGTTACTTTGTAGTTCATTTATCGCTGACTCGCTCTGTCATGGAGAAGCTCTTTGCCTTTTCTCCTTCAGCATATTTGCAACCTTTCTGTGAAGGTGAAATGCTTATTTACCTTCATGATGTGTCCAAATAAGTTTAAAACCGTAAACTGGATCTATTGTTGGAACAAAAACAAGTAAAAAGTGTTTGAAAAGTGTTTCGTCACAGTTTAGTCAGCGTTTCAGAAAGACAAACGATTTTTCTGATTGTTTTTGTTCCTGTGACGCACCTGAAGGACCGGGACCTTTCCCCGGTCTCTTGGACCTGTGGGGTGGAGGAGGACAGTTGGTGGAGTACCGCGCAGCTTTGTTGGCTTCCCATGGAATCGCCTCGATGGCGCTCGATTACCTGACGTGTAAATTCACAATGGACACGGGGGAGCGAGTGGGCAACGACTACTTTGAGGTAAACCTATCTGCAAAAGAACAATGAATACGCCAACAATTCTCAGTCAGGTCATCTGGACAGTTTCTTTCTTTTGCTGAAAATATAGAAACTGTACCTGGATTATTGAGCATGGACTTTTTGGTTAACAATGAATACTCTGCCCAGTCTAGAATTGTTAGTATAGTTGTCAGTATTAGTTATCTCACCCTGAAAGAAACCCTCAAATTTCAATGGATTTTTATTTTATTTGACCAGTTTAAAGACCATTAATAATAATATTTTTTTTGAAAAGTCCACATTTGATTTTTTGATTGACAATTTTAGTCCAGTCCGGAGTTTTGTGAAGACCCTCCATAATAGGTATTTTCTGTTTAACCTTTAAAGATAATAATTTCACACAACACGGCGAGGTGGGTTTTTAGCGCTCAATACCTTTGCAAAGTGAGAGTCACTCTAGGTCAGAGTGAACTCTGTCGTTTTGCTCGGTGAGTCTGTATTTATTATGAAAAGTGGGTCATGAAAACAGGTCAGGTTTACATGTACAAAAATCTTATCAGGATGACGGTCAGAACATTTCAGAAGATTTAGCTTGTACAGATAGTTTCTTGATAAAACTTTCACTTGATGTAAATGTAGTCTTTCCAGAACTTACACACACAGCAACAAGACTAAATCCTAAGAAATTAACTTTTTGTTCAGTACATGTGAAAACAGATATTATATAATGAGATAGAAACCATTTTAAAATAACAGAGAAAACTCTTAACACTCCAGACCACCGGACCCTTCAGATCCGGTGGATGAAAGGGAGCCTTGTTTTCTGTCAAACTTAAATGGTTTGCAGACATGGAGGTTTATTCAATAATTAAAACAATTATTTTCTTAATTTTTTTATGACTACCTGTGAAAGAAATGCTCGTTTCTAAAAAATTTTTGCATGAGCTGACCCGGTGCACTCGCTAATGACGTCCTGCTCTGTGGGAAGCTAACAGCAATATGCCATGGAGCGACCGGTGCTGCAGTCTGCATGCATGTGAAGCAGCTTTTTAGTACTAAATGTGTACTTGTGTACATTACTGTCACTATTTTCAGATCTCAGATTATCTGGAGCCACTGAATCTTGTTAATACACCTGGATCTGTCCATCACTGCAACTTTCACTGTTTTTGGGTTCTGAATGATCGCGTCTTCATTAATGTTTCTCATGGTTCGATTATGGGGGCTAATTGTCACACTGTTAACTCCTATAATTGCACATCAGTCACAAAAAACTCAAGAAAATGTCTGATAATAATGTTGTTACTGCTCTCACGGATTCAGCCCAACCCTGGACCCCCCACTATTTATATGACACCAAATGACTTTAAGAACGTGTCTGGGCTTCATTTTCTGCATGTAAACGCTCGTAGCCTTCTGAGAAAACTTGATGCCTTGAAAATTCTGGTCAGTTCTTCTGGGGCAGATGTAATCTTCATCTCTGAAACCTGGCTCAACAGATCTGTACTCAATAATGACCTGACAATCAATGAATTTAAAATCTACCGCTGTGATCGTCAAAAAAAAAGGGGGGGGGGGGGGGAGTCGCTGTTTACATCAGAGATTCTTTGTTTGCTAGTCCTGTGTCTTCTAAAACAATTCCAAAACAGTTTGAAGCCTTAGCTGTAAATATCACCTTGAATGGTGGCCAGATCTTATCTATAGTCTGTTGTTACCGTCCACCCTCAGCAACACCTGAGGCTCTGTCCTCCCTGATGGAATTTCTTGGTAATTTAAAATTCAAAGAGATCCTTTTCAATTCAATTCAATTCAATTCAGTTCAAAAATACTTTATTAATCCCAGAGGGAAATTAAGTGTTGTCGTAGCTCATCATCCTGGTTTCATTCAAGAGCTGTTATAGATGCTGATAGCTGTGGGCAGGAAGGATCTCCTGCAGTGAAGCCGAAGAATCTGGCCACAGATACCGATCCGTCCACCCAGATCCATCTTGCTGTCAGATCCGGCGGTCCTCTCGGTCCTCCTGGGCAGCAGGATTGCCCGAATGCCCGAAAGAATTCCTCCCTGAGTGATGGTCACTCCTCCTAGCAGTCTGCAGAGCTCCACACGAGCCGAGTTTCTCACCAGCTCCAGGATCTCGGTGGTGAGGTCTCGAGCACCGCCGCCAGGTTGACGGGAATTTGTCCATGGCACCTCCTTTTCAACTCACGTGGGATTTGGGGCATCACTGCACCCTGCAGGTGTTGAGGGACGATCCTGTCCTTCTGCTTTCAGGAGCCGTGTCTCCCGCCAGTTCCAGGATCCGAGTGGTCAGGCGCTCAAGCACAGCTGGCAGGCAGATGAGAATGCGTCCACTGAACATCCTTCTCAACTCTTTTAAGATTTGGGGCTGTAGTTGAGATATTATTTGAGCTTTTGAGATGTTAATCAGCTGCTGTTGGTTGTAGAAAACTGCCTTATTGCCATGGTTACGCATCATAACAAATGTTCAAAACTAAAAAAGTTTCAGTAAAAATCCTTCCAGCTGCACAGCATCAGATACCAGAGGAAACAAACATCCAAAAAACATGATCCACATCCAGAAAAGAGGAATTAAAGTTTCCAAAAGCAAAATCTCAGAATGAAAGTAACAGAGCTTCTCCAACATGCAGCCACCTTGAGCGGCGCAATTCTAGAACTTCTGGCTGGAGACCTCAACATTGATTGGTGTAAGTCGACCCCCCTCTGTGATAAATTCAAGGAATGTTGCCTGTCTCTCAATCTTACCCAACTGATCAACTCTCCCACTAGATTAAACAAAAACCGTCCTGAAAAATCCTCCATCTTAGACCTATTTCTAACCAATATGCCTCACAAATTCCTCGGTACAGGTGTATTTGCCAATATCTTGAGTGATCATTGTGTGACAGCGGCTTTGAGAAATATTAAACTTCCACCTTCTAAGCCCAGATTAATTCAAAAAAGGGATCTGAATCATTTCTGTGAACAGTCATTCCTCTGGGATCTGTCTCACTTTGACTGGCATCGTATTCTGTTAACTGATGACGTGAACTCCGCTTGGAACTATTTTCATAATAGTTTCATTTATTTTGTGAACAAACATGCTCCTTTTCGTCAGTTCAGAATAAAGGGACGAGACAGCCCCTGGTTTACTCCAGAGCTAGCTGACCTCCTGCACAGGAGAGATCATTTTTGGGCCGCAGCGAGAAAATCTGACTCAGACACTGATTGGTTGAGTTTTCAACAGATGAGGAATAAATGCACAACTGCTGTCAAAGCAGCAAAACACAACTATTTCTTATCTCGGACCTCCAAAAATCTAAATGACCCTAACAGATTCTGGAAAACCATCAAATCTCTCTCAGGCACCCCCCAATCATCTGACCTCCCATCACAACTTCTCGTTAACTCTGTTCCTGTGTCAAATCAGCACAAGATCCTGAACTGTTTCAAACATTTTGTTGCTTCTAGTTCTTTATTTGACACAGTTACTAATGGAAGATCAGCCACTTCACTTAATAACCAAACTTCTTCAAATCAAATCCCTCCTACAAGTCAATCCTCAGTTAATCACAGCTTCTCTTTTTCTCCATTCTCAGTCAGTGAGGTCAATAAACTGTTAAAAGATCTTGATCCTAAAAAATCTGCAGGTCCAGATGAACTTCCACCTTATTTCTTAAGGCTGGCTGCTCATATCATCACAGTCCCTGTGACCCACATCTTCAATCTCTCCATGAGACAAAACTCATCCCAGACACTTGAAAACAGCCTTTGTTCTTCCTTTGCTGAAGGGAGGAGACCCCACCTCACTGAACAACTATGGACCAATCTCTAAACTCTGCATTTTAGCCAAGGTTCTAGAAAAACTGATAAACTCTCAAATCAAAAATGACCTGGACTCATTTAACATCTTACCTCCACATCAATCTGGTTTCTGGAAACAACACAGCACAACCACTGCTTCACTGAAGGTTCTTAATGATGTTGTTGAAGCACTGGATGCTAAGGATCATTGTGCTGCACTTTTCTTAGACCTGTCTAAAGATTCTGACACTGTGGATCAGAACATCTTGTGTCATAAATTCTCAGAAATCGGTTTCTCAGAACACACCATTGGTTGGTTCTCTAACTATCTTTCAGATTGGAGGCAATGTGTTCAACATAATGGTACTTCCTCCAGTTATTTAACAGTCAACAATGGTGTACCACAAGGCTCAGTCTTAGGACCCACCCTCTTTACAATCTACATACATAATGTAGGTAAAAACATCCCTAATGCATCCATACATTTCTATGCTGATGACAGTTGTTTATTGTCGAGCTAAAACTGTTGCTAAGGCTTTCCAGCTTTTGAAATTTGCGTTCAACATCATCCAGACTGATTTGTTTCGCCTTAAACTTGTCCTAAATGCCGACAAAACCAAAGGGATGCTTTTTTCAAACAGGAAGTTGGTCCCAGCAGTTCTTCCTCCGATTTTATCCTCAAATGGTGTCCCCATTGAGTTTGTTGATTCCTATAAATATTTGGGTATTTTGGTCGACTCACTTCTCTCTTTTAAGCTCCATGTGGAAAACTTGGTAAAGAAACTGAAAGTTAAACTGGGTTTCTTTTTCAGAAATAAATCCTGTCTAACTTTGAATGTTAGGAATCACCTTGTATCTGTGACTTTCCTTCCCTCCATTGATTACGGTGACATTATTTACATGAACGCTCCTACAAGAACCCTGCAGATGTTGGATGCTGCAGATGTTGGATGCTGCAGATGTTGGATGCTGTCTATCATGGTGCACTAAGATTCATAACTGGCTGTGATTATCGTACCCACCACTGCACCCAGTATTCACTGGTTAACTTGTCATCATTAACTTCACACAGACTCTCTCACTGGTACATTTCCATCTTTAAATCACTTCCTGGTCTGCTGCCTTCATACATCTCCTCCTACATGTCTCTGCGTGAGTGCAGCTACAGCGTGCACTCTCAGGACATCATTACCTGCAGTGTTCCCTCAGTGAGGACTGAACTAGACAAAAGGACCTTCTCCTACTCCGCTCCTGTTTCCTGGAATATCTTATAAAAAGATTTGAAGCTCTCGACCTTGACCTCTCTAAGTAGCTTTAAGATCCTGTTGGACTCCTGGCAGGGACCGATGCAGACATGGAGTTTTTGCTCTTTACACTTCCGGTAAGATGGCGCCTGTGTACATGGCTTGCAATCCACCTCTGCTGATGGTGTTCGTATTTTTGGTGTTTTTTTCATTTCTCATCTGTGACATCAACGCTTTGCTGGTGTATGAACGTAAACAACTTTTGGATCTTCGACTTTGTGGCACCAATGTCGCTTATTTTAATCAATACAAGCGTAACTCTGGACCCCCCCCCCCCCCGGTCCCCCGTCCCCCCGCTGCTGGCGGACGTGCCTGCTTACCTGCAGCGAGGCGCGCACCTGCCTCCCTGGAGACGTCGCTCCAGACGCTGTGAAAAACGCGCTGGCCGGCTGGTGAAACTTAAAGCCCTGCTTGCTGCCTCTGAAACATCCTCTCCAGCTGATGGTGAGCGTTTCCACCTCTGCTCCTGGCGCTGTACAGATCCTGTGGCACCGTCTGGTCCTGCTGTCGGGGTCCCCATCATCACACTGGGCCCGTGCGCGGCTGGGTTTCCTGCCGGAGGCGCGCATCTATCTCTGCAAATCTGAGACCGCTGGACAGGTCACTGCAACCACCTCCTCCTGTGGTGGATTCTACGAGGATGGCCCTGATAAATGCCTGATCGCTGGCTAATAAAACTTTTATTTTGAATGACTTTTTCTGCTGCAACCGACTGGACTTTCTTTTCATCACTGAGACTTGGATCTGCCCTGGTGAGTTCAGTGTTTTTCTGGAATTACTGCCTCCGGATTGTCCTTTTTTCAATGCTCCAAGGACAACTGGTCGTGGTGGAGGATTATTGGCTGTTTTTAAGAAACATTTCCACTGCAGACAGCTCCATGGTTCAGCTAATTACTCGAGTTTTGAACTGCTCTGTTGTGAGCTGGGCCGCTCCAACCCAGTTCTGTGTGCTATTTTTTACAGACCCCCCGGATACCATAAACAGTTTTTAAATGAGCTCTCTGACTTTCTAACTGGTGTTCTGCTCCAATATGATCGGGTTGTGATTTTAGGTGACTTTAATATCCACGTGTGCTGCCCAGATAAACCATTAGCTCAGGACTTTCTAGACCTCATCCAGTCCTTGAACTTTGTGCAGAGTGTTGTTGGTCTGACTCACCAGCAGGGCCACACTCTAGACTTAGTTTTAACACATGGTTTGTCTGTTTCTGATTTAGAAATTGGTGACACTGTTTGTTCCGACCACAAACCGGTTTTATTCAACACCTCAATGATTTGTGAACCTGCACCTCCCCCCACACCCAAGCCCTGTAGGATTTTTAACCCTTCCACCGCCACACTCTTCTCTTCCATCTTTGCTGGTAATTCTGTTTCAGACTCTGAACTCTCTGCGGGTCTTACTACAAAGGAGTTGCTTTCTCAGCATCAGGAGGCGTGTGTACAGATCCTGGACTCAGTCGCCCCGTTAAAGCTCAGGAATCGAAAACGCACGCCCCACCCTTGGGTAAATGAGACCACACGAAAGGCAAGATGCCTGTGCAGAAGAGCTGAACGCCGATGGAAAACTTCAGGTGTCTTTTGAGATGTTAAAAACATGTTGGAAAGCCTATCAGACCACCGTTAAACAGGAGAAAAACAAATGTTTCTCAAAAATAATCAACTCAAACAGTCACAACCCCCGCGTTCTTTTCAGCACCATTAACACCATTAACTCCATTAACACCATTCTAAACGTGCCTCAGTCTGCCACCATTGAGGCCTCTGTCGACACCTGTAATAAGTTTGTCAGACATTTTGTTGAAAAGGTTGAGTCTATTAGGTCATCAATTCCACACTCCACAGCCGACCCTTCAGTTCTTGTCCCCTGCTCAGCAGTCTTCAGTCACTTTGACCCATCTCACTCTCATTTTTAATTGAGGTCGTTGGTCACATGAAACCCTCAGGCTCCCCTGCTGATCCCATCCCTGCTGCATTTTTTAAACAATCAATCAATCAATCAACCTTTATTTATACAGGTAAATCCCATTGAGCCTCGAGGACTCATTTACAAGAGAGACCTGATTTCAACAAAGAAAGATGACAACAATGGACAACAGCAACAACAATAAGCAGTTATAAAAAACTCATACTACAGTTTTTTTTTTTTTTTTTAACAAATAGGATGGCTAAAAGGAAAAGGTAACAAAACAAAAACAGCTAGGTTCCAAGACAAATGTAGAAAACTAACAACAGGAACATGTCTGCATTGGTCCCTGCCAGGTGTAGACATGTTCCCGTTGTTAGTTTTCTACATTTGTCTTGGAATCTAGCTGTTTTTTGTTTTGTTTTGTTACCTTTTCCAAACAGGTTCTACCGTCAACTGGACCCTCTGTTCTTGCCATTATTAACAGCAGTTTGGCTACAGGTGTGGTCCCTGATGTTTTAAAATATGCAGTGGTAACTCCATTAATTAAAAAAACCCAGACTTGACCCTGCAGCTTGTTCAAATTTCAGGCCAATCTCAAAACTTCCATTTCTTTCTAAAATCTTGGAGAAAATAGTTTTTAGTCAACTAACCAAGTTTTTGAATGTAAATGGAATTTTTGAGATTTTTCAGTCAGGATTTAAACAACTGCACAGCACCGAGACAGCTTTAGTAAGGGTCTGTAATGACATTCTGCTAGCGAATGACTCTGGTCAGTCTGTGATCCTGGTACTCCTCGACCTTCAATCAACCTTTATTTCTACAGGTAAATCCCATTGAGCCTCGAGGACTCATTTACAAGAGAGACCTGATTTCAACAAAGAAAGATGACAACAATGGACAACAGCAACAACAATAAGCAGTTATAAAAACTCATACTACAGTTTTTT
>NC_056507.1:327140-328754 GCF_014905685.2 Nematolebias whitei | reverse complement strand
TCTTTAGTTGAAGTTTGAAGGCATTTTATTAGGCATTATACTAAGAGCTTTAAGATATAACAAAGTCATGAAATGCCCCAACATGCACTGAAAAAATACATGCTTAGTTATTATTTCAACAAGTTATAGAAACACAATTTCTTGTATCTTTACCAAATCCTTTTTGAATAAAGTCTCTGATAAATGAAGCCTAGGTGTAAATTCAAACTGGAAGACTCTTCACCTCACCTGCTCAGCCAACCTCATGCACCTCATACCCAGGCTGCTGTAAGGATCCTGCCCTGCACCCTGCCTTTCTCTCTCCTCATCACTCCTAATTGGCTCCAGCTGCAGATGATCAGCTCAACACCCAGGAGGAGTATAAGAAGATTCAGGAACCACTCTGCAGGCGCTGGGACATTGCTTACCAACGAGTTTGGATCTTGCTGTACCTGCCCTGCCTGAGTTCCACATGAACTGTGACTCCTCCTGCCTAGCTACAATTGCTGGATGCCTTCCACCACTTGCCTCAATCTACTTGTTGCTTCACCTTGTGCCACTGGACACCTTTTGGACATAATACCTTCACCTTCTGTTTTCCTGCTTCACACCGTAAGAATAATTCAACAAGATATATTCTTATTCAACCACAGCCCTTTAAATCATCGCTCTCTCTCCAGGTGTTCCTGTTCCCCTCATTGATGTTTTAATTATCACCAACCTGTAAATAAACACTTTAAACTATTATCTGAGTCCTGGTATCTGTTCAGTTCAGGTCTTTTATTCTGGGTACACCGCAATCATTACAGCTGCGCTGGTCTCATCTCCAGTCATCAGGCATCGCTCCCTTCATAAGGTCTCTACACCCACTCAGCTGAGTTTCAACTCACCTCCACCCCTTCTCCACCTTCAGCTCTAGACTTCTTCAGTATCCTGAGCCAGGACACCTGCAGCCAAGCATAATATAACTTTTGTGGCCATTAGGGGTGACATTATGAAGCTAAGACCAGATTCTTGTGGGGTGGGGAAGTTCTTTAATTAATAAAAACTATGAACTATGCAGACCTATGTATTTTCTTATTGTAGAAAAATTAAGTATAGAGATGAAGCATAAAGTTAAAGTGAGTATGTTTTACACCTTGTACATGTTCCAGCAAAAGAAATGACGGGAAAACTGCTCAAACTTGTCCTTTGTTGTCGTTTGTAAAAATAACCAATAAAATTCAGTTTCATGTCAGTTTGGTCAAAGCTTGAAAGAGGCGCTGCAGAAGAACCAAAGAGCTGCATGTGGCTCCAGAGCCACAGGTTGCAGACCCCTGGTGTAGATGAAGTTAACGGTGACCAGTTAACCAGTGAATACTGGGTGCAGTGGTGAGTACGGTAGTTACAGCCAGTTATAAATCTTAGTGCTCCATGATAGACAGCATCCAACATCTGCAGAGTGCTCTGTGATAGACAGCATCCAACATCATCAGGGTGCTTCATGATAGACATCATCCAACATCATCAGGGTGCTTCATGATAGACAGCATCCAACATCATCAGGGTGCTTCATGATAGACATCATCCAACATCTGCAGGGTGCTCTATGATAGACAGCATCCAACATCTGCAGGGTGCTCCATGATAGACAGC
>NC_056507.1:325505-327040 GCF_014905685.2 Nematolebias whitei | reverse complement strand
AACTGTAGTATGACTTTTTATAACTGTTTATTGTTGTCGCTGTTGTCCATTGTTGTCATCATTCTTTGTTGAAATCAGGTCTCTCTTGTAAATGAGTCCTCGAGGCTCAATGGGATTTACCTGTAGAAATAAAGGTTGAATGAATGAAAAAAAAAAAACATGTTGGTCATTCAGGCTGAGTCCAACTGGGCCCCATGGGTAGAAACCCAGCCACCAGATACTTGACGACGAGCCCCTCCTCCAGGCCTGGCTCCAGGGTTGGTTCCCGGTAACCCACGTCTGGGCAAGGGACACTGAGTTCCTTGTTTTTTCTGTCCATAAGAGTCTTCTGAATTACTCTTTGTCTGACCTGTCACCTAGAACCAATCTGCCTTGGGAGACCCTACCAGGGGTGATTAAAATTGCCCCAGACAGCATAGCTTCTAGGATCATTCAGGCGCACAAACTCCTCCACCATGATAAGGTGGTGAATCAAGGAGGAAGCTATCGATCAACATTCTCCTCCTTGAATCGTTGTTCAACCTCTGCTGACAAAACCTAACCACGACCCCTCAGTGGTGTCCAACTTTAGGCCTGTCTCCAAACTCCCATTTGTTTCAAAACTACTGGAAAATACAGTTGAGTCCCAGTTAAAAAGTTTTCTGGAAGATCACTCTATTTTAGAGGTGTTCCAATCAGGCTTCAAATCTCTCCATAGCACAGAAACTACTCTGTTGAAGGTTTTTAATGACATTTTCATAGCCACAGATGTGGGTCATTCTGTGCTGCTTGTCCTATTGGACCTTAAATCTGCTTTTGACACCAATGACCATGAGATCCCCATTTCTAGGTTGGAGCAGTGGATGGGCATCACAAGGTCAGCCCTCAAATGGTTTAGATCCTACCTCTCTGACAGAACCTTTTTTGTCAATATCAAAGGTTTTAGTTCAACATCAACAGCTCTTCGGTGGGGGGTACCGCAGGGGTCCATCCTCGGTCATCTTCTCCTTTCTTTATACCTCCTGCCACTATGTGCTATTTTCTGTAAACCCTGATGCATGCTCAATAATCCAGGTAGAAAAATCTAAAAAAAGTTAAGACAGGCTCTAGAGCAATGTGGATATCCTAACTGGGCCTTCCTGAAAGCAGAGAAGAAACCCAAACAGGACTCCAGTCAGCCATCAGGTGAAAAGGAAGAACCCAGACCCAGACCAGTGGTCATTCCGTATGTTGAAGGAGTATCAGAGAAACTGAGACGTTTATTTTCTAAACATAACGTCCCAGTGGCTTTTAAAGCCCAAAATACATTACGGCAAAGACTGGTTCATCCCAAAGATCCAGTCCCCCAGCACAAACAGAGTAATATTGTGTATGTTGTTCAGTGTCAGGAGGGTGATCAGTCTTACATCGGGGAAACTAAACAGCCACTGGCCAAAAGGATGGACCAGCACAGAAGATCAACATCATCAGGCCAGGACTCTGCGGTCTACACTCATCTCCAGGTCAGCAGTCACTCTTTCAGGGATGAAGATGTTCACATCCTGGACAGAGAGGAA
>NC_056507.1:317683-325405 GCF_014905685.2 Nematolebias whitei | reverse complement strand
ACGCACAGCATGGGCTCTGGAATTGATCTCCTTGAGAGGGGCTGGACCTTATTCCACTCTGGAGTTGTCCATGGTGAGAGGCACTGAGCTGGTGTAGGTCTACTTGTAGCCCCCCGACTTGGTGGCTGTGTGTTTGAGTTTACCCAGGTAGATGAGAGGATAGCTTCACTGCACATTCAGGTGGGGGGATGGGCTCTGATTGTCTAGTGGTTCTACACTTAATTCTCCTCAACCTCCTTCCTGAGGGGAAAAGGGCAAAAAGTGTGTGTGCTGGGTGAGTGTGGTCCTTGAATGAATGAATGACCTGAATGACAACCACAGCTGGGCAACGACACCACCAGCCTGATGAAGAAAGCTCATCAGAGACTACTTCCTCAGGCGGCTGAGACGAGCTGGTCTAGGAAGCTCAGTCCTCACCTCCTTCTACAGGTGTGCAGTGGAGAGGATCCTGTGCTCCAGCATCAACATGTGGCATGGAGGCTGCACAGCTGCAGAAAGAAAATATCCTGATGCATGCTCAATAATCCAGGTAAAAAAATCCAACAAAGTTCAATCTGGTCCTCTGGACATCCAAAAAAACAAAAAACAAAACAAAGCAAAAAAATATAGAAACGTTTCGTCTCTCATCCTGAGGACTTCTTCAGTCTGAGGTGCTGTATTCAGCTCAGTCTCTTAAATAGCACCTTCTCAGAGTGGATCAACCAGTTTGCTGCTGACAACCAGAACCAGCTGATCACATGCTCAAGAAGGACCATCAGCCTAACAATGGATCATTAGCACCTGATGGCTGTTTACTGTTCACAGAGGGCTGAGTGATACTAGCAATCACAGCATTGTAAGAGGGGGACAGTTGAACCTGGAGGCTCCACCCCTGTTTAATGATGGACGGTTTCTTTTCACAAAGATGGCCTCCTTTACTCCTCTCTCAAACCATCGTTCCTCTCTGTCCAGGATGTGAACATCTTCATCCCTGAAAGAGTGACCGCTGGCCTGGAGATGAGTGTAGACCTCAGAGTCCTGGCCTGATGATGTTGATCTTCTGTGCTGGTCCATCCTTTTGGCCAGTGGCTGTTTAGTTTCCCCGATGTAAGACTGATCACCCTCCTGACACTGAACAGCATACACAACATTACTCTGTTTGTGCCGGGGGACTGGATCTTTGGGATGAACCAGTCTTTAATGTATTTTGGGGTTTAAAAGCCACTGGGACGTTATGTTTAGAAAATAAACGTCTCAGTTTCTCTGATACTCCCTCAACATACGGAATGACCACTGGTCTGGGTCTGGGTTCCTCCTTTTCACATGATGGCTGACTCAAGTCCTGTTTGTGTTTCTTCTCTGCTTTCAGGAAGGCCCAGTTAGGATATCCACATTGCTCTAGAGCCTGTCTTGTGTAGGATTTCTCCTTCCTTCTGCCTGGCTCCTGAGCTAGTGGGGATGCTGTCTGCTCTGTGATATAGAGTCCTGATGACCCCTAACTTGTGCTCCAAAGGGTGATGGGAGTCAAACTGCAAATACTGGTCTGTGTGGGTGGGTTTGCGGTACACCTCGGTTTGCAAATGTCCTCTATCAGAGACTGAGACCTCACAGTCCAAGAAAGCCAACCTGCCATTTTTTTCATCTTCTTGTGTGAACTTGATGTATTTATCCACAGAGTAAATATTGTTAATAGTTAATATTGAGTTAATATTGTGTATGCTGTTCAGTGTCAGGAGGGCTGTGATCAGTCTTACATCGGGGAAACTAAACAGCCACTGGCCAAAAGGATGGCCAAGCACAGAAGATCAACATCATCAGGCCAAGATTCTGTGGTCTACACTCATCTCCAGGCCAGCGGTCACTCTTTCAGGGATGAAGATGTTCACATCCTGGACAGAGAGGAACGATGGTTTGAGAGAGGAGTAAAGGAGGCCATCTTTGTGAAAAGAAACCGTCCATCATTAAACAGGGGCGGAGCCTCCAGGTTCAACTGTCCCCCTCTTACAATGCTGTGATTGCTAGTATCACTCAGCCCTCTGTGAACAGTAAACAGCCATCAGGTGCTAATGACCCATTGTTAGGCTGATGGTCCTTCTTGAGCATGTGATCAGCTGGTTTTGGTTGTCAGCAGCAAACTGGTTGATCCACTCTGAGAAGGTGCTATTTAAGAGACTGAGCTGAAAACAGCACCTCAGACTGAGGAAGTCTCTCGGATGAGAGACGAAACGTTTCTATATTTTTTTGCTTTGTTTTGTTTTTTTGTTTTTCTGAATGTCCAGAGGACCAGATTGAACTTTTTTGGATTCAGAAAGAAAAGCTTTGCAGAGAGTGGTGAAGGCTGCACAGAAGATGTTGGAGTCAGTCTCCCCACCATCACAGACATCTACACCTCCAGATGCAGGAAGAGGGCCACCTGCATCATGAAGGACCACACTCACCCAGCTCACACACATTTTGTCCCGCTCCCCTCAGGAAGGAGGTTGAGGAGCATGAAGTGTAGAACCACTCTTATAAATTTTGATGCCAAAATAATATCTAAAGTACTAGCAATTAGACTTGAGAAATTTTTACCATATCTTTCTGACCCTGACCAGAACGGATTTATAAAGGGGCGACAAGCTCACCACGGTATCTGTCGTGTACTGAATATACTCTGAGAAGGTGCTATTTAAGAGACTGAGCTGAATACAGCACCTCAGACTGAGGAAGTCTTCTGGATGAGAGACGAAATGTTTCTATATTTTTTTGCTTTGTGTTGTTTTTTGGTTTTTTTGAATGTCCAGAGGACCAGATTGAACTTTTTTAGATGTTTGTCTTAGTTCATATCTTAGATCTTATTACTGTTTTTCTTTTAGATTTTATTGTTGGATGTAACTGGGATCCCGTGTACATAATTTTGTTTCACCACATGTAGCAGATGTGGTGCGAATGACAAATAAATCTCTCTGACTCTAAAAACATTTTTAAGTTACTCTGTTATGCAAACAATAACTTGTTTTAGTATAAAAATGCAATTCATGATAATTTTCTTATTTTATCTTGTTTACAGTTTACTCATAGCATAAAGTTCATAAAGTTCAAAGATTTTAAAATAAATATTACTACTTTTATCAAGAATTTTTGTCCTGCTTGTAGAAATGTGAACAAAATGCAGAAAACAAAAAATGTTCCTGCACGAAATGGCGCCATCGTGTGGTAAAAGAACAGAAAACATTTTTGAGTAATAAAACAAGAGAAGTTTAACAGTCGATATTTTAGGTTAAAAATGAAGGTAATTTACTACTGTGATTATTGATTAATTTTAATTATTCCTAATTTGATTTGGAGGTTAATATGAATTCAATTGTATTGCTTTGATTTTGAACAGGCGCGTCAGGGGCAACCATGTAGGGGTCTTTCAGGACGGTCTGTGAAGCAGAAATAAACGCGGACTCTTGAGAGTAAATGGTTTGTAAACGTTGATTTATTATTGATTGATTATTGAGCATGCATCAGGATGATTGTAGACATGTACCTAAAGTGTTTAAACATGACGTTTTATGCCGAACCTCCTGTCTAATGTACAGATTTGTGAACAGCAGAAATGAAACCATTGTTTTTGACGCTAACATCCAAATGTTGTGGGTTTAATTTGACGGATAACAATCTGAAAGTTAAAACTCTACGTTTTCATTTAGGCTTTGAGGTGTAGTTTTTTTGTTTTAGCTCCATCGGTCTGACACAGGTGTATCTTGACAAGCCTAATCTTGTCTGAAGAATGTTTGAAGAATTAGTTTTAGCTGCTGTTTGTATGTTTTTAAGTGACAAAACATTTCAACTAAAGAAACCACATTTTCTGTAAAAATGCAGCGTGAACGCTGAGCACTGGTTTCACTTCTCTAGCATTCGTATAAAGAAGCTGAAGCTATAAGCTAAAAACATCAGAAGTGTAGCTGAAGGCTAACAACAGCTAAACGACTGTGCTTCTTATCCTGATGCATGCTCAATAATCCAGGTAGAAAAATCTAAAAAAGTTAAATCTGGTCCTCTGGATATTATCCGGAGGACCAGATTTAACTTTTTTAGACTGTGCTTCTTCATGTAGAACTCTTGTAACATGAACCTGCACATGTTCGTCTGCTAAATGTTCAGCAGCTGTTTGTTCCTTCAGGAGGACCCGCCACCACAAGTCAGCATGACACAACACGTCTCCCTGTCCTGTAAGCTTACCTTATCGTAACGTTATAAAAGGTTGACCACCACACATTTGTATATTTGTGTTTCAGGTCAGGGGTCAGGATGGGCCGCTCCTCCAAAGACAAACGGGACATTTATTACCGTCTGGCCAAAGAGGAAGGCTGGAGAGCCCGGAGCGCCTTCAAGCTGCTGCAGCTTGACGAGGAGTTCAACCTGTTCAGAGGTGAATCCTACAAATAAAATCTAAAAGATTCTGACATAATTTGAGTCATTTGCTCAAGAAAATGACCAGCTCATTTTAGCAAGTGTCTTCAGATGTACATTGGATTCAGGGTGCCAGAAGCACACTTATTACTCTTGTGTTGAAATCAATTTAATTTACATAATTCACAACAAACATCACCTCAGAGTACAAAAACATTCATTTACATAAAACATGTATACTAAGTAACAGTTCTCTGTTTTAAGGCAGATTATTTAACCCAACTGATCGACTCCCCCACCAGATTAAATAAAAGCCATCCTGAGAATTCCTCCATCTTAGACCTGTTTCTAACTAATATGCCTCACAAATTCCCTGGTACAGGTGTATTCGCTGATCTTTTGAGTGATCATTGTGTGACAGCGGCTTTAAGAAATATTAAACTTCCACCTTCTAAGCCCAGATTAATTAAAAAAAGGGATCAGAAACATTTCTGTGAACAGTCATTCCTCTGGGATCTGTCTCACTTTGACTGGCATCGTATTCTGTTAACTGATGACCTGAACTCTGCTTGGAACTATTTCCATAATAATTTCATTTATTTCCTGAACTTACATGCTCCTTTTCGTCAGTTCAGAATAAAGGGACGAGACAGCCCCTGGTTTACTCCAGAGCTAGCTGACCTCCTGCACAGGAGAGATCATCTTTGGGTCACAGCGAGAAAATCTGGCTCAGACACTGATTGGTTGAGTTTTCGACAGATGAGGAATAAATGTACAACTTCTGTCAAAGCAGCAAAACGCAACTATTTCTTATCTCAGACCTCCAAAAATCTAAATACCATACCAATTTATGACCCTAACAGATTCTGGAAAACAATTAAATCTCTCTCAGGCACCCCCCAATCATCTGACCTCCCATCACAACTTCTCGTTAACTCTGTTCCTGTGTCAAATCAGCACGAGATCCTGAACTGTTTCAACAAACATTTTGTTGCTTCTGGTTCTTTATTTGACACAGTTACTAATGGAAGATCAGCCACTACACTTAATAACCAAACTTCTACAAATCAAATCCCTCCTAGAAGTCAATCCTCAGTTAATCACACCTTCTCTTTTTCTCCATTCTCAGTCAGTGAGGTCAATAAACTTCCAGTTCAAAGGACCAGTTTCAAACCTTTGACACGTCAGTGTCTAATGCTCACTGCTACACACCGAGGACCTTTTCACTGAACACTTTTTCTTCAGAAACATCAACATGTCTGTTTTCTCTGGACACAAACAAGCTGCTCCTGGCTGATGGTGTCTCCAGCAGTAGAACATGTTCACTCTGAGGCTGTAGATGATGATTGTTGCACACACAGGGTCAGGTAGGGTTAGCAAGCAAGATGGCCGCGCTCAGAGCAGTTGCAGCTTCACAGGCTCCCGGTACCATCCCAGTTTTTAGAAGTTTTGATATTGACTCTGTGCCTGACTCTGCGCGATTTATGCGTGTGAACTATAGCCGAACCGAACTGATGAGAATAGGAGCGGATTTGCCACGAAATATAGCAGAAATCAGCAACAAACTCAAAACTACGCTCGGCAGAATGCAGATCTTAAAGTCATCTACCTGGAAGCTGCAGCAGAGGCGTTCCAGCGGGCAGAAGAGGAAGCGCTGCTCCCGGCTTAAGAGGAGAGGATGCCGGGCGGGGGTTATGGTGAGGCTACGAGCTAACGCTAAAGCCGGTAAACTCCCCATGCCGTCTCTCTTTCTGTCGAATGTCCGCTCTTTGGACAACAAGATGGATTTACTTCGTCTGAGAGCGGGCGACTCAGAAGAGATGAAGAAGTGTGCGGTACTTTGCCTCACAGAAACGTGGATTACAAGCGAAACGCCGGACACAGTCTTCCAGCTGGATGACAGACTCTTTTTTCGAGCGGACCGCTGCAGCGAGCTAACGGGGAAATCACGGGGAGGCGGAGTGTGCATTTACGTGAGTAAAAGTTGGTCCACGAACTGTACTGTTGTAAATAGCTCATGCTCGAAGGCTTTGGAGCAAATAACAGTGAAATGTCACATTATCTACCCCGAGAGTTCACGGTGACTTTCATCTCTGTCGTCTACATTCCTCCGGACGCTAATGCTAATGAATCACTGCAGGAGCTTCATGATATAATCAGCTCGCTGCAGAACAAACACCCCGAGGCTCTTTACGTGGTAGCCGGAGACTTTAACCACGTGAATCTAAAGGAGTGTCTCCCAAGCTTTAATCAGCATGTGACAATTCCGACACGTGGAGACCACATGCTGGACCGTGTTTACACGAACGTAAAAGATGCATACAAAGCCGAACCCCGCCCCCACCTAGGACTGTCAGACCACATCTCAATCTTCCTGGCTTCTGCTTACATGCCCCCCTGAGACGCTCCAGACCGGTACAAAAGGAAATTAAATGTTGGATCCAGGACAGTGGCCCCATACTGAGAGATTGTTTTGACCAAACAGACTGGTAGGTTTTCGGAGAAGCTGCTGAAAATGGAGGTTCGCTTGATCTTGACCAATACACATCCTCAGTTCTGGGTTACATTAGTACATGTACTGACACCGTCTCCACTATCAGAAATGTTAAAAGCTACCCAAACAGAAAACCTTGGCTGAATGCAGAGGTGCGTACCCTGCTGGAAGCCAGGAACACTGCCTTCAGGTCTGGAAGCTCAGAGGAGCTGAGTAGGACAAGAAAAGCGCTGGTTGCTGGTATTAAGAGGGCCAAGGCCACATATGCAAAGAGGATCGAGGGTCAATTCATCTCACAAGACCCTCGGAGCATGTGGAGGGGCATTAAGTGCATAACAGATTATAAAGGCAGGAGTGAACAATGCCCCAAAGACCCATCTCTGCCTGATGCCCTCAACAAGTTCTATGCACGCTTTGAAGACCCGAACAGACCACCCAGCACCAGACTCACCTCACCACCAGATGAAGAGCATCTCAGCGTGACCTCAGCAGAAGTAAGGAGTACCTTCAGGAGGATTAATCCGCACAAGGCAACTGGCCCAGACAACATCCCTGGTAAAGTGTTGAAGGAATGTGCTGATCAGCTCTGTGGGGTGCTGGCAGACATCTTTAACACCTCACTTACCCTGGAGACAGTTCCCACCTGCCTGAAGACTGCCACCATCATCCCAGTACCAAAAAGCTCTACAGTGACTGGTCTGAATGACTATCGGCCAGTGGCCCTCACCCCGATAGTCGCTAAATGCTTCAAACAACTGGTCATGACTCACATCAAAACAACCATCAACATCAACAAGGACCCTCATCAGTATGCATACCGTGAGAACCGATCAACAGAGGATGCAATCTCCTCTGTGGTCCACACTGCG
>NC_056507.1:302008-317583 GCF_014905685.2 Nematolebias whitei | reverse complement strand
CTGTACTCACTGACACATCTGTACTCATTGACACATCTGTACTCACTGACACATCTGTACTCACTGACACATCTGTACTCACTGACACATCTGTACTCAGTGACACATCTGTACTCACTGACATTTAACACAGGGTGATCAGCTTTAGATCTGGTTTTTCTTTGATGCTGATTCTGTTTATGCTTTTGTTATTATTCCTATTAACACAAGGTCATCAGATCTGATTTAGTATTTCATTGTTTCTAATTGTTTTTGGTTTTATATTTTTATTCCATGTGCTGTAAATATATCTTGCTACTTTTTATTTAATAATGTGATATTTTTGTTGAGCACTTTGGTAACAGTTTCTGTTTTAAATGTGCTCTATAAATAAATCTAACTTGACTTGACTTGACATGTTCCTGTTTTTAGTTTTCTACATTCACCTTAGAATCTAGCTGGTTTTTTTTTTGTTACCTTTTCCTTTTAGCCATCATATTTGTAAAAAAAAAACAAACAAAAAAAACTGCAGTATGACTTTTTATAATTGTTTATTGCTGTTGCTGTTGTCATCATTCTTTGTTGAAATCAGGTCTCTCTTGTAAATGAGTCCTTGAGGCTCAATGGGATTACCTGTCTAAATAAAGGTTGAATGAATGAATGAATGAATGAATGAATGAATTACAAGTGAGTTTTTGCTCTTTACATCCAAACTAAAACAATTTTGTTGGATGTGTAGATGAACAGATGCTGGGATATATTCATCATTTAACACGGATTCCTCATTTTTCTGGACTGAATAAAACATGCATTGAATTTAAGGAAATGCAAACGTGAGACGTCATTTATGTTTGACCCATCAAAATGAATGCGGTCATTTATTTACAGAATCAAAATTTAACATCAAACATTTACATTAATTTGGCAAATTATGAAAATAACAACATAAGCAATCAATCAGGAAAAATCATACGGCCATGATTTTTCCGTTGCTTCACCACAGACATTTATGAAAACTGTACAACTATGATCTTTTACCCACATGAATGTGGGTGAGCATTTTACACAGACATTTCTAAAATATCTGGAAGAATTTCTACTTGATAGAAAAGTTTAAAGATGGAAAGAAGTTTAGAGGGAGTAGGATGGTGTGTGAGAGGAGAAATGTTCACCAGAATCGACACTCTCCGGCTTTCTTCAGCTTTTCCTTACAGTACACTTAGGTGATGAAATCGGCTCCTTTACCTGGAGATGTCTCAGGTGAGATTCCGTTTAACGCACCCTTTCAGCGTCTCAGTAGGTTGGCTGTTACTCGTCCGAAGTAATGGCTAGTGAAAGTGTTATAATCCCATGGAACTCGGAAGAGCTTGTTGTCATGTCAGGATCATCCCGTCTCCATCAGAACATGAACAGAACTGGTTGGACTGTGTATCCAGCAGAACTCCATCAGCACTCCATCAGAACTGGAAAAACTCCATCAGCACTGCATCAGAACTGTCCCAGAACGGTTCCAGCACCATACCAGACTTAGCAGAACATGACTAGACCAGGAAGTACTGACATTTTAAAGACTCTTTCCCGGTTCACTTTTGGGATTTGTTCATTGGTCAGAAACGACCAGACGGGGTGTGTTTTGTGACGTAAGAGGTTAGAGACAGCGAGAATTGTTATGAAACAGATCAGAAATGTTCTCACAGACAGAGAGAGTTTTGTTTTGGCGCGTTTCAGACACAGGTGCTAAAACTTCTCTATTTACGTCTGAGAGGATTCTAAAAAACATGACAGTTCGTTCAACAACTTGTTTTTCGTTTGACTCCAACCTTGGAAACACACACTTGCTCACTCAAAGGCAGAAATCAGAAAATGCATACTTATTCTGTAACAGCTTTGACATGAGAATAAAAATCATTACTCAGTTAATAAAATTGATTAGTGCACTGCAACATCTAAAATGGTTTGAACTAAGACACTTTGATTATCAATATTTGTAAAATAGTAATGATAATAAAAAGAGTGTTCTTTTCACTTGAATCTTCAAGAAAGAAAGTCTCAGGATGGGTGAACCTGTATTTCTGAGTTCAAATGAATGAAATGACAGTTCCTGTCCCACAAGGTCCTAAAGGTCAAGAGTTTTGACCTAAGACTCAGTTTTTGACATGGGCCTAGTCCACTACAGTACCCCCTTTGGAAATCATCGCCTGTCCATGGAGATGAATTCCAACCGTGAACTTACGCCTTCGATTGTCCTTGAAGCTTGATGTAATCCAGCAAAGAAACAAGAGTCAAGAGTAATCCAGCAAGGAAAACAAAAGTCAAAAGTAATCCAGCAAGGAAAACAAAAGTCAAGGTAATTCCACAATGTTCTTGGTAATTCCATTGTGTTGATTATAATTCCATATCGTCTCGATAATTCCATTGTGGCAATGCTTTAACCCCTTGAAAACAGAGTCTGTAATCCACTGGAAAAAGTCATATAATCCACAATGGTAAATCCACAACGATTGGAAGTGTTGATTAATCAGCATACAGAGGGGTACCCTTGGGTTGAACTGAAGAAGCGGCCACTGGATGAAGAGTGGAGACCAACGTCAGGATTGCAGGTCGCCTCCAGCGAAGGTTGTCTCCAGCGACGTCCAGCCTGTGTCGTTCTGGTTCAAATGTGTCATGCAATTATGTGGTTTAAGGTGGGCTTATGAAGGTGATTTTACATAAGGCCTTAAACTATATGCACCTGGTGTGTAAGCTATTATGGTTGGGAACAGCTACGACTACCAGTTAAGGGGTGGAGCATGCTGAAGAGGGTAACTACAGGGGTTTAAGCCTATAGAAAAGGGTTCCAAACTATTTTTCCATTTCTAACTTGGCTTAAGTTAGCTTTACATGGCAAAATATAGTTTGGTTCAAATGTCTGTTGTCTGTTAGACGAACGACTTGAGATTGGGTGTTTGGTTTCCCCATAAATGTTTTGGAAGTCTATGGCGAGACTTATCAAAAAGAATTAGCTATCCCCCCGAATAGAATTGTTCGAGTAGGTTCGGCTTAAGCGTTGTGAGATCAATGTAGATTATGGTACTTAAAGTAGCAATAATATACATTGACTCCGCAAAGATTGCAATTTAATGAATGAACTGCATGTTGGCATGGTCAAAGGCCTCTTAGTCTCTAACTTAACTTACACACAAGATACATTCTTACCACAGAAACAACCAAAATCAACTAAACCACGTTTCAACACCGACAAGAGTAGTGACTAAGCATCTAGAAACATCGTTTCACTGCTTCTCCTCACCCTGGTTGTCAGTTTCAGTCGCGCTGTCCCGTGTGAGTGGCTTCTTTGCGGACCCGCTTACGCGAGGCATAATCATATCGAGGTGCGCTGCATGGCGATCCACGTCGACTCGGAGTTACGTTTGGCCCCGGAACAGGGATGCGAGTATCCCACACAATACGAGGGTTATCGTCATTAGCAGGGCTATGATTAATGTGTCCGCGCTTGACCACGCATAGGTAATTGGTTGGATCGGGTTCTTAGTTGTGGACCTGAGGGACTTGAGAACTCGGTTTATTGGTTCCACGTCGACGACTTGGGTGCCTTCAAAACGGATCCTTCCCAGAGTCTCTGGATCTATGTCTATAGACATATTTCCCAGGTACTCTGAGTCATCCAGAGTCGCGTCCCATCGTTCCGGATCGAGGTGATAGAGCGTCAAATCACCAATGTGTATGGTTGTTCCCTGGGGAACACTGATCCACATCGTTTTGTCCGGTAACGTCAAAGGTCTATTTGCCCCGGGTTGGTCGTAGGCTATGATCGCCTTTCTTTGAGGAGCGTTCACTAGCCAACGAGAGCCAATTATTTCCGCTTTTGCATCTTTAGCCAGGTGTCGAGGCGTTACGGTCGTTGAGCACTTAGAATTTTCCGGAATAGGTGTTAATCCGCAGATGCCCGCGGTTTTATTCCACATAAACGGTTTGCTCGGGCACAGATAGTGTATCTCCCGAGTGAGAACACACATCTGCAGGTTTGGAGCTAGGTAAACTGAGGGGTTGTCGTCGTGGTACGCAACCATCCTTGGTGTGTCAATTTGAACATGGTTTTCGCCGTGCCAATTGCCAACATTTACGACGTCCCTGAGTCTATATATGCCGTTTGAGGGAATTATCGGTAGGTTGATAATGAACGCCATTTCAAATGTTTTGTGATTGACGTAGATTGGGATTGCGCTACCGAGAGTGTAAGCCAGGTGTGCCTGTGTTTGCGTAACTTTTTCGTGCGTAGCGGAGCTGAGGATGTCGTTCACCATCTGTAGAGAGACTAGATACGGTGGGATCCTACCGGTGGCTAGTGTATCTACCGACGAACTGATATCTCTAAGCATGTCAGCAAAAATCCTATCCATTAGGTGTGCGACAGCGTAATCCGCTTCAACCTTAAGGGCTAACTCATTTACCGCTATTACGAGGGCTTTGATCTCTTGGGTGTGAGTATTCAGCACTAGAACAGTATCCTTTACGGTTTTAGTTACCTGTGTCAACTGTGTTAGTTGAAGGTTCATTTGCGCTCGGATCTTTGGGACCTCGCTCTCTACTTCATACACATGTTGTTTTAGGGACGTTATACTGACAGTGTTGTATGCGGACAAACCTAGGCTGAACAGTGATCCTAGTGACGACGCAGCAAGCAAAAGTCCGCCGATGCCGCGCTTTTGCCTTGTACTTATTCCGCCCAACTCTTGTTGAGTGTAAGTAAATTTATGTAGTTGTTTTAGGATGTGTTGGATCTCTGCTTTAGCACCCTCTAGGGATACTGTGTACCATGGCCTGTTTAACCACTCATTTTTAATGTTAATGTGTTGTTGGACCACGGTTTGGGGGTCGAAGCGGACGAAGACCTTTCGAGTGTATAGGCGGCAATCTGTGATGAGCAGTCCCTGCTGGTCCCGCAGAGCGATGCCCGAGGTGGGCCCAAGGGTTACGATCTCGGCTTGCTCTTCTTGGGTGGCACCCAAGAGGGTGAAGATTACCAGTAGTGGTATCATCATTGTCCTATGGAAACACAAAGAGATAGGTCTTAGCTTCGTAATGGTCAAGGGTAGGTCCTGTGAATTTAAACTATGGTTAAGTTTCTTATCCATTAGTTATCTTCTGCTTGGATGACCCTTATTCCCACGAGGTCAGATTTTGTGAGATCTTTGTCTCCTGAGGAGTTATTGCACGCCTTGTGTGGTTTAACCTGGTTACGATGTACCCATTTAACAGTTGGTTCTTTTTGGCCTTTACTGATTTTTATCTGGTAGATAATTGGAGACACTTTGTCGATTATCAGATGGGGTCCAGTCCATCTGGGCATCAGCTTACGGGCGAGAGTTCCGGTCCCGGACTCTCTTCTCCCAGTTTTGGGTGCAAA
The DNA here is from genome assembly GCF_014905685.2 of Nematolebias whitei. NCBI lineage: Eukaryota > Metazoa > Chordata > Actinopteri > Cyprinodontiformes > Rivulidae > Nematolebias > Nematolebias whitei. The sequence goes on along the minus strand of NC_056507.1, from coordinate 312,197 downwards.
CGTGTAGTACCAGACCCTGTCTCCCACTTGGAGTTCCTCGTGAGAGGCCTTTTGGTCGTAGTACGCTTTGCGTCCTTCAGCTGATTTTTCCAGGTTTTTCTGTGCGAAAGCAAAAGTGTTTTTAAGGTGTCTTTCCAAGTCTTTCATGTATTGTTGTGTGGTGTAGGCTGTTGCCATGGCAGCATCGCCTGGTTGGTACAACAGGTGCAGAGGGAGAGTCATTTGTCGACCCGTCATCATCTCGAAAGGAGCGATGCCAGTCGACGTGTGTGGAGTGGCCCTTATGGCCATGAGGACCAGAGGGAGTTTCACGTCCCAGTCCTTGTGGTTTGCAGCTACGTATTTTTTCAAAATACTCACCACAGTCCTGTTTGCTCTCTCAACCTGGCCTGAAGCCTGTGGGTGGTAGCCAATATGGAAGTTGGCTTTGACGCCTAGCGTCTTCCACAGTTCCTTCATTACTTCACCTGTGAAGTGTGTACCTTGGTCTGAGTTCACCCTAAGGGGAAGTCCAAACCTTGAAAATACATGATTAATTAACAACATAGCAGTGGTTTGTGCTGTGTCATTAGGGGCTGGTAGACATTCTACCCATTTGGTAAACGCGCAGGTTACCGTGAGAAAATATTTATTTCCTCTAGAGGTCTTAGTGAGTGGTCCGACCCAGTCAATCTGGAGGTCCGACCATGGAAATGCAATGCCTCTACTGTGCAGTGGTGCTCTGTGAAGTGGTCTGGATGGTTGAAACTGGCCACAGATCAGGCACCCTTTTATGTAGTCTTTGACATCCTTTTTCATTCCAGGCCAATAAGCAATCTGTTTCAATGCTTTCAGCGTGGCATTGTCACCCTTATGTCCTGCGGACGGAAGGTCATGTGCATGGACTAACATCACCCCCCTGTGGTCATGGGGGACCACGAACACTGGTGAGGACGTCCGTCCATGAGCAAAAGTTAGGATGCCTTTAACTAGTTTCAGCTGTTTGCGCAGCTGAAAGAGGACTTTAAGGTCTGGATTGGAATCCAGCTCGTCTTTCGATGGAGTGTATTTGTCTGGGTCAGTCAGATACAACATCATCGAGTTAATTGCAGGATCCAACTTCTGAAGTTGGATGATGTCTGGGTCAGTCAGCATCGGGCGCACAGAAACTGTGTTATCAGCAGGTTTAGCTGCAGCTTGTGCGCGTGTGACTGCCATTACCTCAGTTGTAGCTTGTGACGACTGAGTGTTGAGTAGCCAGGAGGGGTTAAAGGACCACGTGGGTCCGTCAACGGCTCCTTCCTTGGCTAGGGAGTCTGCAAGGTCATTGTAGTGCTTGTCATCGCCTGGGACTCTGGAGTGTCCTGGAACTTTCTTCCAGAAGATCTGTAGATCATGTGATGTCACCAAGTGATCACATGTCATGAAAAGCTCTTTGTGTTTTACCACCTTTTTGTTGCTTGTGAGAAAACCGTTCTGTTTCCACAGAGCGAGATGACACAAGAAACTCAGTCGAGCATAGTTAGAGTCAGTGCAGGCCTAGTCCACTACAGATGAGATGAGGCAGAAGTCTGACTGATGGAAGGTTCTGCTTCTGTGGTGGTCAGTCTCTGTAAAGTTTTACAGAAGTCCTCAAATATAAGAACAAAGCACCACCTAGTGATTTAATAAAAAAAATATAAAGATCGAGGTAAAAAGAACAAACCTTAGTGAGAGGGATGCATTATTTTTTGATCTGATAAATTTGGGATTAAAAGTTGTATTTAGTGTATTTTAATGTGGTTGATTGAGTCGTAAAGTTACTGTGAGGTTACGAGAGCATTTGGAAATATTCTGACAAGAATTACAACCTAAATAAATAAAAACACAGCCAACAGTAAGTGTGTGACAGTTTTTATTCCCATAAGGCCTTCTGTGAGTTGATATGTTGAAACGAACATGAACTGCAGTGTTTAATTTGTTCTGGGGTCTCTGAAAGCGTTGCAGTTGAAAAATGCCTCCTTAGCAGAGAAAACCTCAAATTTCTGAACTAAAACCTTTCTCAAAGTTGTTCATGATCAAAATATGAGTGCACCACTTCTGTTTAAAGATCACACGTTGAGATTAAAGCGGTCTGCTGTCAAACAAAGTCTGTGTGGTATGCAACAAAATAAAACCGGTCTTGGCTGTAACGGGTTTTCCTGCTGCAGAGGGCCTACGAAGTCCTGTCGCAGCATCCTCAGGTCCTCGGCAGCAGAATCGCCATGTTGGGTCTGTCCTTGGGCACCAGCATCACCCTGAAAATGGCCGTGTATTCCAAAGTTATAAAGGTAAGAGTCCTGTCTGTCAGCAGAACCAGAGGGAGCGGCGTTTGTTTCACGGGTCTGACTTTGTGTGCCAGCTCAGGTGTGCCGTGTGTGTCAGCGGGAGTCATGTTCAACCACAGGAAGGGTCTGTGGCGGAAGTACTCGACTGCTTTAACAAGTAAGTGCTGCTTTCTGCTGTGAAGACACGACTGAAGTACACGTGAATATATTTTCACAAGAATGTGACCTCTGGCCTTTTTTCACTCCACCAGGAACGTGGAGAAGACTCGGGTCAACGAGAACAATGAAGTCATCTGGCATGACCTGCTGCTGCCCATCCCCACTGACCCCACACAGAAAGTGGAGGTGAGTAACACCGTGCACACTTTCTCGCATACATTCACTTTTCTGATTTTCTAACTTGTCTCAATATCAAGAGAGTTTTGTGGCACTTTTGATTACTTCACATGAAGTAATAGATTGCCTGAAAATTTTGGAGCAGGACAAGGCTATTGACCGTTTTCTGTACCACAGACTGTACCCAGGGGAGGCCACACCTAGTCTGTATGGTTTACCTAAAATCCACAAACAAGGTGTACCTTTAAGACCTATTGTTAGCATGATTAACTCTGTCACTTACAATGTTTCCAAATATCTGGCGTCTGTACTCATCCCTTTAGTTGGCAGCTCAGAACACCACATACAGAACACCATGGACTTTGTGGATAAGGTGAGGGATGTCATCATGGAGACTGATGAAACAATGGTCTCTTTTGATGTCACATCACTCTTTACGTGCATTCCTGTTGATGATGCAGTAGAGGTGGTCAGTTTAAGATTAAAATCAGACACCACTCTGAGCAGCAGGACCACGCTTTCCACAGAACAACTGTGTCAACTCTTGAAACTGTGCCTGCAGTCAACCTACTTCACATATGGGGAGCAAAATTATAGGCAGAAACATGAGTGTGCTATGGGGTCTCCAGTTTCTCCTATTGTTGCCAACCTGTACATGGAGGAGGTAGAAAAGAGAGCCTTGACGTCCTTTTCAGGGACACCACCAAGTCATTGGTTCAGGTATGTTGACGACACCTGGGTTAAAATTAAATCTCAGGAAGTCCAACATTTTACTGACCACATCAACTCTGTGGATAAATACATCAAGTTCACACGAGAAGATGTAAAAAATGGCAGGTTGGCTTTCTTGGACTGTGAGGTCTCAGTCTCTGATAGAGGACATTTGCAAACTGAGGTGTACCACAAACTCACCCACACAGACCAGTATTTGCAGTTTGACTCCCATCACCCTTTGGAGCACAAGTTAGGAGTCATCAGGACTCTGTACCACAGAGCAGACAGCATCCCCACTAGCTCAGGAGCCAGGCAGAAGGAGAAATCCCACACAAGACAGGCTCTAGAACAATGTGGATATCCTAACTGGGCCTTCCTGAAAGAAGAAACCCAAACAGGACTCCAGTCAGCCATCAGGTGAAAAGGAGGAACCCAGACCCAGACCAGTGGTCATTCTGTATGTTGAGGGAGTATCAGAGAAACTGAGACGTTTATTTTCTAAACATAACGTCCCAGTGGCTTTTAAACCCCAAAATACATTAAACACTGGTTCATCCCAAAGATCCAGTCCCCCGGCACAAACAGAGTAATGTTGTGTATGCTGTTCAGTGTCAGGAGGGTGATCAGTCTTACATCGGGGAAACTAAACAGCCACTGGCCAAAAGGATGGGCCAGCACAGAAGATCAACATCATCAGGCCAGGACTCTGAGGTCTACACTCATCTCCAGGTCAGCGGTCACTCTTTCAGGGATGAAGATGTTCACATCCTGGACAGAGAGGAACGATGGTTTGAGAGAGGAGTAAAGGAGGCCATCTTTGTGAAAAGAAACCGTCCATCATTAAACAGGGGCGGAGCCTCCAGGTTCAACTGTCCCCCTCTTACAATGCTGTGATTGCTAGTATCACTCAGCCCTCTGTGAATAGTAAACAGCCATCAGGTGCTAATGATCCATTGTTAGGCTGATGGTCCTTCTTGAGCATGTGATCAGCTGGTTCTGGTTGTCAGCAGCAAACTGGTTGATCCACTCTGAGAAGGTGCTATTTAAGAGACTGAGCTGAATACAGCACCTCAGACTGAGGAAGTCTCTTGGATGAGAGACGAAACGTTTCTATATTTTTTTGCTTTTTTTGTTTTTTGTTTTTTTTTGAATGTCCAGAGGACCAGATTGAACTTTTTTGGATTTTTCTAACTGGATTATTGAGCATGCATCAGGATATTACTTCACATGGACAATCATAGATCTCATTTCCTCAGATGCTGAATATTTTGAATATCTTGCACCAAATATATTAAGGTTTTGTGGGGGAATACTTGAATAAAGAGGTGTGGTCACCTTGTTAACAGATGTGCAATCAAAATACTAAATGCGGTCGACCTCGATCAAAGTCATAATAATGTGAGTTCTTGGCCATGTTGTGATTCCCCTCACTCAAATAAAGACACAAAAATCAATGAGTTAAAATCACAACTCTGTAAAGTTTATTTTCAGTTTGAATAGTGACAATATTATGGAATTATGGCAAATATGAAATATGAATGAATAACCAATAGTATTATTTCAGAAAGTGAATGATGTAAATAGTCTTAACTTTGAGAATAGAGGTTATCTAAAATTTAGTACTCAAGTCAAAATTTAGGTAAACTTTATCTCAGATTTGTGAACTAAATTAAAAGTGTCTAAAAAAACTTTGTTGACACCGAGAGTCATTTCGTTCTTCAGGAGGAGGTTTTATCCTACCAGGAAAGTTGTCCTCATTACCACAATGGATATGATGAAAGCCAGAGGTTCACGCCGTCACAAGAAGGGATGTCTTTCCTTCCATACTACGTCTCTTCCAGCAAAGCAGTGCCTCATCACTCCGGGGTGTTTGAGGGTTCCTTGAACTTTTCTTTTCAGCTGACTGGCTCTGTCCAAGTTGCAACTGCATCGGAGCCCTGTGGACTTCTCGGGCTGGCTCAGAGCCATCTCTCCGCCAAAAAGTCGCACTTCTGCCAACTAGAGACAACTTCTCCAACTCTTCTTCCGTGTCAGCATTACCCGACACTACGAAGAGACTGTGCCTCTCGATTTAACCAATCACTGCAGCTTACCAACAGTGGGTGTGATATATATATATATATATATATATATATATATATATATATATATATTCTACTCTATTCTATATCTACTCAGATTTGTGTGTCTTGAATGCGTTCAAGTTAACCAAATTACTATAGACTTCCGTTGATGTCTACATGTTCATTGGTACTGAACAAAGTATTTTTGGTCAGTAGCTTCTGAAGAATGTGTGAGTCAGGTGTTTATAAAGTTAACAATATGTGTTTCTAAATGTATGAAGTGTGAAATCTGTGTACCGTTTGTCTGTGAGCAGATGGGTCGACTCCAGTGTCCTCTGTTGCTGATTGTTGGTGAAGACGACCAGAACTGGTGTGCCTACGAGTCTGCATTGGATGTGAGTTGACTGACCAAATTCATTTGTTTAATTCAGTTCAGTTTTTTATACAGGGCTATGACACAGAACAAAAACTCAGCTTTGTCCACCCCCACAATTTCAGTAAACAGCTACTTTTCTATTTTTAAACCTGTTTTAACGCTTTTAAAAACATGAGCTTTTATTTTTTAGACATGAATCTAGGAAGGAGTGGCCGATTATTGATTAGGCAGCCTGCTCAATAACTTTTAGAGTAGGAGGCTAACGACTCAGAGCTGGAGTCACCTCTCAACATCAACACAGATGTTCTGTTTGGTGAACGCAGACTGTTTAAACACTGATCACTGAAGAAAATGTCTCATCAGCATCACAAGCATGGAAATGGTTATGAAATCACAATCAGCAGCAGCTGTCAATCAATTTTGTAGAGTGAGATAACACACATTTTCAAGAATCCAATAAAGAATTATTTCACAGTGAATTTATCTTTATTCTTATCTTGTAGCAGTCCCACTTGATTGCAGGCAGCTCCAAAACTTCACTTTGTTTTCTGTAACTACAGGCAAGATCATGAAATCTGATCCACATCAAAGCATCATACTGTGAACATGTGAATAAGACGGTTTAAACTCTTTAATTTTATGACTAGTCATGTTCCTCAGGGGCAAATCAATCACCTTATTTAACTGCTTACAATACTAGTTTTAAATGTGTTTACACAAAAAACTAGTCAGCCTTTTCGAGCTGTCTCAGCCTAAAATAAAAATGTGTAAATGTATTTTACCATACCATACCATACCAATTTATTTATAAAGCACTTTAAACAGTGACAAAGCACACCAAAGTAAAGTTTAACTCACCGTGATGCATGTATTAAGCTGCAGTAACGTTAACAAACATAAACTTACTAGCTGAAGTCCCAGACACAGCTCTGTCCTTGGTGCAAAGCAGAGTCTGGTCATGGAGATGTTGAATCAGGCCATCCAGGCTCCAACACCCACAGGCTGACTTTAATGCTGAGAGGAGGAGGCTGCGCTCCTCTCTCCTTGCAGTCAAACACGGAGCAACTTTCCACTTGTAAACTGAAGCCGTTCGACGACATACGCTGCACACGTAAACCCTGTCTGTGGCGTAACCAGTGCCATAGACATACAGCTTTATGGCAGCTCTATACAGTTCTGGGTGTAAACACATATGTCTGTTTGTTATATGTCTGTGTTTTACCTGCCTGCGTGCTGAAACCATTTGTCACGTTACAGCCAATCACCGAAACTTGACATAGAAAGAAGTCATGTTTCAATCCAGTCACCGACCGATGCAGTTCGGTCGGTGCCATAAAAGAACTGAGGTTTGGTAAACAGTCCTAATCGGGGGAAAGCAACACATCATTAAAACTGACCGAGATCTGACTGAGACATGACAGACTCCTGTCATCTGCAGAAATATTCAGATGACTGCAGTGGATCAGAGATGGACAAGAAGCTGAATACAGGGAACTGGTGGACCGCTTTGTGGCATGGTGTGGAAACAATCATCTCACGTTGAACGTGAACAAAACAAAGGAGATGATTGTAGATTTCAGGAGAAATAGGAACAGGTCCAACTCTATTTCCATCATGGGAGAAGAAGTGGAGGTGGTGGACAAGTATAAATACCTTGGAGTTCACCTGGACAACAGACCGGACTGGAGATGCAACAGAGAAGCGTCTACAAGAAGGGACAGAGCAGACTGTACTTCTTGAGGAAGCTGAAGTCCTTCAATGTTTGCAGCAAGATGCTGCATATCTTCTATAAGTCTGTTGTAGAGAGCGCTGTCTCTTCTGCCATCATCTGCTGGAGGAGCAGCACCAGAGCAAGTGACTTCAAAAAGATCAACAAGCTCATAAAGAAGGCTGGCTCAGTTCTGGGGACTCCTCTAGAACCTTTGGAGATGACTGTTCAAAGAAGGATTCTTCATAAAATGAAGAACATTATAGACAACCCTCAGCATCCTCTTCATCAGACTGTCATACAACAACAGAGTGTCTTCAGTCAGAGGATTCTTCAGATCTGCTGTAAGACAAGAGATCCTTCCTGCCCACAGCCATCAGCATCTAGAACAACTCTTTAATGAAACCAGGATGATGAGTTACCACAACATTTAATTTACCTCTGGGATTAATAAAGTATTTTTGAATTAGAATTTGAAAATGTATTTTAAGTGTTAAATTACCCAACAGTGAAACCATGATCCCATTGTTTTTTTTAATTGTGCTGTAGACTGAAGCTGACAAGACAAAACCCAAGTTGTGTGGTTGTGGAACCATCTGACTTTAAGTCCCTGTTTTCCAGATGAAGGAGATGATGGAGCGAGCAGGGAATAGCCACCTGCTGACCGTCCTGTCCTACCCAAACGCAGGTCACCTGATTGAACCACCATACTCACCGCATGCCCGAATCAGTCTTTTCAGAGACATCGCTTCACGTCAAAAAAGTAACTTTCCCTTCAAGTTTGAGTGTTTTAAAAGTGATCTTGTGTTGAGTTCATAGGGCTGTTTTCATTGTTTGCAGTGATGGCTTTGTGGGGCGGACAGACTCTGGGACATTCTCGTGCTCAGGAGGACTCCTGGAGGAAGATGTTGATATTTCTGAGGGAGAATCTGTATGGCGGCACAAAGCCTGGTGCAACCTCACTTTCCCAGCTTTAATTAACAAGATGACGAAAGTCCCAAATGAAGTTGAACTGATTCTACTGAAAGACGATGTGGTTTGATTCTTATCAGAAGCACTTATTGGTGATCAGAAGTGAAATCATTGCTCAGGTGAAGATGTGTATAAATGTCTTTTTATTCACACTTAAATACAAATTTTTTATGGATCAAACAATGAAACCATGCATGTTCCATCATTCTGTATCTTTTAATGTTTTCATAAAATACAGAAAGAACAAAAATGTCTGGGAATAAGCAGAAACCTTCTCTCAGAGAGACCGTAACCAATGATTCTACAACAAACCACGGAGGACGACTGAAACTGCAGCTCTGACTTGCATTCCATATTATTATGCAAATATTCTTATTTGCTGTTCCTAAGTAGTCGGTGCAAATGACAGTCAACAAAAAATTCAAGTCATCAAATGTTAAAGCAGAGCTGTTCAACAAAACTGCTCAGGGGGCCGCAGTTTCTGAAACAGCTCGGGGGCCGGACATCCAGCGATTAAAATCATTAAATAAATAAACCAAAGTTTAAAATGACCCAGGCCTGGAGTGGCCAATCGGGAGGGTCTGGAGAATACCCGGTGGGCTGGTCTGATTTGTGGACTGCCTCCTCCGCAGGGCTGCAGCTCTGGTCTTTCTTCTTTATTTTTCAACAAGTCGACTCCGCTGCGTGACCTGTCAATCAGTCCAGTAGACGTGTCAACAAATGACCAGTCGGTAACCTCAATTTGTCCCGAAGGTAAACGCCCCTTACATAAGGCTGCAGCCTGGACGCTGCAGTCAGGGGGGTTCAAGTATCCCACTCGAGGGGTTTGTGAAAAATCACCAGAACAAAATGGTTAAACGGTGTCAGTGGAGAATCCAGAAACGTGTTACTCTGAGCGTTTAGAGGGTGGGATACAGTTGATTCATTTTCAAAAATTAAACGGAGTTTGGAAAACGTAAAAAGTCGGGGACCGACCCCATCAGCTGATCACAAGTTCACAACAGGAAGTAGCTACCATATGTTCATCTCTACGAAAGTAACTGCAGGTAAATCCTCCATTTTCTGTCATAATTTAATTACATTGTATGCTTAATGGTTAAATTAAAGGTTAATGCTTAATTCAGGTTATGTTTATTTGTTATATGCAGGTTAACACAAGGTTAGCAGTACAATCAAATATTCAGGATGAGAAGAACTGATTTGACTCTAAAAGAACAAACAAACAAGAAATACTAAAACTTTAAGTAAGGGTACAACATAAAATACCAAAAGTAAAAAAGTAAATTCAATATTTACAAGGTCATCAAAATGAGGTGGAAAAGGTGAAACACCCACACCTGCCTCCACCCTCATTGGCCCCACCCTGGTCCCCTGAGCAAGGCACTCAACCCCCACCACCTGCTCCTAAACAGGTCTCTCTAGAAAATGAGTTCTCGTGACTCAATGAGTCGACCTGGATAAATAAAGATAAATGAAAAAAATAAAAGTTTAAAATAGAAATACATCATTAGGCCGAGGTTGTGTGTGTGACGTGCACGTTCCTGAGAGGCCACAGACAGAGCAGCTGCAGCTTTTGTTCAGTTCCTGTAGTCCTGCAGTTTTCAAGCTGAAATGAAAAAGCATCATGAAGATGAACTTTACAGTCTCTAGTTACCTGTTCATAGAAACACATGGAGGGGTCTCACCTGGTGACTCACAATAAAATATGTAACTTTATGAACTCTAATGAACTTAT
>NC_056507.1:299966-301908 GCF_014905685.2 Nematolebias whitei | reverse complement strand
GATTTGTGTCTTCACAAAAACATACTTAACTAACATACATACAAAAACAACTTAAACAAAACTCCAGTTCTGATGAATATCTGTTGATAATGAACCAAAGCTGCTGAAACAGTGAGTATGATTGTTAGCAAAATATTCCAGTCATCAGATCTCAGTCAGCTTCATTGCAGCTGAACACCGTGTTACACTGAACATCACATCAGCTGGTGGACATAAATACAGTACAGTAATATTATATTCACAAAATACTAACAATAATATGTTCATGTTACTGTGAAAAGTTATCCCCCGAGACCTGACGTCAACAGTCCGTCGATCTGAACAGAAATAAGCTGCGAAGTGCTGAGACATCTTCTGCTTTAACCAAATAAGGACGACCGTTTCAAGATGGCGGCCAAAAATCCTGCGCAGCAGCAGCCGATGAGGGATCTAGTGATTATATATCTATGATCTAGTGATTATATGATATCTATGATCTAGTGATTATACAGGTCCTTCTCAAAAAATTAGCATATTGTGATAAAGGTCATTATTTTCCATAATGTTATGATAAAAATGAAACTTTCATATATTTCAGATTCATTGCACACCAACTGAAATATTTCAGGTCTTTAATTGTTTTAATACTGATGATTATGGCATACAGCTCATGAAAACCCAAAATGCCTGTCCCAAAAAATGAGCATATCATGAAAAGGTTCTCTAAACAAGCTATTAACCTAACCATCTGAATCAACGACGTAACTCTAAACACCTGCAAAAGATTCCTGAGGCTTTTAAAAACTCCCAGCCTTGTTCATTACTCAAAACCACAACCATGGGTAAGACTGCCGACCTGACTGCTGTCCAGAAGGCCATCATTGACACCCTCAAGCAAGAGGGTAAGACTCGGAAAGAAATTGCTGAAGGAATACAACAAACCTTTATTTCTACAGGTAAATCCCATTGAGCCTCGAGGACTCATTTACAAGAGAGACCTGATTTCAACAAAGAAAGATGACAACAATGGACAACAGCAACAACAATAAGCAGTTATAAAAACTCATACTACAGTTTTTTGTTTTTTTTTAACAAATAGGATGGCTAAAAGGAAAAAGGTATAGGAATAGGCTGTTCCCAGAGTGCTGTATCAAGGCACCTCAGTGGGAAGTCTGTGGGAAGGGAAAAGTGTGGCAGAAAACGCTGCACAATGAGAAGAGGTGACCGGACCCTGAGGAGGATTGTGGAGAAGGGCCGATTCCAGACCTTGGGGGACCTGCGGAAGCAGTGGACTGAGTCTGGAGTAGAAACATCCAGAGCCACCATGCACAGGCGTGTGCAGGAAATGGGCTACAGGTGCCGCATTCCCCAGGTCAAGCCACTTTTGAACAAGAGACTGCGTCAGAAGCATCTCGCCTGGGACTGCTGCTGAGTGGTCCAAAGTTATGTTCTCTGATTACAGTAAATTTTGCATTTCCTTTGGAAATCAAGGTCCCAGAGTCTGGAGGAAGAGAGGAGACACAGAATTCACATTGCTTGAGGTCCAGTGTCAAGTTTCCACAGTCACTGGGGTGTCATGTCATCTGCTGGTGTTGGTCCACTGTGTTTTATCAAGGGCAGGGTCAATGCAGCTAGCTATCAGGAGATTTTGGAGCACTTCATGCTTCCATCTGCTGAAAAGCTTTATGGAGATGAAGATTTCATTTTTCAGCACGACCTGGCACCTGCTCCCAGTGCCAAAACCACTGGTAAATGGTTTACTGACCATGGTATTACTGTGCTCAATTGGCCTGCCAACTCTCCTGACCTGAACCCCATAGAGAACCTGTGGGATATTGTGAAGAGAAAGTTGAGAGACACAAGACCCAACACTCTGGATGAGCTTAAGGCCGCTATCGAAGCATCCTGGGCCTCCATAACACCTCAGCAGTGCCACAGGCTGATTGCCTCCATGCCACGCCAC
>NC_056507.1:298866-299866 GCF_014905685.2 Nematolebias whitei | reverse complement strand
AAATGTTTCAACTTAAACTCACTCTGAAATGTTCAAACTTAAACTCAGACTCTGAAATGTTCAACAACCATTCCGTCATTACACATTTTTACGTAATGTCAGTAGAACTCATTAATCTTCGCAAGACAACGTTTCATCATTCTAAGTAATAACGTTTTACCAGTCTAATTGAAAGAGTGCAGACAGCGCTCAGTAAACGTTTCTTTAACCGTCTTGTTCATTTCGGCAGACATTACACAAACCATGTCGCTATTTTAGCTTTTTACTTGGATTCTGAACGCAGGCTGTTCAAACGCAGCGTTCGTTCTGCACAAAGTATGAAAAGACATTTTTTACAGGACAAAAGTCCTTCGAGAATTTTAATCTGAGCCGTAATTTAGAGTGAAAGTTAAAGATTAATAAATGTGCTTGAAATGACCTCCGCACCGTTAGCAGATGCTTCTGTATTAACTCAAACTAAAACACGGACATTTTCAAACCGAGCTTGTCAGTTTGTTAAAGCAAACAAGTGGTTTCAAAGTGCTTCAGAGCTAAAATACGGCACCGACAGAAAATTATTTTACATGAATATAAAACAGAGCAGTGACTGTGCTCAAGAGTCCTTAGTAAAATACACCACACGCCAAGATTTAACAAACACAACTCACAGATGAAGAGACTCTTCTTTTTCCCTCGCTTGGTTTCGAATACAAGGAACAACTGTAATGCGCATGCGTGTCAGGAAACCGTAGGGCCAAAGATATCATATAATCACTAGATCATAGATATACAGGTCCTTCTCAAAAAATGAGCATATTGTGATAAAGCTCATTATTTTCCATAATGTAATGATAAAAATGAAACTTTCATATATTTCAGATTCATTGCACACCAACTGAAATATTTCAGGTCTTTAATTGTTTTAATACTGATGATTATGGCATACAGCTCATGAAAACCCAAAATGCCTGTCCCAAAAAATTAGCATATTTCATCCCACCAATGAAAGACAAGTGTTTTT
>NC_056507.1:292647-298766 GCF_014905685.2 Nematolebias whitei | reverse complement strand
TGTAGCACGTAGTTGGAGAGAAGTTGTTTGTGTGCAAGTTTCCAAGCCAGGAGAGGCTGGTGGTGAAACCTCAATAACTTTATAGGTAACTTTTCAATGTTATAATCACATTTTAAGAAGATCTGGAGTCCACCTACCTGATTAAAAATGTGGTTGGGAAAGTGTTCCAGAGTATCATTCCCTTTTAATAAGTTGGTTAACCATTTCATTTTAAAGGACTTATTTAGCATTTCATAAGTTAGGACATCTCCTCCTACATGTCTCTGCGTGAGTGCAGCTACGGAGTGCGCTCTCAGGACATTATTACCTGCAGTGTTCCCTCAGTGAGGACTGAACTAGACAAAAGGACCTTCTCCTACTCCGCTCCTGTTTCCTGGAATATCTTGTAAAAAGATCTGAAGCTCTCGACCTTTGACCTCTCTAAGTGTCTTTAAGAATCTGTTGGACTCCTGGCAGGGTCCAATGCTGACATGTTCCTGTTTTTAGTTTTCTACATTTGTCTTGGAACCTAGCTGTTTTTTGTTTTGTTACCTTTTTCCTTTTAGCCATCCTATTTGTTAAAAAAAAAAAAAAAAAAAAAAAAAAAAAAACTGTAGTATGCTTTTTTATAACTGTTTATTGTTGTTGCTGTTGTCCATTGTTGTCATCTTTCTTTGTTGAAATCAGGTCTCTCTTGTAAATGAGTCCTCGAGGCTCAATGGGATTTACCTGTAGAAATAAAGGTTGATTGATTGATTGATCTAATCCACCAGATGTTTTGTTATTACAGAGAATATATTTTTTTAGTAATGACATTTATGTTTCCATATAAAGTCAAATAATGTTTTATCTAACTTTTTGCAAACATCCTTTGGCATTTCTAAAGATAAGGAAGTAAACACAGGTCTTGAGATTCCCTCAGCTTTTGACAGTAACACCCTTCCATTCAATGACAGCTCTCTCATTAGCCACATGTTAAACTTGTTTATTTGTTCTGTAATGGGACCAAAGTTTGAACTGCTACGCAAATTTTGATTTTTCTCAATAACCACTCCTAAGTATGTAAATTTCTCTTTAACAGGAATACCGTTAATTTCTGTCAGTGTGCAGTCTTTTAGTGGGAACAGAACAGATTTATTAAGGTTCATGTTTAGGCCTGACACTGAAGAGAATTATTGGATACAATCAGTTGCTTTACTCACTTCATGTACATTACAGATAAATACTGTGGTATCATCAGCCAGTTGTGATAATTTGAAGTTTCTAGAGCTGAGATACCCTGAAATTGAGCTTTTTTAATATGTACAGACATGATCTGTGTAACAAAAAGAAATAGGAATGGACTTAAAGGACAACCTTGTCTTATACCTCGACTGATGTTCAGTCTTCTCGTTGTCCCATGTGCCAACTTGACAGAGCTGTTACAGCCCTGATACAGGGTATTAATTGCTTTTGAAAAATAGTCTCCGAATCCAAAATATTTAATAGATTTGGACATAAATTTATGACTTACGGTATCAAATGCTTTTGTAGTGAACTAGGCCTCTGACATCAATCTGTCTCTGAAGACCTTCAGGGGACAGGAACGGTTACTTCATTGATTTGAATCCAGAAATACAAATGATCTCATCAAGAGACTATTTAATTGTATCCTGAATTAATCAATTGAAAGAACACTCTTCTTTTTTTATATTATCATTAACTATTTTACAATATCTTGATAATCAAAAGTGTGTTTAGTTCATCCATCCATCCATCCATCCATCCATCCACCCACCCATCCATCCATTTTCTTCCGCTTATCCGGGGTCGGGTCACGGGGGTAGCAGCCTAAGTAGGGAGGCCCAGACTTCCCTCTCCCCAACCACTTGGGCCAGCTCTTCCTGGGGAATCCCGAGGCGTTCCCAGGCCAGCCGAGAAACATAGTCCCTCCAGCGTGTCCTGGGTCTTCCTCTGGGCCTCTTTCCGGTGGGACGTGTCCGGAACACCTCACCAGGGAGGCGTCCAGAAGGCATCCTAAACAGATGCCCAAGCCACCTCAACTGGCTCCTCTCGACGTGGAGAAGCAGCGGCTCTACTCAGAGTCCCTCCCGGATGATCGAGCTTCTCACCGTATCTCTAAGGGAGAGCCCAGACACCCTGCGGAGAAAACTCATTTTGGCCGCTTGTATCCGAGATCTCATTCTTTCGGTCACAACCCAAAGCTCGTGACCATAGATGAGGGTAGGAACGTAGATCGATTGGTAAATTGAGAGCTTTGCCTTTTGACTCAGCTCTCTCTTCACCACGACAGACCTGTACAGCGCCTGCTTCACTGCTGACGCTGCACCTATCCGCCTATCGATCTCACGCTCCATTTTTCCCTCATTCGTGAACAAGACCCCAAGATACTTAAACTCCTCCACTTGGGGTAGGACCTCCTCCCTGACCCGGAGAGGGCACTCTACCGTTTTCTGTCTCAAGACCATGGCCTCGGACTTGGAAGAACTGATCTCCATCTTGGCCGCATCGCATTCGGCTGCGAACCGCTCCAGCGAAAGCTGTAGATCATGATCTGATGAAGCCAATAAGACCACATCATCTGCAAAAAGCAGAGACGCAATCCTAAGGCCACCAAAACGGATCCCCTCAATACCTTGGCTGCACCTAGAAATTCTGTCCATAAAAGTTATGAACAGAATCGGTGACAAAGGGCAACCTTGGCGGAGTCCAACTCTCACCGGGAACAAGCCCGACTTACTGCCGGCGACGGGGACCAGGCTCTGACACCGGTCATACAGGGACCTAACAGCCCGTATCAAAGGGCCGGGTACCCCATACTCCCAGAGTACCCCCCACAGGGCCCCTCGAGGGACGCGGTCGAACGCCTTCTCCAAGTCCACAAAGCACATGTAGACTGGTTGGGCAAACTCCCACGCACCCTCCAGGACCCTGCTGAGAGTATAGAGCTGGTCCAGTGTTCCACGGCCAGGACGAAAACCGCACTGCTCCTCCTGAATCCGAGGTTCGACTATCCGACGGACCCTCCTCTCCAGAACCCCCGAATAGACCTTACCAGGGAGGCTTAAGAGCGTGATTCCCCTGTAGTTGGAACACACTCTACGGTCCCCCTTTTTGAATAGGGGGACCACCACCCCGGTCTGCCAATCCAGGGGAACTTCCCCCGATGTCCACGCTATATTGCAGAGTCGCGTAAGCCAACACAACCCTGCAACATCCAGAGCCTTAAGGAACTCCGGGCGAATCTCATCCACCCCTGGGGCCTTGCCACTGAGGAGCTTTTTAACCACCTCGGTGACCTCTGCACCAGAGATTGGAGGGCCCGACCCTGAGTCCCCAGGCTCCGCTTCCTCAGTGGAAGACGTGCCGGTGGGATTGAGGAGGTCTTCAAAGTATTCCGCCCACTGACCCACAACATCCCGAGTTGAGGTCAGCAGCACACCACTCCCACTGTAAACAGTGTTGGTGGCGTACCGCTTTCCCCCCTGAGACGCCGGATAGTAGACCAGAATCGCCTCGAAGCTGTGCGGAAGTCATTCTCCATGGCCCCTCCAAACTCCTCCCATGCCCGAGTTTTTGCCTCAGCGACCACCCGAGCCTCATGTCGCTTGGACTGCCGGTACCCATCAGCTGCTTCCGGGGTCCCACAGGCCAAAAAGGCCCGATAGGACTCCTTCTTCAGCCTGACAGCATCCCTCACCGACGGTGTCCACCATCGGGTTCGAGGGTTGCCGCCGCGACAGGCACCGACAACCTTGCGGCCGCAGCTCCGGTAAGCCGCCTCGACAATAGAGGCACGAAACATGGTCCACTCGGACTCAATGTTCCCCACCTCCCTCAGAACATGTTCGAAGTTCTCCCGGAGGTGGGAGTTAAAACTCCATCTCCCAGGAGACTCTGCCAGACGTTCCCAGCAAACCCTCACAATACGTTTGGGTCTGCCAGGTCTGACCGGCATCCTCCCCCACCATCGGAGCCAACTCACCACCAGGTAGTGATCAGTGGACAGCTCCGCCCCTTTCTTTACCCGAGTGTCCAAGACATGTGGCCGCAGATCAGATGAGACGATGACAAAGTCGATCATCGAACTGGGGCCTAGGGTGTCCTGGTGCCAAGAGTAGCGTCCTGCCTTTGAGAAATACTCCTCGGTGCTTACCTCGAAACAAAACTGCTCGTCTGTTTCTTCTCGGGGAGGAGAACTCCCCGGGACGACATGGTTGACGTGGCGGTCACAGGCAGTCTTAACAAAGGTTGGTCAGCTAGACAACTTTCCTTTTTCAGTGTAATGCTTCTCACGACAGGATAAACCCACTAAGCGACAGCCTTAAAGGGCGAAGCCCATATGAAATAGAACAGGAAGTGTCGGTTTTCGGTTGTCGTGAAAAAGACAATGCAAAAAAGTCTTCTTGTTGCAGACACAATAAATAATCTGAGCTGCCGCTGCTGTTAAAAATACGAGCGTTGTGTTGGACTGACCTGACTTTGCACATTATAAGATAAAAAGGCTAAAATGCCTTATGATTTTTCTGCCATTCATTCAACCTTTATTTCTCCAGGTAAATCCCATTGAGCCTCGAGGACTCATTTACAAGAGAGACCTGATTTCAACAAAGAAAGATGACAACAATGGACAACAGCAACAACAATAAACAGTTATAAAAACTCATACTGCAGGGTTTTTTTTTTTTGCCAATTTTTTTTTTTGCCAAATTGCCAAAATGCTACATAAATCTGTGATGTTTTGACTAGTCAGAATAATAATTCAAGATAACTTAAATAGAAAAGCCGTCTACATGAAAAAAATATTCAAGATATCTTGAATTCATTTTGAGATATCTTAAAAGGAATTTTGACTAGTCATAAGGACAGTTCTAGATATCTTTGTTAGTTTTGCCTAGTCGTTATTTGCTATCAAGATGTCTGCAATTTGCACTAGTCAAATCTTGATTTGTGATATCTAAAAATACATTTAAGATATCTTGAATAATGATGTAATTTAAAATATCTTTAATTGTAATTATGACTAGTCAGAACTAAAAGCAAAATATCTTGAAAGAAAATAATGACTAGTCAAAATTAACTTCGAGATATCTAGAACTGTATTTTTGACTAGTCAAAATTCAGTTTAAGATATCTTGAATTGAAGCCTCCATACAACTTAAAGGTAAATCTGACTTCATTATGACTAGTCAGAATATAATTAGAGATATCTTAAATAAGTATTTTGACTAGTCAAAATATAATTAAAGATATCTTATATAACTAATATGTCTAGTCATAAATCAGTTTCAGATATCTAGAATGTAAGCGTGGTGAATCCGATTTTATGTTTAAAGGGCTTGCCATAGGTCTCCAGCATCATCTTGTTCATGCCAGGCTTTTCATCCACTGACCACAGCCACCTGTAAACATCATGGGGACCAGTAGCTGTTTAACACATTTGGAAGGAAACCAGTGAGATTTTAATACGGCCATGACCAGTATGATATGATGTTATGTGGGGGAGTGGTGGCGCAGAGGTTACAAGATTGGCCTGTGATTGGAAAGTCACAGGTTCAACTCCCGGTACCGTCAACATCAAAATGTGGGTGGAAAAGGTGAAACACCCACACCTGCCTCCACCCTCATTGGCCCCACTCTGGGCCCCTGAGCAAGGCACTCAACCCCCACCATCTGCTCCTAAACAGGTCTCTCTAGAAAATGAGTTCTCGTGACTCAATGAAACTACCTGGATAAATAAAGATCAATGAAAAAATAAAAGTTTAAAATAGGCCAAGGTTGTGTGTGTGACGTGCACGTTCCTGATGTTATGTGTGTGACGTGCACGTTCCTGATGTTATGTGTGTGACGTGCACGTTCCTGATGTTGTGTGTGTGACGTGCACGTTCCTGATGTTATGTGTGTGACATGCACGTTCCTGAGGTTGTGTGTGTGACGTGCACGTTCCTGAGAGGCCACAGACAGAGCAGCTGCAGCTTTTGTTCACTTCCTGTAGTCCTGCAGTTTTCAAGCTGAAATGAAAAAGCATCATGAAGATGAACTTTACAGTCTCTAGTTACCTGTTCATAGAAACACATGGAGGGGTCTCACCTTGTGACTCACAATAAAATATGTAACTTTATGAACTCTAATGAACTTAT
>NC_056507.1:289856-292547 GCF_014905685.2 Nematolebias whitei | reverse complement strand
GATTTGTGTCTTCACAAAAACATACTTAACTAACATACATACAAAAAACAACTTAAACAAAACTCCAGTTCTGATGCATATCTGTTGATAATGAACCAAAGCTGCTGAAACAGTGAGTATGCTTGTTAGCAAAATATTCCAGTCATCAGATCTCAGTCAGCTTCATTGCAGCTGAACACCGTGTTACACTGAACATCACATCAGCTGGTGGACATAAATACAGTACAGTAATATTATATTCACAAAATACTAACAATAATATGTTCATGTTATTGTGAAAAGTTATCCCCCGAGACCTGACGTCAACAGTCCGTCGATTAGAACAGAAAGAAGCTGCGAAGTGCTGAGACATCTTCTGCTTTAACCAAATAACGACCGCTCCAAGATGGCAGCCGAAATTCCTGCGCAGCAGCAGCCGATGAGGGATCTAGTGTTTATATCTATGGCTGCGGCGCAGAAATTTTGGCCACCATCTTGGAGCGGTTGTCCTTATTTGGTTAAAGCAGAAGAGCAGAAGATGTCTCAGCACTTCACAGCTTATTACTGAACCCCAGGAACCCCCCATTTAAGCTCTGCAGCTGTATAACTAAAATATTTGATGGAAACACAAAAGGATCTGTCAGCGAGGTAAGATCTGAACCAATTGAGGGCTGACTCTCTGATACCCACCCGCTGATCCAACCTAGCAATGAGAGTCTCATGGTCAATATTGTTAAAAGCAGATGTACGGTCCAGTAAGACAAGCAGCACAGAATCACCTGTATCTGTGGATAAGAAGATGTCATTAAAAACATTCAGTAAAGCAGTTTCAGTGCTGTGGAGAGATTTAAAGCCAGATTGGAATAACTCTAGGATAGCGTGATCCTCCAGGACGAACTTCATCTGGGACTCAACTGTTTTTTCCAGAAGTTCAGAAATAAATGGTAGTCAGGAGACAGGCCTGAAGTTGGATACGACTGAGGGGTCAAGGTTTGTTTTTTTCAGGAGAGGCTGGACAGCAGCATGTTTAAAGGTTTTGGCACCACACCAGTGGATAAACTGCTATTCACAATAGCAAGAATGGACGGACCTAGAGTAGGAAAAACCTCCTTTAGTAGTTGAGGGGGGACCACATCAAAGGGGGAACCAGAAGGTTTCAAGCTGCACATGACCTGCTCTAGAGAAGATGGAGCGATAGGCTCAAAATGGTCAAATAGAGCTGCAGATTGAGGTGGGATGGATGGGTCATGAGTTGGAGGGTTTCCAGTCACTTTCAGAATTCAATTTAAAATCCTGCTGTACACATTCAAGGCCATCCATGACCTCGCCCCTCCCTATCTGTCCGATCTCCTGCACATTATCAGCCATTCATGCTCCCTTCGTTCTTCCTCTTCCATTCACCTCAACGTGCCTCTTGTCCACCTCAGCACCGTGGGACACAGCCTTTTCTTTCTCTGCACCCCAACTCTGGAACACTCTTCCCCCAGACATCTGTAATATTGACCCCCTTCAGACCTTCAAATCACAACTCAAAACTCATCTGTTCAAATTAGCCTTCTCACTTTAAACCAAGAAGAAAATAACAAAAAATTAGTGTTTTTAAAGCCATTTTGTATTGTTTTATTTTGTGTTTTTAATGTTGTGAAGTGTCCTTGGGTGTCTTGAAAGGCGCTAACAAATAAAATGCATTATTATTATTAGACACCTGTCCATTGTCAGAGGCCATGAGAATAATATAATTAGTAACTTTCACCAGCTCATTTTCAGTGCTGTGGTGAGTTCTAAACTCTAATTGAAACTTAAAACAGTTGTGGATTTTCACACAACTGGCCAACAACTATTTTCTCTAAAATGTTTTAGATGAAAGTTAGATTAGATATAATCTCCAATTGGCTAGGATTCCTGAGTCAAGGTTATAGAACTGTATTTTCTTATCTTATCTTTAGGGCTGTTGTAAACAAATATTTTAGTAATCGGGTAATCTATAGATTATTCTGACGATTAATCGGGTAATCGAAAACAAAATTTGTCAGGTTCTGCAGTAACTACCATACTCATTTTATGAGTGATACAAATACTTGAAAAAACATTAAACAACCCATTTAATTCCTCGTTTTAAAATATTTTATTGCTTAAGTTGAATTATTTTTAAACAACACATAAAAAACTAAATGCTGTAAAATAACTTTTATGGATTGGAAAACTGAATGGAATTGACAAAGTAGGATCTGGGAGGAAGGACATGATTTGGATTGAAGGTGGAGAGGATCTTCTGGATCCTTCATCTTCCACCAGGACAGCAGCTGCATGTCTGTGATGATCACATTTAAAATGCTGTTTGTGAACTCAGCTGCTGCTCAACCAACATCCTGGAGCTCTTTGTACGAAGCTGTCCAACGTACGACTCTGACATCTACTGAAAAGAAGTTTAATAAAATTGTTTGTTATGCCTTAATAAATTTTCAAGTGTACTTCACTGGATATTATAAATTTATGTAATATTGTTAAGTAATAACAAAAAAAGGTTGAATCATGTCATCTGGACTTCGTTTTTTGTTAAAAAGAAACGTTTCGCCCCTCATCCAAGAGGCTTCGTCAGTCTGAGGCCTAGCCATCTGGTATTACCCAGAAGCCACCCTGACTCTTGTGTTTCAAGCCTGCCTCAGATACCCCTGAAGTCTGGCCTTTTCACTAATGTTTTCAAAAACACAA
>NC_056507.1:283290-289756 GCF_014905685.2 Nematolebias whitei | reverse complement strand
TTTTTTGTTGTTATATACCTGGATGACTGAGAAAACAAACTTTGTATTGTTAAGTAATCTACACTTTCTGATGACCTGCTGCGATCAAAGTAACATGTCAGTTGTATTTCATTTATGCTTTTATTTATGTGTGAGGTTTGAGGATGCTTTAATTAAAACCCTCTGTCACTGAATTATTTTTAACCATCACATAAAAATTTAAATGCTGTAAATAATTTTTGTGGATTGGAAAAGTGAAGGAATCTTTATGTTAGATTCTGAGTAAGATAGATAGATGATGTAAAAGTTTGAGTTTGTACATTGAGTTCTGCAGACTGTATTATTACTTTTTTTTTCTTGCTTCTCTACGGTGGAACCAGACGTGTTTCTCCCCCCCCCCCCACCCGCTTCCCTGCTGCGCTCTTTTGTCCTGTGAACCTTAAAAAGCCTCTTTTTTTCCTGCATACCTCTTAATTTGAAGGATCAGCTGGTCTCTCAACAAAATCAATCAACTTCTCCCGTCAGGAGTCAGGGTAAGGAGGACCCTCTGAACTCTTTAAGGAACAAATTGGATTCATGATGACGACTAGAATCTACTGTTTGGGTTGGTGGAATCTGGTTGTCTACAAATTCGTGTGGAGGTGTTGAAGCTCGACAGTGCTCGGACTGAATGTGGAGCTGTGACAGGGAATTGGAGCAGCTGTTATCAGGACTGTGATCTCCCTGGCAGCACTCATGAATGGTGAGAATAATCTGGAGAAGCTGTGAGCTCGACTTTGGAGTTAAGGATCAATTCGTCTGTTTTGGAGTTCCATCAGAGAATATGTACAGCGAGACTTTAAAGGCAGAAACAACAATTCACGAGTTCTGTCTGACCCAAACTGTGGCCTTGATGCCGGACTTATCTCAACTCCTCCTGGAATGTTTTAAACCAACAAAGATGCTTTGACCGTTTCCTCACCCCTCCCTCCCCCAAGGCCGTGGACATGTAACAGAACCTCAACTGAGCTGAAGATGAACGTCACCTCTTATCTGGACAATGGCTGAGGGGGGCTCTGGACTATGCTACGACTTTCCCTTAAAAATTCAATGTTTTCACCGCCTATATGTTCATGTATAACATCTGTTTATGTTGCTTTGCTGTGGAGGTTTGTTTGATGCTTCAAATCGTGCCCTGTCTAGGACACGGAGTGAGAGATCTTTTTTTTTATACCGTCTCTCCTCATGTTTTCTTTCCTTTTCTTATCTAAGCAAAATATTATTCTGAATAAGAATAAGAGGCCGAGCTGATTATTTTAGCCGCAGCTTCGTGCACTCCGCCCATCTTCGGACGACTGTACGTACATATTCGCGTTGTATCTCGGTGCAATGCCAATAAAGTTTATTCTGATTCTGATTAGTCTTGATTGCTGAGATATAAACAATTATGACAGTAGTAATAAATGCAGATTAATCCAAGTTTAAGAAAAAAAAAATCTTCAAACTCGTGTAAATATCATTTACACTTGAAATATTCACCCTAAATATCTCATTGAAGTCGGGATGGAAATTCAGCAATAAATAAATGTGTTTCAGCTCATGCCAACAGTCTGCTACTGGGCTTTATCATTAACAAACTTGCATTAAGTCCTGCAGTTTTTTTTCACCTCACACAACGTACAGGCCCTGCCAGGTAGCCACTATGATTAGTCAGTAGATTTAACGTTAGCAAAAATATGTCTCATTTTACATTTATAACATGACAGATTATCACACATTTAGGTTCACATATTTTGCAAAGAGAGCATGATACTTGTTACAGCTGTGGACGAGTTCGATGCTACAGCGGGTGTTTTCTCTTCAGACGCTGCAACATCGACGACGTGCTGTTGTGGTTACTCCAGTTCTGCTTTGCAGTGGAAGCATTTCACTGTGTTGTCTTTTCTGTTTAGCCTAACATGTTCCCAAACTTTTGGTAGTTTTTGTTGTTTTCGGGGCTCTTCTTCTACGCAGTCTCTCTTAGCTACAAACTTAGCACATACGTGTTAGCGGAAGTGCTAGCGGAAGCGCTAGTGTTGTGTAACACAAAAATCTTACGGCTAGACCACAGTGCTCTGAATAGTTTAACGAAGCTTCGAGGCAGATAAATTTGCCTCGAGGATTTTTCGTAATCGAGGTCCTCGAATGATTCGAGGAATCGTTTCATTCTTATCTTATCTTGTCCTTATCTTATCTCATCTTATCTTGTCTTTATCTTGTCCCTATCTTGTCCTTATCTTATCTTGTCTTGTCTTATCTTACCTGTCTCGGTCTTTTATAATTAAACCATTCCTATTTTTAACAAGCCTAACCTGCTGCACATTCTTTCCAGCCTGATCCCTCTGTCTCGCTATTCAGTATAAGTAGAACAACAG
Source organism: Nematolebias whitei (assembly GCF_014905685.2). Classification (NCBI taxonomy): domain Eukaryota; kingdom Metazoa; phylum Chordata; class Actinopteri; order Cyprinodontiformes; family Rivulidae; genus Nematolebias; species Nematolebias whitei. The sequence continues at coordinate 287,384 of NC_056507.1, read as the reverse complement.
AATTCCATTTAATTCAGAGAGCTTCTTTAATTTGTTTTATTTTTTTTGCAGGTCACTTAAGCAACATGTTCATTGCTGTCCTGTCAAACGGGATTGGAGTAGAAGCCCAGGCACCAGCACACCTGACCAGGATCCCCATTGGTCTAATCAACACCACCGCAGACTGCACCAATAGAACAGTCGAGGTTTGTGTCTAAGTTTTAGAATCAGACTAATAAAACAACATTTTAGGACCATTTGGTCCAAATTATGTCCAGAACAGAACCAGACCAGATTTAATGCAGTGATGTCCAAAACAGAACCAGACCTGCTGCACTTCTTGACATTTTTAAGATGTAATTGCCATAAAATTTTCAAAATTTTTTTCTGAAACAACATGGCAAAACTTCTTTGATTTAATCCAAAAAAGTTCAGTCTGGTCCTCTGGACTCTTTGGATTCTTAGATTTAACATTTGATATGTTTATTATGTTACATTGTGTGTAAAAATGAAATTATTTAACCTTAAATGCATTTGTTTACATTATTCAAACTGTCACATTTTTAGAATTATGGTTGTTGATAGAAATAGAAGAAACTCTTGTCTTCTTGTTAGAACAATAAAAATAATGTTCATATGCACAGAAATCCAATCATTATAAATTTATAATCTCAAGTATTTTCACATTAAAAAAAGCTGTAATGATTTTATTTCTTCAGCATATTTTTGATAAATAACATTGAAGTTCAGTCTGCGTTAAAATCAAAAGCATGTGCAGGTAATTGTCAGAAATATTTTGAAAATAACAAACGTTAAAAACATGTCAAACAAACAAAAAAGCCCTGACAGAAATACAAACGACCACGTCGAAAAACAAACACGTCGAACAAACATGTCAAACAAACGTAACACGTCGAACAAACCAACACGTCGAACAAACCAACATGTCGAACACGTGACCATATTGAACAAACAAGTCGAACAAACAAACACATGGAACAAAAATGTAGGGCTGGGTACCTTTCTAAAAAAAATTGGTACCGGTGTCTGTACCTTCACTTTGGTGTCGTTACCTTCACTTCGGTGTCGGTTCCTGGACTGTTCTTTTTTCGGTACCAATTTCATAATTGTAGTGAACTAGACCTCCGACATCAATCTGTCTCTGAAGACCTTCAGGGGACAGGAACTGTTATTTCATTGATTTGAATCCAGAAATACAAATTATCTCATCAAGAGACTATTTAATTGTATCCTGAATTAATCAATTGAAAGACCACTCTTCTTTTTACATTATCATTACTATTTTACAATATCTTGATAATCAAAAGTGTGTTTAGTTCATACCATTTCTAAATGTTGAAGTGAACCACTCATTTAAATCAACTGTGAAACAGTATTAATGATTTTTAAACCTCATTAGACTTTGATCATACAGTTAAATCTCTATTTACGAAGTAAGTGTGCATTTAGTCTTCTGTCTGAATGAGGAGTAGTGGATGTCGGTCGAAAGTCAGAGACAAGTTATGAGAACGAAGTGCCTTGTTTTCAAAACTCTCAGACAGTAAATAAGAACTAGCTGGCACCTGCTTTGTCTCACTTCTTCAAAATATTTCTCCGTCTGTACTAACCGTTCTTATAACATTCCTGCTGTCTCCTGACTCCTAGTGACCCTCTGACATCACTAAAATTACACCCCTGCTGGTTGTTTCAACCAATCAGGAAGTACCACTTAACAGGAAGTGGATACCCTTTAAAAGTCAACACTTCTTGGAACTATTCAGTCTTCACGAGTCTTAGTTCTCGTCGTCTTCGCAGTCGGCAGTCTTTCCCAGTCTTTCCCAGTCTTTCCCAGTCTTGCTGGAACTTTCAGTCGAAGATGAGACTCAACTAAGTAGCGGATGGATTTGACCATGTGCCAAGGGTCTCTCCATTCCAGCGTAGTCACAGCCTGCCTCGGCTGTGACTCAACCCGAGCAGTAAATGCTCAACTTCTAAGGAAGCTTATTCGGTTGAACTGAGTACTTCGTCACGATTTCTGATGACCCCAGCTACTCTAACCGGAGACGCTGAAAAGGGAGCGTGCCAATGGACCTCTGTTCCGGAGTGGATGCATCCTCTGCTAAGGTAACAAAGTCGTTGCATGTCCTGAAGTGTACCGGAGGACTGAGCTGGATGTCGGAGGAAGGGTGCCATGTTCTAATTCAACACATAACAATTCAACACATCCATCTAAACTTCCTCCTTAAATCTATTCTTCCTCTTTAAACTTCTCTATTTGCCAGTAAATCAAGCTAGATGCCTTCAGAGATGAATCAGTCTCAATCAGTAATGTTCTGTTGTCTTGTCTAGTAAATCGTGCCAAGTTTATTAATCAGAAACAGATCAGCAAATCAATGTGTACATGTTTGATGTTAAATTTTGATTTTGTTAAATAAATGACCGCATTTATTCTGATGGGTCAAAGATAAAATGGCGTCTCATGTCACTGATTAAACACTCCACTCTCATTGTTATCTTGGTCACATGGAAGAAATTTAACTCAAAAAAGACAAGAATCCGTTGTAATTGAACGATTAATATTCTTTGTGCTTGAACTAGCTTTAAGAATAATTAATTAGTAGTGAAGCTAACAGCTACATCACTACATAATTAACATAAATTCTAACGACGAGAAAATTACGTTACACATTACAGTATAAATTTTGAGTTTTATTTTTTAACTTAGGTGTTTTTCCTTTCCAAGCAGTTTTCTTAAATAAAACTAAATAATTCCAGTTCAAAAGACCATTTGCAAACCACTGACATGTCAGTGTCTAATGCTCACTGCTACACACTGAGGACCTTTTCATCCATCCATCCATTTTCTTCCGCTTATCTGGGGTCGGGTCACGGGGGTAACAGCCTAAGTAGGGAGGCCCAGACTTCCCTCTCCCCAGCCACTTGGGCCAGCTCTTCCGGGGGAATCCTGAGGTGTTCCCAGGCCAGCCGAGAAACATATTCCCTCCAGCGTGTCCTGGGTCTTCCTCTGGGCCGCCTCCCCGGTGGGACGTGTCCGGAACACCTCACCAGGGAGGCGTCCAGGAGGCATCCTAAACAGATGCCCAAGCCACCTCAACTGGCTCCCCTTGACGTGGAGAAGATCGAGCTTCTCACCCTATCTCTAAGGGAGAGCCCAGACACCCTGTGGGAAAAACTCATTTCGGCCGCTTGTATCCGAGATCTCATTTTTCGGTCACAACCCAAAGCTCATGACCATAGATGAGGGTAGGAACGTAGATCGATCGGTAAATTGAGAGCTTCACCTTTTGACTCAGCTCTCTCTGCACCACGACAGACCTGTACAGTGCCTACTTCACTGCAGACGCTGCACTTATCCGCCTATCGATCTCACGCTCCATTTTTCCCTCATTCATGAACAAGACCCCAAGATACTTGAACTCCTCCACTTGGGGTAGGACCTCCTCCCTGACCCAGAGAGGGCACTCTACCGTTTTCTGGCCCAAGACCATGGCCTCGTATTTGGAGGAACTGATCTTCATTCTGGCCGCGTCGCACTCTGCATTCGAACCGCTCCAGCGAAAGCTGTAGATCTCGATCTGATGAAGCCAACAGGACCACATCATCTGCAAAAAGCAGAGACGCAATCCTAAGGCCACCAAAACGGATCCCCTCAATACCTTGTCTGTGCCTAGAAATTCAGTCCATAAAAGTTAAGATCTGGACTGCAGGCTGGCCATTTCAGTACCCGGATCCTTCTTCTACATACCATGATTTTGTGATTGCTACAGAATGTGGTCCGGCATTATCGTGTTGAAAAATGCAGGGTCTTCCCTGAAAGAGATGACATCTAGATGGGAGCATATGTTGTTCTAGAACCTGATCATAGTTCTCTGCATTAATGGTGCCTTTCCAGACATGCAAGCTGCCCATGCCAAAAGCGCTCATGCAACCCCATACCATCAGTGATACAGGCTTCTGAACAGAGCATTGATAACAACTTAGGCTATCCTTGTCCTCGCTGGTCCGGATGACGTGGCGTCCCAGTGTTCCATAAAGAACTTCAAATCATGACTCATCTGACCACAGAACAGTCTTCCATTTTGCCACACTCCATT